>NC_048894.1:73909420-74208860 GCF_011077185.1 Oxyura jamaicensis
AGAAAAGAAAAGAAAAGAAAAGAAAAGAAAAGAAAAGAAAAGAAAAGAAAAGAAAAGAAAAGAAAAGAAAAGAAAAGAAAAGAAAAGAAAAGAAGGGTTGCATCCTTCTGAATACTGGATTCTTCTCCACTCCAGAAACCTCTTACTGATTAGCTAATATCTCAAAACAAAAGTGAAAAATATGAATGCATGTATAGTGAAAATCATAGCAGCTCACACAGTCTAGAAATACAATTCTATAAATATATTTACAATGGTCTTAAGCAAATTGAGTTAAATTCAGTTAGATTGATAAAAAATAACTGTCTAAGTTCTTAGCCAAAATTTGTGTTGATGTTCTGCATATTCATTGCCTTTTCAAGCTGCTCCTTTCTACACCAAATATTGAAAGATATCAAAAATTAATTTTACAGCTTTGACCATTTTTGTCTTGAATTTTGCAACTATTTCACATGGGTTAATGTTATTATAAATTTTGTGAAGAAAAAGAATAAAACATCAAAGAAAAGAAAAAAACTGATGAATAGAGGTAGTTAGTGCTCACACTTGTAAACCCACTTCAGAGAAAGGTGCAGCTGCTCACCACCCACTGGATTTATGCTGTGATGGCACAAGACAGAAAAGGGAATCTCTTGAAACCCCTTCTTTCTATTTCAACAGAGAACCTGTTTTTTTTGAGAGCTGATCCAATTCAAAACACTGACCTGAAAAACTAGCCAGTTCCATGCCTGCCTTTGACTCTTACTAGCAAATTACTTTGTGTGTCTTTAAATTAAGTATGTCAGTAGTCTTACTGTACTCAATACCATTAATCACATGCTTAAATAAGTTTGGAAACTTTTTTTATATAAGATGTTTTGAAATACTCCTCTTGTATTTCTTCACCTGTGAATTACTTAACATTGTCATGCCATACATACAACAGCATAAATAATAGTTTATGAACAATTATATAGCTATGAATCACAATAACTGAAAACCCTAATTTTTATACGAAAGTATCTGAACCAATTTCATTTAAGGCAATTATGGATAAAATATGGAAATAAAGTTATTTCTGATGCTAGCAACTTTCTAAATTTGCAACACAGCTTCATGTCTGTGGGATCTATGAGTTCTCATTTCTCACATATTACTACTTTCAAAACTATAAACCACTAGCTCTTCTGAATTGTATTTGCTATACAAGCATAGTTTCACACACACAAGCACACCACACAAATACAAAGTTCTGTTGATACTAACTGAAAATTTTCAGAATCTTCCATCAGAATATAATAAGGATAGGTGGTGAACTGTAACTTAAATGCTACCTATAGCTTTTATACCTCTGACAGAACCTGCTGCTTCCCAGGTAACTGCTTTCCATGGCTCTTACTTAATTGTGCATAATGCATAGAATTAATTTCTAGGGTTATGTTATTTCCAGTGGTTTCAGTTCCTGTGGCCTAGAAGATGCACGGATAGCATAAGAGTTCTTCTACCTATTTTCACCAGTTTTGAAAAAAAAAAAAAGGAATCTGATATCTACTGAAAAAATTGACTAGAGCAAATTTTAAACTCTATCATCTATAGCTTTCACCATAGTAGTTCAATGTCTTTTAAAGCCTCAAATGCAAATGAAATACAAGATGAAACTCAAGAGGAAACATTTCTGGTAACCAGAAATCAAATAATTGTTTTTTGGTGTTGTTGTTTTGTTGTTGTTCTTGACAATGTTTCTTTAATGATAGAATAGCTTCAATCAATATTTATCTACCTGATTGCATTTTGTCCCTTAACATAAGTTCTTGTTTGGACACAGTAGCTTGGACAAATCACAATTTTCAAATTCTATTATAGATTTGACAATCTCCAGGCAATCTGTAGATATTCAGATGTGTACAAAACTAATTATAATAGCAGCAATCTTTTTATTGGTTAGTTGTGTTGATTTATTGCTACTTTGCTAGGTCTCTCATTCACATCTGAATGTAGACAAACAACAACAACAAAAACAAAACTAAATCCATATTCAAGAATCAGAAAAATCAAATGGAAAACTCTGATACATTTGGCTAGCTAGCCTGAAAATGTGTCCTCTGTTCAGGGTTGGTTTCAGAGACCCTGCTTGGACTCCAAATGTTCAACATTATCTTCAGAGAGAGGAAGCAGTGCAGTCCATACTTTTCACAGAAGTACTTCCTCTCTTGAAATTTCTCTTAGCTATCTAGCCTTTCCCATTTTATGACACCTCTAACAAAAACTCCCTATTAAACTCTGTAAATACTGATAGGTCCTGAATTCTCAATCCAAAAGGCAGCTGGATGCAATGATATGGAATTTCTCACATAGGGAAAATTTATTTTTTTCTTTCTCTTTTTTAGATGAAATATTCCAAAACTACATGGGCAACTAGAATGGTTTTAACTTAAGAAGGAGAAAGTCCTAATTGAGTCTCTTAACTTTTGCTTATGAAATCCTACAATTCTCTGAACAAATTTTTGGATGTGGGTCTGATCCTCCTCATGCTCCATTAAGATCATGTGGGAAGCTGATGAAGCATAAGGCATTAAGCTGGCTTAGCATAAAGCTTAGCTGGTAAATAAAATAAAAAGAATGAGTTTTGGTGTTCTTTGTGTATTCCTTTAAGATGGAAGATATGGGAATACAGCATATGACTTGAGTAAAGTCAAAGAGGCATTGAGGGTGATTTCACAGAACTTTTCTGCTTCTCTTTCTAACTCTGAACTCAACTGTCACCACTTTCATAGGATAAGCTTCAACTTCTGGCATTCTCTTTTTTGGTAGTGGTATTGCAAATGTTATTACAATGTAAGAAGTGATTTTATTATCAGATTAAGAGATTCAGGCTTCCCCTGAAAATATCATCATACTGTACTTAAAATACAGCTCTCCAAGGTATACAAAGATCACTTCAGCTCCATTGCTACTGTCTGAAACAGGCAGCAACTGAAACAGTTCTTTCATACAGTCTTTTATTTTATATTCCTTAAGGATGGGTAATCCAAGGTGATGACAATGTTTGACTTGAATTTGGGAAGTTAGAATACGCTAAGACAATTCACATCAATTTAATGCTAGTAACATAAAAAACAGCGTATTATCCTACATTTCCCATTGTTTTTATTTTCAACTATGTACGTTGCACAGAATTCTGCTCTTGTGGTTAAGTGGGAATCATTTTCTGGCTATTTGCAAGACAGAGTTTGTGCAGTATGCATAGAAGTGACATATACAGTCGTTTTATTAAGAACCTTAGTCATCTCTTTCTTAGTGTAGTCAGAAGAAAAGAAAATTATCATTGACAGGAAATACCAGGATGACAGAGAGCATCAAAATAAAGGAACATTATGGAATTTCAAGTTTAGCGTGTCTAAAATGAAGGGAAAAAAAAAAAAAAAAAAAAAAAAGAAAGGTGGGTAACATAAAGGAGTATAGGCATAAATCGGTATGGATTTGTACCCTAATTACTTCAATTGAATTAACTATTCTGATGACTGCTTAATTCATTTACAGAATTTCATATAAAATTAATGGAGGAATAATGCTAGATTATTTTCTGGTTTCATTCATACAGAATTTGTTATTATGAAAAGGGGAGCCATGAGCTATAATTACTATATTCTCCCTGTTCAATGGTACATTTGCATTTACTCCCACACTTTATTGTTAAAGTGGTTAATAACTGAGATATGCTTTAGTTCTTCCTATTTGCTGCATAAGCTATTAGAAAACCTGAGTTGAAGGACTGCCTAAGGGCTTAATCCATCTCACAGGGAAGTCGATAAGGAAACTGTTCACATCACTGGGACTTGAATTAGTCCTAAACACACAGCACAGAATCCAGCTGACAGTATAGTTCTCATGTTCAGTTTATAATTAAAACAGAATTCTTACGAATATGGGACAAGTTAACATCTGCAATAGGAATACTCTCAGAATATTCTAATTTATGTTGAAGTGAAAGTTACTAAAAGCAAGAAGGAGAAGCTAGAAACTAAAGAGATACTATGAATAATGAGGAGTTTTATTAATAACTACTGAGAGGAAGTTATGTCCAAATATAAATAAATAAATAAATAAATAACATTTGATTACAGAATCAGTAAGTTATTTCTTTAAATGAAGTTTTAAAAATAAGGTTTTTAAAAAGCATGGGATAAACAGATTTGTGTCTGGTATGCTACTTTTATGATAAGACTCCTTGAAAAAAAGGTAAGAAGGTTTTGTGCAATAACTTCACATATTGAAATCAAACCAAGTCATTAGAGTTCCTGCAGATACAGGAAGTAGGTAGGAGATATAGTCTTGACTTCACATATAGAAAGTTGTAGGGGTATAAAAAGAACCATCAGTGTCCTTCATATAGTGTTCAGAACAACTGTTCTTGACTTTTTAACAGGCAAGTGCCTGTTTCCTCATGTCTTATGAAGTATAATATGTATTAGAGAAAATAAGCACTGTTATTTTCCTTCTCTTTTTTTTCCTTCTCTGTTTTGTTCCTGTCCAGACAGAAAACTGGAGAAAAAATTCAACACGCCAAAACAAAATTCCAAAAAGAATTTTTGCTCTGGTTTGGCAGGGTGACTGGTCTGTATTGCCTTCATAGCCACCTGGACAAATCACTTCATGACCCCTACTCTGTTTTATGTTCACATTCTGTATTTGAATACAAGTGGAAAACAGACACTAGTGCAGGAGCTGGCTCATTGTGAGGGCTTTAAATTAGGTAGGAAGGGGGACGGGGACGGAATAAGGCTCATTAGAGGTGTGCCAGGGAGAACAACGTCAGGGCGAGGGGAGTAGGCAATGGCCAAGCTGAAGTGAATCTACACTAATGCATGCAGCACGGCCAACAAACAAGAGGAGCTGGGAGCCATTGTGCAGCAGGCCAGCTATGACTTGGCTGCCATGACTGAAATGTGGTGGGACCACTCCCATGACTGGAATGCTGCAGTGACTAGCTATAGGCTCTTCAGAAGGGACAGGCAGCATGGAAGGGGTGGTGGTGTGGCTCTCTATATTAGAGAGTGTTTTGTTGTTGTGGAACTTGACACTGGGTCTGGGAATGGTAACGTTGAGTCCCTGTGGCTTAAGATTGGTGGGAAGGCCAACAAGGCAAGCATCCTGGTGGTTACAGCATCCTGTTACAGACCAGACCACCAAACCAGGATGAGGAGACGGATGAGGAATTCTACAGGCAGCTGACAAAAGTTACAAAATCATCAGCTCTTGTCCTCATGGGGGACTTCAACTTCCCAGACATATCCTGGAAATGCAATACAGCTCAGAGGAAGCAGTCTAGGAGGTTTCTAGAGAGCGTGGAAGATAGTTTACTGATGCAACTGGTTAGTGAGTCTACCAGGGGAGGTGCCCCACTGGACCTTCTGTTCAAAAACAGAGAAGGACTGGTGGGAATGTGGTGGTCGGGAACTGTCTTGGGCAGAGTGACCATGAAATGGTAGAGTTCTCTATTCTTGGAAAAGTCAAGAGGGGGACCAGTAAAACTGCTGTCTTGGACTTAGGGAGGGCAGACTTTGAGCTGTTCAGGACACTGGTTGGCAGAGGCCCTTGGGAGGTAGTCCTGAAGGACAGAGGAGAAGGCTGAGCGCTCCTCAAGAAGGAAATCTTAATGGCTCAGGAGCAGTCTGACCCAGTGTGCCCAAAGATGAGCTGGCATGGAAGAAGACTGGCCTGGCTGAACAGAAAGTTGTGGCTAGAGATTAGGAAAAGAAAAGAGGGTTTATGATCTTTGGAAAAGAGAGCAAGCCACTCAGAAGGATTATAAGGATGTTTTAAGGATGTGTAGGGACAAAATTAGAAAGGCCAAAGCTCATCTGGAGCTCATTCTGGCTACTGCTGTTAAAGACAACAGAAAATGTTTTATAAATACATTAACACAAAAAGGAGGACTAAGGAGAATCTCCGTCCTTTACTGGATGTGGGGGGGAAACCTAGTGACGAGAGATGAGGAAAAAGCTGAGGTGCTTAATACCTTCTTTGCCTCAGACCTTACCGGCAAGACTAGTTGTTATCTGGATACCCAGTTCCCTGAGCTGGCGGAAGGGCATGGGGAGCAGGATGTGGCCCTCACAATCCACGAGGAAATGGTTGGCGACCTGCTACTTAGATGTACGCAAGTCAATGGGGCCAGATGGGATCCACCCGAGGGTGCTGTGAGAACTGGCGGAAGAGCTGGCCAAGCCGCTTTCCATCATTTATCAGCAGTCCTGGCTATCAGGGGAGGTCCCAGTCAACTGGCAGCTAGCAAATGTGACGCCCATCTACAAGAAGGGCCGGAAGGTAGACCAGGGAAACTATAGGCCTGTTAGTTTGACCTCAGTGCCAGGGAAGCTCATGGAGCAGATTATCTTGAGTGTCATCACGCAGCACTTCCAGGGCAACCAGGCGATCAGGCCCTGTCAGCATGGGTTTATGAAAGGCAGGTCCTGCTTGACGAACCTGATCTCCTTCTATGACAAAGTGACGCGCTTGGTGGATGAGGAGAAGGCTGTGGATGTGGTCTACCTTGACTTCAGTAAGGATTCTGACATTGTTTCCTACAGCATTCTCCTCAAGAAACTGGCTACTCTTGGCTTGGACTGGCGTACACTTCGCTGGGTTAGAAACTGGCTGGGTAGCCAGGCCCAAAGAGTCGTGGTGACTGGAGTTAAATCCAGTTGGAGGCCGGTCACTAGTGGAGTCCCCCAGGGCTCAGTACTAGTGCTAGTTCTCTTTAATATGTTTATTGATGATCTGGATGAGGGGATCGAGTGTACCCTCAGTAAGGTTGCAGACGACACCAAGTTAGGTGCGTGTGTCGATCTGCTCGAGGGTAGGAAGGCTCTGCAGAAGGATCTGGATAGGCTGGACCGATGGGCTGAGGCCAACTGTATGAAGCTCAGCAAGGCCAAGCGCTGGGTCCTGCTCCTGGGGCACAACAACCCCAAGCCATGCTACAGGCTAGGAGATGAGTGGTTAGAAAGCTGCCTGGCAGAGAAGGACCTGAGAGTATTAGTTGGTAGTCAGCTGAATGAGCCAGCAGTGTGCTCAGGTGGCCAAGAAGGCCAACAGCATCCTGGCTTGCATAAGAAACCGTGTGGCCAGCAGGGCTAGGGAAGTGATTGTCCCCCTGTACTCAGCTCTGGTGAGGCCGCACCTTGAGTACTGTGTTCAGTTTTGGGCCCCTCACTACAAGAAGGACATGGAGGTGCTTGAGCGAGTCCAGAGAAGGGCAACGAAGCTGGTGAGGGGTCTGGAGAACAAGTCTTATGAGGAGCGCATGAGGAAGCTGGGCTTGTTCAGCCTGGAGAAGAGGAGGCTCAGGGGTGACCTTATCACACTCTACAGGTACCTGAAAGGAGGCTGTAGCGAGTTGATGGTGGTCTATTCTCCCACATGTGTGGTGACAGAACGAGGGGGAATGGGCTAAAGTTGTGTCAGGGGAGGTTTAGGTTGGATATTAGGAAGAACTTCTTTACTGAAAGGGTTGTTAGGCATTGGAATAGGCTGCCCAGGGAAGTGGTTGAGTCACCATCCCTGGAGGTCTTTAAAAGATGTTTAGATGTAGAGCTTATGGTTTACTGGAGGACTTGTTAGTGTTAGGTCAGAGGTTGGACAAGGTGATCTTGGAGGTCTGTTCCAACCTAGATGGTTCTGTGATTTTGTGATTCTGTGAATGTACGCAAGAACTACATGACTACTAGAGTTCAGTACAGGACACTATAAAAACAGTTCCTTCCTAGTGATCACATCCCGTAGAACTGCAAGTTAATTGACATAAATTAATCTGCAATGATTAACAAAGGAGCATAGTGCTTTGCCATGGTTAGCATCATTTTATTTTTCCCTGGAAATTGATATTTTACATATAAAGCTTCATGTTGTCTTTAATACTCTACGCTTTCTGCACCAGTGTGCTGATGACTCAAGGTTATTAGTTGGAAAAATCAGCTACAGAGCAATACAGGAAAACAAATAATTGTCATAAAGAACGCATACAGAGTCCAGATACCATTACACCAGGAATCCATAGTTGTATGTATTTTTCTTATGGTTGTTTTTTTCTTCAAAGGATTGATCATGACATGGATGAACATAGTATTGTGTGAGATGCTGTAAAAACATATTACAAGGACAGCTTCTCACATGTTTTAAAGACGTGGTTCTGTCTTCTTTCCCTTTTGAAAAACAGAATATCAGATCTTGATCCAGTAACACTAAAATTAATATGGCAGATCTTCCACCAGATGTAGATCCAATATATATATATATATATATTTTTTTTTCCCACTATAATGTAAATATGAACAGCTGAATGAAGTCAGTACAGTTGAAAAAAACTCAGTTGAGGAATTGGCAAAGCAAATGTGTTGTTGACCTCAGTGTGAATTGAGTGATGAGATATACAGTGTGATTTTTAGTGATGAGATATACACAGTGTCTTTCTATCTAGGCATATGACCTTTTATAATTTCTTTTATTTACATGACAATAACAATTTACTCTCAAATAGAAGAAAATGCAGATGTGATTCTATCAGAGAGATGCTGCCAGTATCTTAAGAAAACTAATAATACTCTGGAATAATTTCACTGAAGTCACTTGACAATATGTTTGAGACATGATATAATGTATTTAACTGAGAGAAGTGTTTACATGTTGTATGCAGTTTCAAGGTGCACTTTCAAACTTCAACCGCTAATGTGACCTAGGTGGTCTTCACAAAGAATGTCTTTGAAGAAAATGACAACTTGACCATGTGAAAAAAAAAAATGATGAGACAGCAATCCTTCAAGCCTGGAACAAATGTTTTAAAGAAATGCCATCTTATTTACATCAGTAGTCAAATGGTCTGTCTACGCTATTTTCCCTCATTGGTTTAGGTGAACCACAGCCTTTCTTTTATTGCAAAAGAATATTTAAAAAGGTTGATAAACATTGAATATAAGGTGTTTAATCTTGAGACAAGGTCTAACTTTGCACAGTTTTTACTCACAAATAAGGTAGTGATATATATCACAGGAGGTTGTACAAGGAGGGGGATTAGGTAAAAACAGAGCTATTCTAGCCTACTTTACATGCAATTGAGGCTTTACCATTGTTCTAGCATATAAAATGGAACAACAAAAAAGGAAACATTATCTTCCTTTGTGATCAGAAGAGCACAAGTTTGCTGCTTTCAGACCCCAGACAGAGTTTCACGAAAGATGAGCTAGTTATACAGACCCATTGCAACAAGTCATCTGTGTGACTATGGAACAGGTATTTTAAAAATATGTTCTTCTTATCACACACAAATGTCAAGTCATCTTCAAAAAATCATTGCTACTCGGCTTAATCATGTTTCCTGCCTTAGCAATGGATAGCTTGGGAATTGACAGGAAAAATGTATTATTTCTAGTGCTAATTGCCTGAATACTTCTGCAATTTTAAAGATGTCTACAAATCTGATAGATGAAAATCAGTTCCCAGACATAACTTATTATCATTATTCTAACATCACAGCGACAGCTTCCACTCTCTAATTCCATGTAGTCAGGAGAATTAAACAAAAGAAAGGGGAAATAGCTTCTTTACCTACTGACAGACTGAGATATTTACTTTAAAAATAATTCATAATGAGCCCCTAGTAAAGGCTTGTAGTCTGATCATCTGGCAGTCACTGTTTGCCTTTATAGGCAAACTACTAGCAACACTTTCTCAGGTACCACTTGCCTGCATTACAGAGTCCATTTTGACACCACAAGCATTAACCTAGCCACCTTGCATTTCTTCCTATAGTGTTATGTAAGATGTACTCTACAGAAAAAAAAAAAAAAAAGGACATCGACCTTGAAAGGAAAAAAAAAAAAAAAAAAACTAAATCCCACAACCAAGCCCATTCAGCAACCCAGACCAAGATCTAGGCTCTGTCAGAATGATTTCTTATTCCATTTTACTAAAGCAGTGCCATGCTTTATCACTTCTGAGTTCATGTCTTACAGCTGAGGCAGCCCACTTGAACTGGTAAGTTGTTTAGTTAAAGTATACACATGCTATTCGCATTGTCATTATGATTTAAAAGGAAAGGTCATTTTGCAGGTGAAATACAGCCACTACTGTGACAGGAAGATGAAACCCAAATAACGTATAACTAATTGCCATGTGTCTCACTCCACTTCTTCTATTCCCCATTTACAGAAATACTACAGTCACACTGGTGGCTCAGTGGTGGAGGTGTCAGCTTTGGATCTTCCATGAGTTTGTAACACCCTTGGTACAACTGGTCAAGTAATATTAGTTAAACCTAACAAACTACTGTCTCTATCATTACACCACTACATATACATTTATACACAAAGTGCATTATAATTTGGAGTAATTCTGAATTTTCCTTGTGAGTATGAAATGGGCAGGCGTTGAACATGTAAATAGTTCGAGACTATAAAAAACATGCTTCCTAAGTTCAAAGTCCTCCTTTTTCAACCACAAAGTTTACGCTTCGTTACACCTGCTCAGAAGCAGCTGTATTTATTTATACATTTCTTAACAGAGGTGAGTTGAGTTGCTTAGCTTCTCTTGTACAATCAGGGTGCTGCTTTAATAATATAGCTCAAGTATTGCAATACTGACATAGACATATTTTTAAAGCAAAAGGTTTTTATTAAAGTACAAACCTAAACTAAAAAGGGTTATTTGCTCCAACAGCAGGGAAATCAAAGGCTTTCTTGTTGTAATTTACAAAAAGAAAAGCCCAATCCAGAATGCTAGAACTGCGCTGTAACTCTGTTTAATTTTATTACAATGTAATTGAAAAATCTTGTGGAGGCAATGTTGAAAGTTGAGCTCATTTTCCATCACACTGTAGTGTAGTACCAAACACTCTATACATTTTATGTAAATTAACAACATTATCAGACTACAATGAATCTAACCACTACTCCATCTGTACTTTCTGATATGTGAATAAATAAAAACTTGAAAGTAATGCAAATGAAGTCACTGACAAAAAATCTGTAAAATTCAGAACTAGGTCAAAAGTGAATGCATTAGTGTTCAATATAATTCCATCCAAGGCTTTAATGTTCACCTTCTTCTTTTGTTCTTGAACAATTGATTATCTTTCAGTAAAGTTTACACGTTGCCATTAAATGTTAATAACACATAAATATTAAACACACCATTGTAACGTTAGTGAGACTATTAATATCCTCAATCTCTGCAGGCAATATTAGAAATTACTAAGATCAGTATCAATAGTCAGAATCATAAAAGTCCTGTCTTTTTGGAATTGATAGCAATAAACAATGGGCAAGGTAAAACTGACTGTCAATACAACTGTCTCTCCTTACAGAACTATAGGGAATGGGGAAACTGGTGTTAGGAAAGAAAAGCCAACCCTCTTTGGAGAAGATATTCATCTTAATATTTCAGTATTTTGTTCTCTAGTTTGCTCAAGTTAAAAACAAACAAACAACAAATTCAACCCTAAAGCACTGATGGGCAGAAGTGTCACTGACAGATTCCCCACCACAAACAAATCCTTGTCAGGCAGGGCATTGCTGAAAGAGCACACAAAGACTTAAATATGCACAGTTGCTCTAGATTTCAGTCCCACTAGGTGATAACAGCTAGCTAAGTATACATGTGTGGTAAGCTTTACATTCCCCCAAATGTGCTAAATCATTGTGTTGGCTCAAACTTGTTTTTTAAGAGCTTTGTTGACTTCACAGCTGGTGAGTTGACACTTTCCATCACTTCACCACTTGGCAACAGATGCCTCTTACTTATGCACAGATGCTGAGTATCCACCCAACCCTAACATTAGCCTTGTGTTTTGAACTAATTGGGCCAACACAGTTGTAATTAAGACTTGAATAATTAGAAAACGAACATGATTACTTTCACAATTAATCCTTATACCGTACCATTACATTCTCTTTTGGACTGTCCCATATAGCTCACATTTGTTTGGGTCCTGCAAATGCATCACCCTTCCAAATAGCAGAATAAAAACATAGTCTGCAGATTTAAATTAATAACATTTTAAAGAGCCCAATGCAGTCTGATTTAAAAAAGTATGATTGGACAGATGTTTTATTCTGTTTGACCATTGTGGATTCCCTTAGAATCATGCAGGAAGAAAAATCATACACAAGGATGAAAAAAGATTTTAAAAAACAGTGTGTGAATATATGTGGATCTGGTGTACCGTAAAAGCCCTTTAACATGAGCTGATCTGACACATTCTGTTTTGTTCCTTTGACTTGGTGCCTGCTTAAAAATGGTGGAGGCTGGGTTACCAAGCAAAGAATCCAGGTGAGGGGAAAGGGAGAATTTCTTCTAAGTGGGGAGTCTGTCCTGGTGAAACGGCAATTGTAGTACTTGCAAAGAATAGCAGATAGTCTGATTTTAGACTGAAGATAATTAAGAGAAAGAAATAGCAGTAAATAAACAATTGGAAAACGGGATGTGTTTAGGAAATTTCCACTCAAAGAATGAGGGTATATCACTTTCCTCATCCAAAGTATGTAAGGTCTGAATGACTACATACACATCTCATGCCTGGGGTAATAAAACTTACTTTACACAATGCTAAAGATTTATCTGCTCATTATATGCAAAATGAATGTGTTCACGTATGTGTATGCTCAGAGAAATACCTTTTTATTTTTCCAATACATTTACTAACATATTCACCGAAAGAACTCACTTATCTGCCAGTAAAAATCACCACTAGTTAGATTTCAATTATTTGGCATTAGAAAGAAGGAGAAGAGGAGAAAAGAAACATAGCTTCATATTAATAAGAAGCATAATTTAGAAAATCTATATTTTGTTTATAGAAAGTAAAAGTTACCCCCCCCCCCCTTTTTTTTTTTTCCTTTGGCACTCCAGATAATCTACACAGTTCTTGACATAGTGCAGGAAGTCTGGTATGTTTGCATCAAAGAGATCACTCATAAAGGTAAGAATACTGTTTCATATGATACAGTTGAGAAATAAGCAGCTGTAATCTCAACTGTGTGTTAGAAAAAACAAGGAAAAGTAAATATATATTATCTGCAATCTTAAGAAAGTACATTCAGATACTGGGAGGAGGGGGAGTTTGTTGCAGATAAAGACTCCCTGGAACTCAAGATTTATGGTTGCTAGCCTCCATCAGGTGTTTAAACCATATTATTTGCACAGATATCTAAACTTACTTTAAAGGGCATTACAGGAACATATTTCTCAGGGAAAGCAAAGAAGCAGGAATAGGAAACGAGAAGTGGTTCACAGACAGGTTCAAAGGAGAATAGGAAGTGTTAAATGGCAGCAGCCAGTAGCAGCTAAGCCTCCCCTGAGACAGCAGCAGTTCAGTTCCCCTGAGGCAGGAGAATGAGAAAAGGCTGTAATTACTGGCTGCCATTGTTAGTGAAAATAAATATACTGCTTCCATATTCAGCAAGAAATATAGCATCAGTCCCTCTTCCCCCACCAACTTCTTAATCCAAACTACAAGTGCTTCTGTTTATGGCTACAATAATCCCCAGGTTAATATCTGACATTAGAACAATTTGTGATCACAAGCCAATCTCATATAAAAGTTTGAATTAGGTATTGTCAAGCCAGTGCCTCGTTATTTCCTTAGGCACAGAAAAGGGAACATCATGATAACAAGTTGCAGAGGGTAACCCTTGGTCTGCTAAAATAAAGCTAGAAGGATACAATGTCTTAACTTTATGTGGGGTAGATGTAGCACTTTCCAAATGTTGGAAAGTGAAGCCTTTCTGTAGGCAATGAGAGAGCCAAATTAAGTATTAAATGGCAAAAGAATATGGGAAGGGGATAAAAATAATTATACTACATACTTTTATTTGTCCGAGAGAAAAAGCTCAGCAAGTGCTGATGGCCTCACAGAAGTAATCACAGCCTCGCCGAGGCTCAAATGGCCAGAGCTACGGTACTGTCCAGAACATGGCACTGTTTGTGGCTTAACGACCACTCAAAGAAGGAGCCTGTCCATTATGCATGGCCACAAAATGACCACCTCACCCTGTACACAGCAGAGAAGAAATCAGGATGACAGTAGCTCTGAGACTTTGTTTACGTGGTCTGTGAAACTTCAAAGCCGTGGCAGGGAGTTGGGGGGAGTTTTCAATCCTACCTACTCAGCTGGATTTTCTAATGCTATCATTCATATTCAGTGTACCTCACAGCGATACCTTGATCCAGCTCCTGTTCATGTCAGAAAAGTTAAATCTTCACCTAGATTCTGTTGTTGTTGGCTATTTAACTTGGAGGCAATATACTGAGCAGACTCCATAACTTCTTTCCATCCTGTGGTTGGTAAATATTAAATCAATTTTAATGAAAATAAGGCTAGGTTATAGCTTTGTACAACAACCTTACTACAGAAGGGCTGTTTTCATGATACCATCCATAAAGCAAAGTATATTGTCTCAAAAATGAATAAGATTATATATCTTATATATATCTGATTATAGATCTCTTTACAGTGCTGATAAAATTTGATAAAATAACATTTGGTTTCATGGAGAGCTTGAGAATTTTAAGTTTTGGAATTTCAAATTCCAACATACATGTGATTACATTCTTATACAAAATTATAAAGTCATACTTCAAATGGTTCCTAGAAAGGGAATTAATTTCCCTTTCTGTGTCCATATTTCAGTTTAGTATTGGAGCTATGGATTGTTGACAAATAAAAATAAATAGTGAGATTTTTATTTGTATTCCTAACTATGGGTCAGAATTAAAAAAAAAAAAAAAAATTAACGATGTTAATTTTTAAGGGAAATTTAAGGGAAAAAAATATGTTAATATTGATAAAGGCCAGTGCTTCATTGGATAGTTAAAAAGAAACTGAAAACTAGAACAATAATTTTGATTACAACAACTTCTTTGATTTCTGACAGGACATATTTTTTTACTTCCTTGTATTATGTTTTTTTCTTATATGCTAGTCACAACATTTATCTTGGTGTTATGGATCTCTCTGTCTTTTCAAATGCCTGCTTTCAGGGGTACTGATGCTACTAAAGGACATTATATTTGGTAGATCTGCATTAAAAATCACATCTTTTTCCTGACAAGCTATTTAAAACATCACATTTATGCCTTATGAATTGCACTTATATAATATACCTATATATCCCATGAAACCTAGACCCATATGACCCAAGTTTGTTTCTTTGCAAGAAGAGCAATTTCTAGCTGGGGACATTATTACTGAAGGGCTCTGAAGGAGAAATTCTCCAATACACGCATTATTGCTTATTTTTACTGGGAAAAGGTAAAATTTCCTATCAGAAAATTCAGAAGAATGATGCCAAAAATGGCATCATAGTTTTACTCTGGACATCAATAATACCAAACCATTATTCGTCAACAGAGCAATTTAAAAACAAGAAAGGCAGAAAAACCATGTAGCACCAAACAGATACAACCTTCAGTACTTACATGATTTATAGTTTTAGATAGGGTAGTTCTAGTTCTGTTCCATTAATTAACCATTTTTGCACAAGACATACAGACACAGAGTCAGAGGAAGAGTGTCAGAGAATTACATGTGCTAAAGGATGCTTTAAGTTGTAATGAACTATTTCTCTACCATGGTATCTGTCCAAAGGAAACCTAAAGAACAGCCAGTAGAAAGCAGAATGACTGGTGCACCTAAATGCTGCATTTAGAAATGTTTGGTAGATCAGTGTGTTTTACCTGGTACAACCTGCACTGATCGAAACAGGTAAGCTGCATGGTAACCAGTTCCACCTTTCTTCATCAGTAAGGAAGATTTATATCAAATGCATTCAAAATAAAATTAAAACATAGCATCCTGTCATTTTTTTTTTTCCTGAAAAAGCAGCCCTAGGCATCTAATAACAGAAAGGGCTGTACAGCCACTAGGCAGTGTGAGAAGAATGGTAATTCTCAATGTTCAGCATTGTCCTCCTGAAACTCCCTCCCCCCTGCTCAAACCATAACAGCAACATTTAGAAGATACAGTTAAGCGTGTGTGTTTTCCATTTAAAATATTCATGCTCATTGATCACAAATAGGGCAAAAAATGTCATACGGTTATTACAGAAAAAGTGAGTTGATTAAAAAAAAGGTGACCTTTAGAAAGCATTTGCAAAAAATGGCCATTGTTTGTTGGAAGATAATGTCCAAGGGAGTTCCAGGCAGAGTCAAAAAAAAACTAGCCAAACAAACAAACCCCCCTACCCATGTAAATAATAAGCTTAGAGAAAAATAATTCTACAGGAAAACCTGTAATTTCTAATATTTATTGTATTTATTTTTAAAAAACTCTACCTATTAAAACAATCCAGAAGCTTGTCCTCATGGCTATGCTGTGTTCTGCCCTACAGAATATCTCATCTACACCCATTTTAGGATTACTCCCCTTTTTGGCTACTGGAACTCAAAGTGTCCTTGACTGATACATTTCAGCTCTCAGGGTGAGAAAGAGTGACAGGTAATTGTTATGTGCTGCATCCGATGGTTAATTCAGAGTGGCATTGAAATCCATTGACGGACCTGAATTTAGCTGCTTACACATTCTGTGCATTGGACTAAGGACATTACCATCCCAAATAATAATAAAAGTGGGGTTGGGGGAAGGGGATGATGAGACATAAGGACAAAGGCAGGAGAAAACAGCGATGCCTGAAAATTTAAATATAGATTTATGTGCAGTGAGGAACCCCCCCCACCCCACCATAAAAAAGGCGGGGGGGCAGGGGGAAAGCATAGGTCTTTACATTGAATCTGTAAGAATGTTTGAAAGCTGAAAAAACTCATGGGATTCGTAACAGGCTATGGTCAGAAAGGCTGGGTGACATGTGAGAGATATTACTTATACAGCATTTTAATTAGCAAGTTCATTTCAGTGTTTTCCTTATCACCACTTACTTTCTCAATATCACCTCTTATCTCTGTATTTATTCTGACATATGTACTCTTTCAGGCAGAAGCTAGGACTATCATATTTTATCTCTTATTTTAATGTCTGCGCTTCTTCAAGTAACCAGCCCAAATGTAGAAGGGCCAAATTACTGAAAGAGTGGTAGCTGGACAGTGCTTGTTTATTTGTTTTTAATAAAAAAACTTTTTGAGTCTTGTTGTCCAGGAGGTCAGATGAAGAAAGGTATGTAAAGATGAGAACATGAGCAACATCTGTAACTTTAGAGAATTGCACATTGCATAGTAATATAAAAAGGGGTCTCTTTATTGAAAGGCACGGGGCTTTCTTTCTTCTTTTTTTTCTTTCTTTTTTTTTTTTTTTTCTTTTTTTCAGTTACCAGGGTAAATCAGGATTTCTTTCATTTAGAGTTACAGTGATGCAGATCTACACTAGATGGGTTTACTCCATCCGCTAAATTGCTACTATTTTACCCAGAAAAAGAATAGGAAGTGTCAGTTGTAACAGAGAATGCAATGTATTTATGTGCCATTTACCAATTTAAAGAGAGAGACTTAAATATTTAAAATTATGAAATATATGAAAGTTTACAACATGTACACACAGAACGCATATGCCTGAAGACAGAATGCTGCAGTTATTCTTAGTAAATGTGCTTTGTGATCTTCATATAGACTTTTAAGAGAGTTACTTAAAATGCTGTCTCAGCTACATATACATAAACACTGTCCTGTGTATGTACAAATGGTTGCAGGGGACTGAAGAACATGAAGGAATGGTTAGGGAGCTCAGAGCCTAGTCATCAGTTCAAACCAAGTCCTGTGGGTTGTGGTTCAAGTGCATAAACAAACCGAAATCTGTGTGAAATGAGTAAGCAGCCACTGGCAACTGTTTGGCAAATGTGTGTCTGCATTTACAATTACACTTAGCACTTTCTGGCAGCCTTAAGAGAACAGCAGCCAAGAAACTAATGCTTATAGACTCTAAATGACCTAGGTCAAAAAGCTGGGTTTGGGGATCATTGCTGAAGCACACACTGTTGATCAAGAAAGGTCAAATGTCTTGTCTGTCTTCTGGAAAATGAGTGGGTTTGCATTCTTTACTTTCACTGGGGAAAAAATAATTTCAAACATTTCTCTAAGCAAGTCAGCCATAACGGTATTTTGTAAGTATTGTTGATGTGCTGGACATAGTATTAATGTGCTCAGTGAGTAACTGCATGCATGAAAAGAATATTAAATCTGATATAAATTTGGAAACAAAAACTCCTTACCAAAGACATTTAAGTACTTCTCATCATCTGCTTTGGAGACTGGTCTGAAAATACTGTACTCTGAAAGTTGAAGAACAAAATAATTCTAGTACCCAGACACGCAACTTTTAAATTTAAGTGTGAGACAGCGTTTTATTGTGAGTTAAGGTGTGTAGATACTTCCTTGTTTTGAATCTCAGCTCTATGTTTCTTATACATTTCTCCAAAAAAACTTTCCAATCTGATCTCAGAGTCCAGGTTGGGGCCATTCATCTCAGGGACTCCATCTCCAACAGACCCCAGATCCCAATCTGCTGGGACACAGGACAGTAAACATAGCTAGCGTCATACATAGGTCAAAAACAATGCAGTCATTGCCTTAAAAAATACTGACAGATAAGACACATATAGGAGAAAGATGCCCTTCCAGCAACAGAACAATCTGGTGCACATAAATGAGTCAGATCCATACAGGAAGGCTCTCTTCACTCTCAAAAAGAGGAAATGATACGTTTGACAGAAATTGTAGCACAGGTGTGCCTGTAACCTGACCTACTCTCATGATGCAGTATCTTAGCTCCCATATGTCTGGAAGAGAAGAAGCCTCTTTAAACAATCCATTTCGGTACTGGCATTGTAAAACATATGTCTTTGACTTTTGCTAAATACCAAGTCTGGTAATAAATATGGCAATTAAGGTTTGTATTTTACTTTGATATAGAAATCATCTACATTAAAGATTTTTCTTCAGATTTTGTTTTTTCCCCCCAAACTGCCAGGACTGAAGGTTCAACAAGAAAGCAGACTGAAGCTTTCTCCCTTTGAAAATGCCACTGAAGCTTCAAACTTTTGCTGGCTTACTACAGAATTATTGTCTCAGCAAATATTCTTCCAGTGACACATGCCACACCCAATGCCATCAATGAGCTACATCTCTGTAAAACAAATGGACCCTAGTGAAAGCATTAATACAAAAGAAGACAGAGGTTTCAAACTAATTCTTTAATATGGTGCATTGGTGCATCTATGACAAAGAGTCATATAAAGAGAAGAAAAAGTAGTAACAAACACTTCATTTCCTCTGTATCAACTAATTATGAGTCTGAGAAGTCATTCAGAAGGTGCAAGTCTCACAATGGCTTGAAAATAATAACCCCTATAATCTTAAGTATTTGCAGGCATTTATGTATATACTCTGCAATGTATGTTTCTTATTAACTCCAGCGTATGCTTGTGCAAGAACAGTGTCATCCTGGGAAATATGAGTTAAACCTTGCAGAGCTTTGTCTTCATGAACCAGTTAAGAGCACTCAATTTCTAGTGTCAATATACACATAGACCCCAAAGCTGGAAATAGAACTGGCTCTTCTTGTGTTCGCTACTGACTTGACACTGGGATAATAGCCTCTGACATGAAGAGTGTAAAACTAGAACAATTAAATAGAACAAAACAGAAAAAAAAAGGATGGCTGAGATGGTAGAGTGTTTGAACGCATATATGTCATTCGAGTACTAGAGTGTTTTCAGTTTTTTGTTTGTTTGTTTCAGTAAAAGAGAAGAATTTACATACGTGGATCAAATGAAAAATGATGTCCTAACAACACCAAAGGAAAGAAAAGAATGCATACAAAAGTGATGAAGCACTACCTTATGGTAGATGAAGAAAAGGAAAAGAAAAAGAAAGAATGCTATGAAGAACAGAATTAAAAGAGAAAAAGAATCATTAGGAAGAAACAGAAGCTGTACCAGAAGACGTGCAAGACTAAGAGCTTGAGAACCAGACTACGAAATTAACAAGAGTTATAGAGATAAGAAGAGTGTGGTGGGACACAAGGGTCTTCCTGGGAAAGCAGATGTTAATTTGCAAAGGCATGTTAATAACACTGAGCTTAAAAAGCCCCCCTTTTGGGGAGCTTTTCATAGAGCTGTGAGAAAAGAAACTGGGGGGAACTCAGTAGCCCCTGAAGTTTATTCTACACCGCTTTCACCCATTCCTCCTGAAATGACAAAATATAACTCTTTACCTTACATTTTCTGAATTATTAACTGTAGTAATTAACATGCTTTCTTTTTCATGTATCACTATCACAGTTTTAGCAGAATCGTTGCTTGCTTTTCTGTGGCTGGTGGTTGGTTCTATATCATCTTGCAGAGAGCTCCCTTTGCTTTAACCCATTCTGAACCTCAATTTAGAAAACTTCCTTAAAAAAAAAAAAAAAAAAAAAAGGAAAACTCTTAAAATATTAAAGCATTAGTATGAAACACTAATTATTTTTAATAGTGTTGGGCCAGGTAGCAGTCTTAGTCTTCTGTTGATAATAAGGAGACTCAGCTTGAGAAACAAAATTTAATGCTGGCCTCATTCAAAGAAGCATTATTATTATATATTTCAATTTATTTATATTTATTATATATAATTATTATTATTTATATATTTATTATATATATAATATTTATTATATATTTCAATTATCTGAAATAAAGCTGAACTCTGCATACAGATGTATATTTAATACTATTTGATATGGCTTTAGAGAAAAAAAAAAAAGAAAAAAAAAGAGTCTGAGAGAGGGAAACTAGGCTATATAGATGTCTCTGCCACTGCTTTCTTGTGTAACCTGTATTCCTATGCTTACCAAGTCAAAAAAGCTTCAGTGAGTCAGATGCTCCCAATTTAATGATGTTTTGACGTTTAAACATTAATGACGTTTAATGATGAATTAAATTCCCCATATTGCTGAGGTCATTTTGGATGGCCAATACATATGAATGTGTCCACAGTCCACTAATGGAAGAGGCCAGAAAATAACAGTAACATTAAGGTCTGTTTTATCATAACACAGGAAAACACAAGGAAAAGCAGCATATCCCAGTGTTTGGTGAATTGTCATCTCAAACAATCTCTGAGGCTAGTATACTGGAATGTAAGTGCTCTTCAATTAGAAGCAGATAGAACATCTGTTCTTTTAAAATAATTATAGGGATGTAAGTGCATTAAGACTTGTTTAGAAACCCACAGACACAATACCACAAAAGCGTGATTTATTTATTTTTTACTTACAGCAACAGCTTTGTGAGACAAAAGGGGAACAAAGCCATCATGTCA
Source organism: Oxyura jamaicensis (assembly GCF_011077185.1). Classification (NCBI taxonomy): domain Eukaryota; kingdom Metazoa; phylum Chordata; class Aves; order Anseriformes; family Anatidae; genus Oxyura; species Oxyura jamaicensis. The sequence continues at coordinate 73,930,694 of NC_048894.1, forward strand.
AACAGTGTTTATAGTCAGTGCCTGTGAGAGACTGGAATGGAAGTTGCTGCTATTTGCAAATTACCTGGAAGTCTGCAACTGCATACGAATTGTTTACTCCAGATTTTTTTCCCTTGCAATGCATCAAGTTATTGTCTTTGGATTTTTTTAATGAATATTCTGATGTGTATTAATGAATACTAATTATGCTGGGAAACCATTGATTATTCATGAAAGAAAAATCATAGAAGACAGGTATAATGGCAGCTGATTTATGCATTCAAGTATTTCTAGCCTGGTCAAGACTTGCATCTCAAACAGCACAAAACTCAGTAAATGCCATATTAATGTAACGTGGAAAAAGTGAGCCACAGGCTACACCAAGATGAATCAGTGCCTGTAACTACTTCCCAAACGAACTTCCTTTCCAAGAAAACAGTGGACATACTGAATTACCATTATAAAATGCAGAACTTAGAGAAAATACTGATACATTGTTAAAACCATCAGTATTATAAGTACATTTCCCCAAAACCTCAAGTCATTTTCCAATATGCTTATATTTTTGTAAGAAAGACAGCTTGGTATTTCTCATTGAAAAAGCTAATGGAATAAATAACAAACATGCAGGTAACCAACATTTCCCTGATTTTTTCTTTTTCAGGGGGATTGGGGGAGGAAGAGATGGGGTGAAGAAAGTGCTTGGGAGCTGCCTAGGAGTTAAACATCTGTTTAAGACAGCAAGATTTGGAATCAATTCACTTTTCATCAATCTGCTCTCCCTATTATGACAGGTTTTTAAAGACAATGTGTAATTTTTTGTGGGTGACAGGAAGAACACTGACAACAGATCTTATTTTTGTCCCCTACAACATTAAAAAGTTTGGGCTGTTTACTAGCTCCTCAGTTATCCCTGACAGCATAGATATTAAATGTACACCTGACTCAGACTATCAAATCCAATTCATTTTAGACACGTTGGTGTGGATTTGCCATAGATACACTGGGTTGCTTAACTAACTCCGGGCTGCATAAGCATCCTTGAGTTTTTCTTATTAATCACTTAATCTTTCAAGATAGCCTCTTCTCGTCTACTCTTTGTTGTTGTTGTTGTTGTTGTTGTTGTTTTTCAAGTAAAGATCTTCAATCATCAGTATATCTCTTTTGATATGCCACACTCTATCACCCCATGAAAAATGTGTCCCGTTCCTCTTCAATCAAACACTACTTTTTTTTTCTTCTCCCAGCAACTACCAATTTCATTTTCTGATCACTCGTATTGAAGCAGCACCCCCGCTCACACTTCTCCCCTAAAAGAACTGCTAATTCTGCAAAAGGAACTGTTCAAAAATCCATCAGCTGCTGAGTATAGCAGTCCACACACGAGTCGCAGCCCTCAGTCTGGCTGTAACATGGAAAGCTGCATGCATATTCTCAACTCTCATTTCGAAAATCCCTTTCTGTCTCATTTAAATGCCATGGAACTTTGAAGCCTTTTGTCTACGAGTTTCTGCTTGCAAATGAACAAAGCTCCTTGCTCAGAACCAAGTTTTACTATAATGTACTTTTGCTTTCCAGTTGTAGTGCTTCCCAAAATAAATGTAGTAAGCACAAAGGGGGAAAGTGTGCTTGTCTTTCCTCCTCCCCTCTCACACCCCTGCACATTTCTAACATTTTTTTAAGCTTCAGGGTGCCACCGAATCAGAAATAACTGCAGCCATTCACAAGCAGCTGCTTAAAATCTGCATATCCCCAGACACAGGTTCCATGCTAGGACACTTGCCTCTGCCCTGAGCCCTTTCCTGACACACGGCACGGACTCCCTTGCTGCAGTGCAGACTGTCAGTTTACTTAGTTTGAACTTTCAATGCAGAAATTCAGCATGATGCAGTCAGCCAGATAAAGCAGCACTTACCTTAATTGAAATCTTTTCTCTGGTAAAGCTGGCGCATCAGTCAAATCAACAGTGATTTGGGGGTAATCTAAGTTTCAATCAACACCCTCCGGGTTGCTGCATACTGCTCTGCCTGTTTTTCATTTATGTTGAACTCTTCACTGTCTAAAGGAGAGAGAGAGAAAGATGAGCTGAAATCCTCAGAGGTTCCTAGGGAGTGAGAGAAGAAGCACCAAAGCTATGTTTCTTAACATGAGATTCTCAGCAAGTGTGCTCAGGTCTGGAAGATCGTGTAACTGCTGTGATAGGCTCCTGTCATGTCCCCTGAGCCGTGAGATGATCATTGACCTGATTAGCTCTGAACACTCCCTACATGCAGAGAAAGCACAGAGAGGATTGGTGGGTCGCAAGGGAATTGGGAAAGGCACCAGGGCCACTTGGGAATCTTCATTCTTCCAGACTAATGGATGTGCTGCAGCTGAGGCTGTAATTTGTGAGGAGGTTATGCACAATGTTAACCATCTGAGGACTTAAACACATGTGCTTTTGCATGCTGTTTCTCAAGGTGCACCAGCATTCAACACAGGGTAGAGCTGAGTAATTAGAGGCTGATGTAGCCGTTTCGTAATACAAGGCTCACTGTATGAGATGTTCTGTAAGCTGAGTGATAAAGTGGCTTCATACATTTGCCTCTGACCCTGGGGACAATAGCAGTTAATGGGCAGAGTAAGTGAAATTAGCATGGTGGGCTCATGTTAGCCCCCAGATGGCAATCAATCACCATGGAAAGGAAAAGAAAGGAACAACAAAACCCAAACAGGCTAGGATTATTTAACAAGTGTATGTGGCAATTTAAATAAAATGAAGAGAAGGAATGCCAAATTATTACAGAAAGGACTCTTGAAGACAGAGATAAAATCAGTAGTAAAGCACAAAAATACAAGTTCTCTTCTACGCTTGTAGTAGAAGAAGAAAAACAAACAAAACACAGGGAATGCATTTAAAGGACCTAATTTGCCTTTCACTTATACTGATACAAACAAATCTGTTAAAGGTGATAGCTTAAATTTAGATGGGGAAAAAAAAAAAAAAAACAGAGCAAGAGAAGAATGAGGTGTATTTGTTACCTATTTTTGCTTCTAGGATAATACAGAAACTAGACTCGTGTAATACTAAGTTTTCAGGCCAATGTGCTCAAATCAGTCCAGCCAAAGTATGCAAGCTTTTATGACCATCTTCATCTGCTTTTTCTCACTTCTGGGTCAACAGTTACAGTGTTAGCCCTTTGACTCAATTTTCCATTCAGGTTTGTCCATGGAAATACCAGTTTGTGGCTAAGAGAGGAGTTCACAGGATATCATATTTAGTAATAGTGGTCTGATACACCAGTGGAGATGGATAACATTTTAGATTTGGAACCTACATTTGCAATGCAAACTCTATGATATGTTACTTTTTAAATGCTGAAAGAACGATAATCATAAACATCTACTGAGATTCTTAACCAAATTTACTTAGGATCTGTTTTTATTCATTCTTTGAGTAAATTAGTGTAATTTTATTGTAGTGGAATGAGTGGTCAATAAAGCAATTTTTAAGTTGTTAACCCAGAATCACAGAATCACCTAGGTTGGAAAAGACCTCCAAGATCACCGAGTCCAACCTCTGACCTAGAAGTATCAAGTCCTCCACTAAACCATATCACTAAGTTCTAAATCTAAACGTCTTTTAAAGACCGCCAGGGATGGTGCCTGAACCCCTTCCCTGGGAAGCCTATTCCAGTGCCTAACTCAATGACAGAGGAACTAGACTACATACATTCTGCAGGCATTTACATCAGAAATCTAATTATTACAGAGAAAACACTATCACGTGACTTAGATCACTCAGAAGTAACCATAAATGTTTGAACCTCAAATGTATTTAGCATAACACAGACAAGACAGAAGACATTTATTTGTCACCCTAACTGTTGTTACCCTAACTATAATGCCTGAGAAACGGGCAATAAATCTAAGCTAAGTGTTCCCCCTATGGTCAGTAGGAAGAGACTGACTTTTGTGCCCTAACAGTGGTAGCTAATGATTTTAGAGATCCTCCTCTGGAAGCGCCTCTCTATTTGCACTGAACAAAAGCTTCTCATTTGCAAAATCTGAGTAATAGGACTGTATTTAGCAATATTTCTTATTCAGACAGTAATTTTTTTAGAACATAGAATATCTTTTAATATGACTTACAGAATGCCTATTGTACAGAGGCTGTCGTTTCACCTGGGACTACTAATAAAAAAATAACGATTATTCAACTGAGAAGGTTTTTACACGTATTAATAAGAAAGGTAAACATATTCTTGAGCTTGACTAAATGAGCTTCATGTGTCAAGACTAAGGTTATTTGCTGCTACAAACCCTCATGGAAAAAGAGGTTGCTTTTACCCATAAATTTGTACTGCAGAAGGGACAGCAAGTCATCCCAACATTTATCGTCTTATTTGTTATGACATGGCATCCTTTATGAAATAATTAAACCACAGACACACACCGTTTTATTTATGATTTCAAATACAATCAAAGAAATTGAATATGAAAATGGCATTATTAAGATAATCTTGACAACTTCTTTGCCATTTGTGAAAGCTTCCAGTTACCGGTTTCTTACCATTATGTCTAGTCGAGTCCCTATTCTCACCAGCCATGGAATCTTCCACCCTTTTCTTAAACAACCTAGTAGATCTCAGTGTCAGGAATACTTTTCCTTTTATTAACCACTTCTCAAATCTCCTTTGGTAGTTTTATACTAAAAAATCCAGTCTCATAATACTGTTTTGTTTCTAACCTACTATTCTGATTGTCCTTTTAAGGTTTTGAAGTCAGCAGTCATTAGAAGTCCATAGGACGTAAATGAATTATCTTAATTTTTTACTACTGCAAGTAAAGGTTTGAAAGAGAAAACAGTGTCCAGAAAAGGGACTGAAGTATGAAGTGACAAAATTTGAAGAGACAACATGATTTAAGTTTGTGCAGAAACTACTGGGACTTACTGTTGACCTGGACAACTGGGCAAGAAATGAGAATTTTAAATTCAGTGTTGACAAAAGGAAACAGTATTTGAATCACTTTTAAGTCTTCCTGCAGTCTAAACAACAGAATGAAAGTCAGTTGTCCTGGGTCTTATTCCCCATCCTAAATATAACTCAAGATTTTGAATTCCATTCTTATAAATCACCTACATAAATGGACGAAGATTGTTAAGAGCAGGGAGCAAAAATGATCAGAAAAGCATGTTTTTAAAAGGGGCTAATATAATCATATAGATACTAAAAATTAGACATCCTCCTTAACTCATCATTCTTATACAGAGGGGACAGTACATTAAACCAGTGGACAAAAAAAAAAGGGGGGTGGGAATAATTTTCTATGCAATCTGTAATTAACCTTTTGAATTTATTACCACAAGCCATGACTGTGGCAAAGAACTAATACATATATATTTATATACGAGGAAATTTTAAAGTCACAACAGGTTTTCAAATGTATACAAAACAAAAATCTGATTTTCTCAAGACTGTTCCTCATTAACAACTAAAACTATTACCTCACAGACAAGAGAAGATACTACTGATGGCAAAAAATCTTCTACCAAATAATATAATGTAGTAGTAAAATTTATAAGACCTTTACAGCAGCATTGCATAAGCCATGATATTTTTGCTATCAAGGTCATTAGATACTTGTGTTTTATTAAAAGAATAACTTAGATGTTTGGGATTTTATTTAACAGATGAATAGCTTTAAAAACAAAAAACAAAAACCAACAACAAACAAAAAACAACAACAACAAAAAAATGTATTTCCCGAATTCATCATTTGAATAAACTGAAGGCCAGAAGCAGTAAATTATTCCAGTGAAATTTTCTTACTATCATGTAAACATCTTCAGTTCAGAAACACAAACCAGTGTAGCACCATACATCACCATGCATCAATTGTAAACTCAACAATATTATTCTATGGCCTTTTACTCTGTGTGAACACTGAAGGAATCAACAATAAACCACCACATTCATAAATTTTCAGCTGGACCAAATCACTCACACAGTAGTTGCCTTAGCTTTGTTATGCTCAGGAACTGAGTAAACTAGAAGTCAATCATGTACCGATAGATTCAACATGCAGAATTATTATTTATTCTACATCTGAAAAGATTCTTTGGTATAAAAAAAAGATAACATACTCCACAAAATGTACTAAGAAATTCAATTTGCTCAGTAATTTCTTTCTTTTTAATAAGTAATTAACAAAAACAGGTGTCGTCTACTTCATTTTGGTTGCAATGAGAGTAACCAGAAATCAGGTGTGGGAATACTCTAGGATAACAGCAAAAGCTGCAGAATAAATACTTTATAATAAGAGAGAGAGTGAAATCACCTTTATTCTTCACCTCTCCAGAGATATGCATATCAATAATAAACTACCTAAAGACATTAAAAATGCTTTGAAGTGAACCATTTGAACTTTCACAAACAACATATTTCCACATTTCGGAAATTTCCACATTTTTTCTCCATGGTGGCCAGGGACAACCAGACTAGATAACTCTCAATAGTATCTGACAATTGCCTTGCATTTTAGCACTGGAATTTTACTCTAATCCTCATTAATTTCAAAAGCAGATGCTGAGCAGATTCAACTCCAAATTCTCATCTGGCTTACATAGTTCCATTTATTTAAGTGGAACTGTGGAACTGTACAGCAAATTTATGAATTTAGTGAGATCTCATGCAAAGCGATACAACTTGTCATCAATTAATATTATACTAGATTCCAAAGATTCTTGCAATTTTATCCAACTTTTTTTTTTTTTTTTTTTTTTTTTTTTAATATATATATGATTCATTGTCTTTTCCAGACTTTCTGGCCATAGTGAGTACAGACAACACAGCAAAGTTGATTGCATCTAGCAAAGAGTATAATCTTGAATATTCAGCACTTTAGTTCAGTGTCATGTTAAATGGTGTGGATGTTAAGGTAAAGATATTGTCTTGTTATCTGGACAGAAGGAAGTGGCTGAATCCTAGCCATACTCACTGGAAAACTGTTCACTTCATCAGGCTTTTTCTTCTGGTAGTTCTAGGGACTCAGACAACTCCAAAGAACTCTTGTCCTTATCTGACCACTGTTCTCAATCCCAGTTTAGCAATAGTAATCAGTACCATTCTTTTTGCTTAGGCCAAACTTCCAAAGATAAGAAAAGTAGTATAACATATTGCTGTAAGACATTTCCAATTATGTTATGCTATGTGCGCTTTGAGCTTCACTGTACACTTTTATCAAGTGAGGGTGGTAGACTGACACATTTCAACATTGGCACTATTTCCTTGGAGGCATCCCCACAATGTCGGAGACATTTAGGAGGCAAAAGTATGCCTCCTAAAAAATGTATAAAGAAATAAATGCAAGTTTTGGAGGTTCCTAAAACAACAACAGAACATTTCCAAAAGTGTAACGACTGTATAACAACTGACCCTTATCTAACATGGGGCATCTTCTGGACTCTTCTCCCAGAGGCCACCCCTTCAGCCCCCTGGCAACCAAAACTTGCCACATAAACCCTGAAGAACTATAAAGGCTGTTTTGTTAAAACACGGAATCCCAATTTTGTACTGTATTATCTTTCTCTGTGTACTGATATCCTCAGGAATATTATGATGTACTCTACAGGACAGGGGAAATTTTGTAGCTGAAGTTAGTTTACCTCTGCTGTCACCTATATGGTTCAACTGGAAACATGTTACACAGCAGTAGCCAGGGGCATGGTTTTGTAGCAAAGTGTGAGATGTAATTTCTGGTCTGGGTCTTTCTTTTGCTGGGGGCTATATAGCTTCTTTCAGCATAAAAGCAAAACTGGAGTGTCCTGCAAGTTGCACCACAGGAGAGTGTGGGAGATAGAATGACTCAGGGACATCCTTTCTAAAGTACAATTCCTCCCTCACATCCTTCTTGTTCAGGTGAAGGGAACAATGATTTGTGGTATGACCTGTCTCAGCAGCAATGTACAACAACTTCCCAGTAAAATCTCTGTCTGCTGACTGCCTTTTGCTATTCACTTGCGTTAGCATGTGAGGACAGGGGAGAGAGGAAGGACACAGGATTATATTGCATCCCTGCACACAGGAAGTGTGCAAGGATGCAATATACTGCCTGTAACCACATAAATATCTTATACCTAACCATTGGCCTCCATGTTTCCATCTGTCTGAATAAGGAGGGTTTGCTTGCCCCCTTGAAGGGGACAAAACTGAACTGCAATTTAGTTTTGGGATACTCCCTGGCATTTTTTATGTCTGAAGCCTGCTCTGCTATTTACTCAGACTAATACTATAAATCTAACACACTTTAAGGACCACATTTTCAGAGTCATAAAGTGTCATATCAGTCCATTTTTCAGGGGAACTACAGATCTTTTAGAATACCTAGAGAAAATCAGATTGTAAGAGGTGGCGGCAACACCTCTGCCTTTGGTTGTTCAGACTTTGTTGGTTTCTGGAAAAGCACAGAAATGTTTAGTAGTAAATTCAAACTTTAATTAAATCAAAATTTCCTGTAAACCTAACTTGGATGACTCTAAGTAGTTTTAGTCTTCTAACTTTAGGGGTTTATTTTCTTTCTTCTTGTTCTCATTGTTATGTTTTGTTTTGTTGTTTACTTTTAATTTTATAATTGACAGTTTTTCCTTTTGTGATGCTCCTCTTCTCTTTTTCAGTCTGTCCATGTCAGAGTCATAGTATGTAATCTTTTAATATATATATATATTTGTTTGGTTTGTTGTATTTTTTGTTTGTTTGTTTGTTTAATTCTTCAGAAATCTGCATTTTCTCTCCAAGTTATTTTATTTATTCACTAGGTATATGAAACATTGTTTCTTACCTTAATATGCTCTCTTTCCACTTACTCATTTCTTATTAATGCTTCTCCTTACACATTTCCAGTACTACGAGATCCATCTATATTTTTCTCCAAGAATTATTTTCCTAATTTCTCTTAGCATTCCTCCTTTTATGTCTCTTTTCTGGAAGTGTTAGAAGAAGTTGCAGAAATATTAGAAGAAGTAAAAACCTCTTAGGTAGGAAAGGGAATGAAGTTCTGACATAATTGCTGTTAGAATCACATTTCCTCAACTACTGTTCAGGAGGAGCTAGAAACACTCCAAAGGAACCTGACTCAAAAGTGTTATTTATTCCTGGTTCTCTCTTGTTTTTAATGCTCTGAAGCAAGTCTTCTCTTAGGTAACAGACATCAGACTCTTGCCTGTGAAGGGCAATTCCCTTCTGAGTAGCAAGTTGGGAATAAGGCTGGGCTAGGCTATATACCTGCAATATCATTTTGATTCCAAGCCCTAAAAAAGTAGGCTGATGGGAACAGTTGTCAGCAAGACCAGCTCTCACCTGGGGTCAGCACTCTCCCTTCACGTATCACAATGGTAGTTAACATTTAGTCTGCACTCTGCTGAGAGAATACCCAAACTACACCACGCCAAGTTGGTGTAAGGGCAAAGAAGTCCCCCATCCCAGTCTTCTCAGAAGAACAGAACCTGTAGAGCCTTTCAAGAAATGTAAGCATGATGCAAGTAATGTAGTCCCTTCAATGGTCCTAATGGCAAAGCCATTACCCTGAAAGCATTTCACCACATCAAAGTGTGTAATAAATGGCTTTCGTAACATAAAGAAACTGAAATGTATAATATATATCGATCTTGTTTTTTTTGATACCAAGCAACACAAAGATTTCAATCCAGTACACAGACACTGACATTGATTAGCAGGGCCTAACTCTGCATAATTTGCTTCTTGTTTCTACCACTCACATCATAAACCTTTCTTATCCCCTCCCATTACGTACAGCACATACTAGGACCCCATGAATTCTGCTTATCTATAGTCTGCAAGAGTTCTGAATAAAATCATCACTTACTTCTGCAGCTGCATGTTAATCCTCATCAGCTTGTTTTTTGATCCTATCCCGCACTTCAAAAACATTGGTCTCTTGGGCCTTGATGATTGTTAAGTTTCCTAAATTTTCCCTTAGATGCTCAGCAGAGATGTAAGAATGAAAAGGCAATAATAAAAAACTGTCTTCACAATTGTTTCATCCTGTAATCATTATTTCCAATGGGATCTATCAATATGAGCATCTTAAAAGCTCAGAAGACACAGAATCAGATCATGACATGAAATGTGAAACTGACTTGTAGGCATTAGGAAACTGAAGGGGGCAGGAGAACCAAGAAAACAAGGAGCTTCCTTTCCTCAGGTATCCCAAGCTAGAGCAAGTCTCAGCTGCAGCCCCTTCACTCAGGAAACAGAGGCAATGGTTTGGCAAAATAACCTTGGATACCATCTCCCACAGAAGGAATAAAGAGGTAAGGATGTACCACCATGTTAAACTCTACTTCACTGCAGCTTGCTGCCAAAAGCTAGTGCAGAACATGCTGGAACAGTTTCTTTATTATGGGCTTGGATGAGAACATTATGTTGGATGAGAACATGCTTCCACAAAGCACAACCACCCTTTATCTCTTTCTAAGATGACATAGTTTAAGACAGTTGGTTAAGTAATACAACTTGGCCTCTAGTGGTTAGACTTAATAGAATTCTCTAGCCACAGAAGACATGATTTATAAAAAATACATTAAAAAAATGTTCAGGTTAATAATTATATCTTCTCCGGACAGGAGTTATCATTATGTGATCATGCTCATTTAGGGCCATTAGCTTCTCTTTTTTTTGAATAGTGAGGAATGAAAGATGGTTTAATTATAGCACAAGGAAATTACCTCCCTTTTCATGGGGGAAGAGGGGAGAAGATGGTGTTATAATCACAATACAATGCTGAGACTGTAGGATATTACCTTAAAATATTTATTCTCAGTTACTTTCTCAGTTCCATTTCCATTTGTAATAAGTATCATGTTTAAAAGACATTCACATATACAGAATCACAGTAAAAAAATTTGGAAGCTAGAAGGTACAGGCTTCACATCTGAAGTTCACCTAGTTGCGTTTTCTCTAATCACTGCAATTTGTGATTCAGGATCAATGATGAACATGTGTAGTATTAACAGTCTGTTAAAAATGGCATATTAAAAATATAAACTCTTAAGTGTATAATTACCTAAATAAATGATCTGTATTCATTCATGTTTAATTTGTATCTTTACAAGCATGGCCAACTAGCCCATGGTCAGCTATCTCGAGAATCGTCTATACTGATTATTAATCAGCTTGCAGAAACCCTGTATCTTTTTTTTTTTTTTTCCCCTATTCATGAGAGCACTTCTGAGAATAATAATTACACTACTTAGGCTTTATCTAGTGCTTCTCTTCTTTCAAGTGCTTCACAAATATTAATTCACTAATTAATCTTTCCAACAACTCTGATTACTCCCATTTTACAGATGGAGAAGCATTAGAAGAGAGGGCAAGTGACCTGCCTGAGGACATGGAGAGTAGAGAAAGGGGAGGAGACTGAGGGGAAAGAGGCTTATAACTACAAAGAAATGAAGGCAAATGGGACAAATAAGGTGATGGCTCAGCAAACAATCATAAGACCCCACTAAAGAATTTAACATTCCAGAGGAGGGCAGCCCTATGGTGCATTATTCAGTTACTCAATATTCCAAAAGATCCACAAATCATACAATGGAACTGACAAATAAAATAATATGCACTTTCACTTAAAAAAAAAAAAAAAATGCTGTCATTTCTTAGATACTGGCAAAATCATAAAAGTAACCATGAACCCCAAACTAAGGTCAGGAAACTAAAAAAATTGAATTTATTGGGCATCTTGTTTGTTGTAGGGCTATCTGTTCTAAAAATTGGATCAACTAAATGCAAAGGCTGTCCAATGCTAGTGGCATAAATTCAGTTAGGTAGGATTTTTATGCCTGGTTAATTTTGCATCCTGGAAGGCTCACTAAAAGCATGCTATCTGTAAGACTAGATCTCAGATGAAACTATATGGAACAAAACAGATTTACTTCTTAAACCTTGCTTTTCTGCTTTTGAAATAACCTCTCCTCAATCCTGTAAGTACCCCACCATTTTTTTTTCCAAGCTGTACAATAAAAAAATCATTTTAACCAGATCTCCCACATGATTGCAGAAAGACATCTCTGCATTAGGAGTACAGGGGAGCATGAGTTAATACTGTTGTATAGCATTGCTTGGAGGAAGACTTTTTTAATTAAAGTTGTAAGAGATGCATCATTGCCTGCAATTTAGGACAGTGACTGGGGATGTGAGCTATCCAAGCTAAGGCCATGAACTGAATTAGTGATCTGAGTGCAAAAACTGTGCTCTGATGCAGCTGACAGGAACTTGAGGATTGGTTCTGGATTAGAGCAGAATCCCAACAAGTGTACTACACGTCTACCCATATTAAAATGCTCTAAATAATGAAATATATATATATATGCAAAGTACTTCATGTTCCTTGAAGACTGAAAACAACCTCAAAAAGCACTAAGACCTGCATGAATTTTATCATACATACAAAAAATTGGTTCAAATAGCGACCATTTTGCACCTCCTCAAGAAGTTTTGCTTTCTGCTCCACAAATAGCTCCATTACAAAAACTGATAAGGTAAATATTTGTTCCAGTTTCACTCTATGATATTATTATGACTGACATTATTCGTACAATACTGTATTGTGTTGATGGCGGACAACAGAATCAAAATGGTGAACCGTCTCTAATATACTCATATATTCAAAACTTCCACACTACACTGATATACAAGAATACAGAAATCTCTCTTAAGAATAAAGAGAGATTAACAATGCAAAAAAAAACCTGACCTGTTAAATTTCAACCACAAATGAAACATACGTGCCATAAAATACACTGCTTGCAAGAGTGGGGTACTGCCACGCTAGTACGCTCTCCTTGCCTCCTTCAAGTTTCCCCCCTGTCTGGACATGGCCTAAGAATGAAAAATATTTATCTACATAATAGATATACCTATTCCATATCTTGGAAAATTATCCGCTTCCCAAGCCCTAAAACCATGAAAGCAAGTGACCCTTTGGGGCCATGATACAAGGTCAAAATGGAGCAGGTTGAGCATGCTGGGCCCAGGGCCTTGTTCACATGAAAACTCTGAAAAAAATATTCCACTAGTTGCTTATCTTCCCTCTGAATACATCTTTCCTAATGCATAGTCTTTTTTTTGTTTGTTTGTTTGTTTGTTTGTTTGTTTTTGTTCTGCTTTGTGTCCATTGTCTCTTGTCTTTTCATGGTTCAGTTTTGAGACGAGTCTGGTTCATCTCTATGCCCAACCTTTTGGTGAGCAGCAAGATTATCTCCCCTTAGCCCTCTCTCCTTAGAATCATAGAATCGTTAATGTTGGAAAAAGACCTTGAAGATCCACTCATCCAACTGTCCCCCTACCACCAATATCACCCACTAAACCATGTGCCTAAGTACCACAACCAACCTTTTCTTAAACACCCCCAGGGATGGTGACTTCACCACCTCCCTGAGCAACCCATTCCAATCAACCCTAATCAACCAGTCTTTCCTCCTACGTTATGTTCTTCCACTCTCTTACTACCTTGGTGGCCCTTCACTGGGCTCCAACCAGTATATTCACATCTAGCTGGTACTGGGAGCCCAGAAATGGACACAGCATGCCAAATGGGGTCCCACCAGTGCCAAACAGAGGGGAAGGATCAATTCCCTTGACCTGCTGGTATTGCTTTTCCTAATGCAGACTGAGGATGACAGTTGCCCCCCTGGGCACATTGCTGGCTGGGTTCAATTTGTTGCAGAAAAGGACACTCAGCTCCTTTTCTGCAACACGGCTTTCCTGCTGGTCAGCCCTCAGTACATGAGGGGTGTGTGGGGTTACTGCTAACCAGGTGCAGGACCATGTGCTTGTCTAAAGCATGGTCTCATTTTGTTTCTTGAGCCTCACGGCTTTGAAAAAAGCTTCATGCCTCATGGCTCAGGCTGGGACACTGTGGCCATGGGGACACTGGGGAACTTCCAGCCCACAAGGAATTTCAGTTCAAATAGGAAGAGACAGAGTTTATTTACATGTGTCCAGAATTATATTTGGAGGCTTCTGAGCAAGGAAGGAGCTCAGAAGTACTGGTTATAGAAACTTAATTACTGTTTTAGGAACTGAATTCTTTTAAAAGGTGATTATTATTTACTTACTTCATTAAAAAAATAGACAGCGCTATGGGCTTACAGTGCAGTGCTGTAAGTTAAAGTGTAAGATTAAAGTGGTTATCGAAGTATGGCACATACTTAAATATTGAGACCTAGTAAAATAGCTTTAAATATCAGCTTATCTTTAATTAAAATTTGTTAATATAATCTGAATGTTTCTGATGCTAATATTTTCAAGTATTAAAGGTTATTCTAGGCTAAGCAGGAAAGTGTCATTTTTATTTTTCTAGCCTTCTTTATGTTAGTATAGGCTTTAGCTTTGTATTCTTCAAGAAGGAAATGGTATGTAATTATTTTGGATGTCATCTTTTATTGCTTAATTAAAGCTATACAACATGGAATAAAGTAAACTCTATCAAACTGACATTCGCACAGCAGCACATTTGCAATCAACCAAAACAATTTTGTCCAATGTCACTAATGATATAAAAGATACAAATTACATATGCATGAGGAATATTAATAATGAAATATTAATTTGTTGAAGAAAACATAGTATTAATAATAAATAATCCTTATCTCTATGACCATGATACCAGGATGATATTGCTCTAATTTGGTCTCAAAAATAATTAAATACAGACTTACACTCACAGAAAAACTCTACCAGCTTGTAAACAGTGGTAAAATACACATCTCAGAACAGCCTCTAAGCAAGCACCTGCAGAAGAATGCTGTTGTAACAACAAATTAATTTACTGTGCTATATCGTTGAACTGAGGTGAATTCCGAAAGTGTTATTTCTTCAGAGAGAAAGTTCTATTTTAATTAAATAGATGTGAATGTAGAAGTCCAAACCAAAACTTGAAAACAAGAATTGAAAAAAGCGTCTGCATTTGTGTCATTAATTTTCTAATTTAGGTAAAAATACACGTGAGATTAATGATAAATCCACACACATTACTGTAAGAATCTTCTTCAAAACAGAGAAAAAAGAATAATGAAATAATGGCTAGGATAGGACAGAAAAAATCCTGTATCTGATTGTAACTATGAATCTCTCGTATCAGAGATTCACAGGCAATGTCATCAGCAACTGACAATCTCTAAAAGTATATGCTATTGTTCTTCCACCAGATTTTTACAGTCCTTTCAGTGAGTGTCCATATAAGTGAAATGCTTATACAAGCATTAAGCATAAGTGACCCTTCTAAATAGTTGTGTAGCTTTTAAAGTATTTTGGCTTTCATTCACCTCAACTTTTCATTTTTAAACTTGCTCAGTTGATAAGTTATCTTCCTTTCTGTGTGCACAAAAAATCCCCCATCTTTTTCTGAACTGCTTTTTGAAGCAATAATGCTATCTCTTTCTATGCCTCATTCTCAACACTAGTGGCATATTTCCAGTCACTTCCACTTGGCATTATATATGTTAGTAAACTTTTAATGCTGATCCCATACCACAAAGTTCAAGAGAATCACATTTTGTAAAACATCAGATGCAAATATTCTTGCTCCAGAGCTTGTGAATTATTTTATCCTCAATAACAAGCAGACTGGGAATGATTGCAACTCACACAGACATATCTGAGTCAGTCCTAATTAGCTCAAATACTGGTAACAGCATAGCAGGGCACAATGAGCTAACTCCAAACTAGCTGCCCAAATACATTTTTTACAATAGCACACCCAGCAAACAATAGCTCTGAGACCAAAGGAATGGTGCAAAACATGCCCTTCATATCCCACAAAAAACAACAACAAACAAACAAAAAAACCTACAATTCATTTCACTACAGTCACAAACAAAGTTGTTCCAGTGAAGATTACAGGGGAGATTATTTACATGAAATTTGTAAACCAGCAGATTAAGGGCCAGACCTTGCAGATATTTATTTAAGAGAATATTTTTATTTGTTCAGATGAGTCAAAAAAAAAATCAATGAAGTCATTAAATCTCATCTTAACATTTCCAAGACTGACTTCTAAATCATAGTCATGTTTATAACCATAGTTTACTGAAATTACTTATGAATAAAAACCCTTGAAAAAGTAAAAAAAAAAAAAAAGATAATACATATATACATGTAATTAAAATGATAAACTTATTAATAACTCATTGCTATAATATTTATGTGATATATACATATTTATATATACATGGATTTATTTATAAGAAAATGTAGTATACAATACTGTAAAGAAAACCAAAGTATTCAGAAGTTTTCAGAAGGTCTGCTTTGGTGCAAGTCTATAGATTTTCACAACTTAAGAGTACCCTAGTGAAGAATGTTGCAACACTCCTGGATACCCTAAAGTATCATTAAACTGCACAAGACTCTCATGAGTGATTTATTTCATTGAGTTTGCACTTTCGTAATTAACCACCAATCATAAGTAATTAAGCTAGTCATTTAGGCTACTAATGATCCATTATTAATTAAGAATATCAGGAAGGTTTTTGTCCACCTGAACACAGACACCTTTCTGAAAATGAGATTTATCATTCTTGGCTGGTGTGTATCTCTGCCCCTTTGAATATGAAAAGATCTTAGAACATTTGCTAAGATCAGATGCCAAAATTTTAGGCAGTTACTATTAGATGAGCAAAATCCCACCATTGCTTGCTATAAGCTTCCTTTAGTGTCAGTGTACAGAAAAAAAAAAATAAATACTTATTTTCTGAAAAGAGACACTCTGGTCAAACGTTTTCTTTTTGCTTGTCAAACTTTTACAGCTAGATTTCCTAGCTCATCAGGCATACATTTCTGTAGTGTTTTTTGAGCTAATGTTATGCCATGTCACTTTACTACAATAATGATGCAGTACATCTGCAGTACAAATTCATTTCCACTAACCTAAAGACTACCTGGTAAATAAATTTAAAAGTGCAGGCATAGGTATTCTTCTTTAAGATCCCAAACACATCTTATAAAATACTGACATACTGAAAGTGTGTCATTTAGTTATGTAGAGATATCTTTTACAGATAGGAACTTCAGCATTAAGTTTCTTAACTTAGTTAATAGTATTTCTGTAAGTTTCTAGTAAAACTTTTACATAAATTGTCTCCTATTACTTACTCTTTAAAAATTTTGTTTGCTTTTATCAATGCAGTCTTAGACAGATTTGATCTGTTTGTAAATGTTTTTCTCTAACACAGGCTGGGGGAAGGAATAGAACATGAGGAATGAATCTACATATATTTACTTTCATATCTAACTTCTGTTATTTTACCAGTCACTAAGTCTTTTCTCACAGGTATGCTTTCATTACAGGGTGCACTTTGAATATAAGATATCAGCCACTCTCCCCTACTATTTCCACCTCTAACTAGACGTGAAGTCTTGCTACCTCTAAGTCAAACTGAAAGAGAAGTTCCATGGGAAGAGAACACAGCCTGTATTAGTTGCTGTGCTCCTTTAAACAAAGGAAGCTTATGCTACAATACCATCACAGGATAAATCTGTTCATTTCATATATGGCAGAAGGGAGAGAAAATCTGGGAGAGATAGCTATCAAAATTTCACAGCAAAAAGTTCATGTCAGTCAGGTGTAGATGTATGATAGCTGTTCCTGTAAACAATATGGATATTCCACACTCATTTTTGAAATCACACTGTAAATGCCTTATCCTCAATTTGGTATACAGTACAACTCCCATAATTTTTCATACAGCAATAAGCAATGCAACAAGCAATTTCCTTCCACTGTCACAATGGTCGCATATTCCACTTTCAAGGAAACAATAGTTGAGTGTTGCCAGATACATATTCTCTTACTGACAAAACAAAGAAACCTGACCTTTCCACTGAATGCAGTGTCTTTCCTGCTGAAAAATTTGAGATCTACTCCCTATCACTATAACAGACAGCAGAGGCTGACTAGAAAGCAAATACTTCATTAACTACACCACCCTTGCACCTGGGACTCGGAAATGTTCCAAATACCAGTGATTCTATCAATTAAAAAATTAAAGGTATCTTCAGTACACTGAACACAGACACACATGTCCACATTCATACAGCGGATACTTTCCATAAAAAATAAACTCTCTACAACTGCTTTGACTTCATGCCGTGCTTACCAATCCATGCAAAAGATCTCTTAAAGATATTATGGAGGAATCTGTGACAGGAACAACAGTTCCCTCTGAGAACAATGAAGGAAATCATGCAGTATGATATGAACCTTTGATATTGCACCTTGCATGCAAAGGTATAATTCTGCTGAAAACTAAAATTATAAGTAGTTGAAATGTAATGATTTTTACATCAGACAAAATTTAAAAAGTACCCTGAAAATTCTGAAATAAACTACTTTAAAACATTTTCTTCCTGATAGATCACAAACTCATACAAAGATAAGGCCTTTTTGGTTCAAACAGAAAAAAATTTTGAAATTTTGAAACCTTGAAATAAACCCTACCAACAATTCAAAACTGTTATTTTGTTAATAATACAGGGTATTTAAATAGAGGAAAGAAATACCACAGTTTTGATATTGTTTTTCTTTTTTAAAAGCAAGTAGTTTCTCTTGAATATTTCAATGAACACTCAGCAAAGAAACAATGCAGAGCCTCTCTGTGAAATAACTGAGGCACAAGTCATGCATTAATCAACAGTTGAGAAAGATGGGCAAGGCAAGGTAGCAAAGATGGGAAGAGATGTTAAAACAGTATCTTGTCAATATCTTATTTTCTGAGCAAATTATCCATGCCAACTATGTGACAAAGCAGCAACAGAAAATAAGTGGTATGCCTGGCTTGTCATTATGACAGCTGTTACCTTTACTGAAACTAACATCATTTTATTTTTATGCCATTTCATAAAATAAATACTGTCATCCCAGGGAATTCAGGCTTGCATTCAAACTTTTAATAAATACATTAATAAGAGTTCTTCTGTCAAAAATATACTTCTAAATTAAAATGCTTGGAGAAATGATTTTCTCATATTTTCTTCTGACAAGAGTATCTGAATCTCCAATGTTTGCATTTTCCCATGTTAGTGTATTTTTTATATTTGATTTTTTTTTTTCTGTATTGAATCTTTTTGTCACAATTATAAACAATTTAAAAAACAGTAACTGAAATACAGTGGGCTTAGCTTTAGTTAGTTTAGTTTCTTTACAAAAAAAAAAAAAAAGATGACAAATTTTGGCTGATTTCAGTTAAGATTTTTCTTAAGTGATTGTCTTGAAATAACAGAAGCAATTTTGACGACAAAGACACTCATGGCTAAATTCCCATTTACTTAAATAAAGTCAGATTTTCAGATTTTGATGCTTATGCTATTTTATATTTGTATGTCCTTCTCTGTAAGCACTAGAGCAAATGAAGTCAGTGGAATTAAACATAGATGGAATTAGCATTAACATGTTTTGCTGTTTACCCCAACAATACAGTATGGTTATGTGGAAATAAGAAGGTTATAATGAGAGCAGACTATGGAACAACATGAGTTCATTCTCATAATAGTGATTGTAATAATGTTAATGGGTCACTTTGCAAACACAACCCATCCCATTGCAATTTAAGGAATTTAATAGTATGTCCATTCCCAAATGCAATTTACTTTTCTTCTTACTGTATTAACTAATTTATGCATTATATGCAAATTTAAAAAGAAGACAGCACACCTCATACTGATTACAATTTGTGATCTCCCCATTTGTCACTGTGTAATGTATGAACTAGTAGATACATAATAAAACCTCTGTATGTAAACTCATCTCAGTACTGGTATTCCATTTCCAGTTCCTGATGTTGTTTTTCCAGGTACGTGAAGGAGAAGAAAATCATCAGGAATAGTCAGCACGGATTCACCAATGGGAAGTATGGTTGACCAACGTGATAAACTTCTACAATGGAAGGACTGGCTTGGCAGATGAGAGAAGAGCAGTGGATTTTGTCTTCCTTGACTTCACTTCACTTAAGGATCTATGGGATCCTCACAGAGAAACTGATGAAGTGTGGCTGGATGAGTGAGGTGAATTCAACACTGGCTGAATGGTTAGACCCACAGGGTGGTGATCAGGGGCATGAAGTCTACTTGGTGGCCAGTAACTAGCATCGTACCCCAGAGGTCAACACTGGATCCAAACCCTGACCAGAGGGTAGTGCTGCTATCCAGAGGCACCTGTACAGCTGCAGAAGTGGGCAGACAGGAACCTTGCAAAGTTCAACAAACTGAAGTGCAAAGTCCTGCTCCTGGAGTGGAACAATCTCCTGCACTAGTACATGCAAAGACCAATGAGTTTCGCAGAATGGATAGCTGGAGAACTAGGGTCCTGGTGGACAACAAGTGAAAAACGAGCTTGATGTTTCAAAAATTGTTGGGCAGTGACCAAAACCTAAATAATGTATATTCACCCTACAAACTCTATCTATGTATAACCCAAAGATATTTGATTTGATAGTCTTCATTTGCTACAATACTCAATAATCTATGAAGTAAGCAATATTAAGCCTTTCTTTTGCTTTTTTGACTTAAGAGAAATTCATGGGACAGGCACAGGGAGGATGTAGCCAAGCTGAGTAGTTCTACTTGGCTCTGTAGTTCTGCACTTAGATAACTATCAGTGGCCCAGCCTGCAAGCTCCAAGCTAGCTTAGGTTTGTTTGTAAAGCTATCTTTGGTTTGTCGAGAGGCGTGTTTGCATTTTAAGCTGAAAAGAAAGTGCTCAGCTTTTGCATATGAAGACAGGCATCACTTCCTATATTCCATCTAGGTGGCCTCAGGAGCAAGCAGAAGCTTTTCTTTACTAGGCATCATTTTAATTGTCTTACATTTCAACTTGGTTGGATTCAGCTGACTTGATGCTGCCTCTGAAATTAGCATTGCAGTTGGATTTAATCTGGCATCTTTAAGCTTCTTCTATATGAGGGGATGGGTGAACATTCTATCATCTTACACCTTAAATTGGGGTCCACTGATGATCCAGACAAAGAAGTGTTCTAACACTTCCAACCTGTGTGTTAAATGTAATCCTATAATCTAAAAATATAGTAAGCACTTGAAATTAACTTAAGTGGGTCAGCAGCCTCAAAGGCTGCTGGTACTATACCTGGTGTACTAAATTAAGCAGTGTCCAGTGAACACTATGCTCATACATTCATACTGTTAAATAACTAGAACAGTTTCTGGCATGCTTGTGGCCTCAGTGTCTTCTTGCGAGCATTCCCATGCATGGCTTAGGAGGTGGCAAAGACCAACAGGCAGTTTGCAGGAGACCATCTTTTTTTGGAAGCTAAGAGGGTATACGTGCATTGATGTAAGCAGTTCTTGGCTGATTAGCTTCAGTGACAAAGAATGATCCTGCTGTGTTTCATTTCTTGATACAAACATAGCCAAAGTGAGTAAGAACTGTAAGGAAGACTTCTAATGATGTCCCATCGAGTGATCATGGTTGTTCTCAGGCACCTACCTAAAGCCCCAGTATCACTTATGAAGATAGACAGACACACGGAAAATTCTTAGCAATCCCAAACAAGTGAGCAATCACCACTGGACACAGATGCTGTGACATCATGATTGGAAATTACCTTGTAGTAAATAGCAAATTTGCATGTTGTTTAATATAAGAAATCCACCAAACTATGGAATCCTGACATTTACAACACAAAAGGAGAAGCAAAGGGTTTGTACGATTCACACCATATGTCTTGCATGTATTCTCAGGCTGCTGAAAAGCTCTTTATATTGTTCAAGGCACTCTTTGCATTAATGATCTCCAGCTCTGACTGGTCTTTCTGGAAGTAGATTACCTCAAAATATGATGGTTTGGGGCTGCAAAATCCTGCATTTGTCCTCCATATAGACAAGTGCAGATACTTCATTTAGTCTTAAATTCAGTTCCCACAATAACTCATTTCCACAATGGAATGAGGTTTGGGTATTTTTTCCCCCCACATTGCCCAAAAATCTATTTTATAGATGGCAAACCCCGTGTCTGTAAGTCATTAAGGGGAAAATGACTAAAAAGATCAATTTTCTCTTTGTTTGTTGTTTGTTTTGTTGCTGCTGTTTGTTTTGAAATCTTCAAGGAATGTTTCTTTCTTGCTAACTGCTATTATTACTGATTTCCATCCCATTAGTCAAGGGAGATGCCACGTCTCATAACGAAAATGAAAAAGCACATAGTTCAGTGTTTTAGTGTGGCAGACAATATTGTGCAAAATGTTAAGATAGTTCCAGATGACTAAATGCCAGATCCAACTCTTTTTAACATACATCAGAAAACTCCCATTGATATCAATTGATTTTGGATCAGACCCAAAACAAGTTAAGAATATAGAGGAGTGTCAACAGCCGAGCTGTATTCACTGTTATTTTAGGATAGAAAATAACTAGGTAAATCCTTGAAACAATACCTACCACAGAACATTAGATTAACATATGGGTTTGAACTAAGAAGAGTTCCAGTGCTATTTGCACATCTTTCTTTACAGAAAAAAAAAAAAAAAAGAAAAAAAAAACTTTATTGATTACAGTCACGTTCTTGACATCAGTAAGAAATTAACTAAGTATTAAATTGATGCCAGGCAATTCTGCTGGTAGAACTAGCATTTGCCACTGTATGGTGAAAATATTTCAGTGCCAAACAATTCCACATTTCATGATGAAAGTGTTATTTAATATACACTTTTGCCTCACTGTGGAAATTATTTGGGCTTGCAAGGTGGGATAAATATTGATTTCTTTCACAAGAGACTTTTTAACTG
The DNA here is from genome assembly GCF_011077185.1 of Oxyura jamaicensis. NCBI lineage: Eukaryota > Metazoa > Chordata > Aves > Anseriformes > Anatidae > Oxyura > Oxyura jamaicensis. The sequence continues at coordinate 73,953,467 of NC_048894.1, forward strand.
TTAGGGTACTAGAAACCCTAGAATTAATACTATGAAAAACTCAATTTCTGTTGCTTAGGAAATATGGCATTTCAACACTTATCTTTTTGCTCAAGGCAGAGAAAGAAATTGAACGTTCCACTTTCTGAAACATTTTAGGAAAATCAGTATTTAACAAACTAAAATATTCTGAAGTACCTAAAATTTCATTTTGATTCAAACCTCAAATATTTCATTTTTAATATCTTCATTAGTGAAGCTATTCTTTTTTGGTCCCCCGGCCCCCCCCCCCCCCCGCCTGAAATAAAGTTTGGAAGTTAACACCTTTACCTTTATAAAACGTAACCAAGATCAAATGCCCATAAGCACACATAGAGAAATAGAAAACAGATTTATATGATCTTGCTTAAATTTCTTAGAATGATTTTTTTGTTGTTGTTTTTTAATATATATATGCTTGTGTTAAAATGAAAAGCAATATGTCTGTGGAAAACCTTCAGTGACAAATTTGTTGCAATAGAAATTTTGGTCTGCAGAAAGTGAAAATTACTTGCAATCCTAATTGTTATCTGCAAGATTTTTATTTTTATTTTTGTGTGTGTGTGTGTGTGAAATAGATTTCTAGAATGAGACAGACACTGGAAATTCAGAGTGTATTCCTGGATATCCCACTGGCTTCTCAGATATTTTAGATGATATATTTTTCTTTTTGACTAAGTTTCTCCATTACAGTGAAATACTTTTTATAATTACCTACATTTTTTTTAAATATATGTGTTAAAATTGAAGTGTTGTTATCTAGGTAGGCCTAGGTCTATGTGACATATATGATGGACTTCATTAATTTTAAAATCTTATAATAGATTGTTGCTACTGAGAACATTAATAATATGCATTTGCTTCAAGCAGTTTTGCTTAATATTTGACAAGACTCTTCAGCTAACTGAAAAGATTGTTAAAAGAGAAAAAATGAATACTAGTATGAATGACTGCTATCAGCCTTTGGATTTTATACTCACAACAGAATCCTCCCTATCAGTCTACAAGTAGCATCTGTAACTGCAATCTGCTTCTTTGGAGTCAGGCTGTGCTTTGAACAGCTGACTCTCTGTTCAGGGTCACTGCCTACTAAAATAGTCTATCTTGTGTTGGAAACACTATCAACAGCCTGTTGATTATTTTCTGGAAATTCACGAGGGCATCACCCTAACAGTTTACAGAAAAAAAAGAAAACAAACAAACAAACAAAACCTCCTTGTATGCTCTTGGGGATATTCTACAGTGTAATAGTCTCACGTCTCACAACAGTTTTATTTCAAACCAAAACATCACCATAATGCCAAGCAAACTGGTCCACTAAACTTCATGAAATCCCTTTCTTTGATGATATTCCCCTGCCAACTGATGCTATAATTATTATAACATGTTTATCAGAGAAAAAGAAGCATTTCCCCAGTGTAAAAGAAATATTATAATTACATAAAATGTGAACATTAAAAATGTGTTCCTTTCAGACTGCAACTTTATCCCACTTTTTGCTAGCTATATCTCAAAGGCCAATGTCACAAGTTTTCTTGCAATATCATTTTCAACTGTGCAAATCTATGGAATCAATTATTACACAGAACATAAAATAATACAATTAAAACAAACAAACAAACAAAAAACATATAAATATAAAACAATTTAGCTCTGTATTTCTAGAATTAACTTGTCAAAAATGAAGGCGATCTAGGAAAAGGCTAAATGAAGCATGTTTCCAGTCTAAACAGAGGGGTATGGTATTCAGGGAAAGACTCCTAATCAAAAAATGTTCCAGAAGTCTCATAAATTCCTGTTTAGTAAAGTGTCTGACTTGAAGTAAGACATGGAGAGTTCTAGAACTGATGTGGTGACAGGACGAGGGGGAATGAGCTAAAGTTGTGCCAGGGGAGGGTTAGGTTGGATATTAGGAAGAACTTCTTTACTGAAAGGGTTGTTAGTCACTGGAATAGGCTGCCCAGGGAAGTGGTTGAGTCACCATCCCTGGAGGTTTTTAAAAGACGTTTAGATGTAGAGCTTAGGGATATGGTTTAGTGGAAGATTTGTTAGCGTTAGGTCAGAGGTTGGACTAGCTGATTTTGGAGGTCTCTTCCAACCTATATGATTCTGTGATTCTATGATAATTCTGAATGCTGCCTGCTATGGATTGCTCAAACATTTTCTGCTCTGACAGGAAAGGTAAAAACAAAATTTAGAAACTAAACAAGGAACATAAAAGCAACATTGAAGATTTTTTTTCTCATGGATGTTTCCTATCCTCCTGCTCTTGGCAAAACTCAGTTTTGGAATACATGAAAAATCCTGACAATTGCTCATAATTTACACATTCAGTACTCCAGATAGAAGGAATACATTTCTGTTCTGTCTCAGAGACTTACAGACCTATGATTCAGGGAACAACTGAGTAACTTGCTTATGTCTTCTCTTCTTCTGGGTGCACTGAGCCATAAAACATTTTTGAATGAAATATTTGATAATCAAAATTGAATTATTTGCTTCTAAAAAGTCTTAATAATAATAATTAAAAAAAAAAAAACACAGATATATTAATACCTTGAAAAAATAATAAGAAAAATAAATAAAAGTAATGATTTTGGGTGACCAACCCAAAGACTTTAAGGTGATCAGAATTTCCCTCCAGGGACAGAATTCTGATCTGGAATTTAGTGCTCCTCAAAGCACACAAAGTTAGAAAAAGTAGAAAACCATAAACAGTAAAGACTTAAAAATGTCCATGTAAATCTACACTTCCCCTTTGTAATGTGACTACAAGTCCAAATGTCACATTGAAAACAAAACTTATCCAATAAAAGGAAGTGGCTTATTGCATTTTACCCCAGCTGTCAGTCAGTTTGAATATTACTATTATAAAAATTATGGGATCACGTTAACGTCAGTGAAGTAGTGTTTTATTTTAACTGCTTTTGTAAACTCATAAAAATTTCAAAGTAATCATTCAAAATCTTGCCCATCATGCCTTTGAAACAAACCTAGTATAGTGCAAAGAAAGCATTACAAGAACAATCGGTAACCAAGTAGATTTGACAAAAAACAGGAATTAGGATTATCTTTGATAGCTCAGAACATCTTAAAAGAATTCAATAGAAAAAAACAGCCTAGTAAGGCTAACAGAGCCATGGAAAAGCAGAGGATAAAAGCAAAACCCTAAATAAATACATCAGATCCTTTTGCTTTTATAGGCTTTTATCCTAAAGGTATTTGCAAAGTTTGGAGCATGAAGTGCATGGTCAATGTACTCAAGCACTGACAAGAAGATAATATGTAAGTCTGAAGTGTGAGTGCTAAGGATACCAGCCCTTAATATCAGCTTTAAATACTAGGTTAAGGGTGTGAAGTCCTAAGAAGGATCCAGTCTTGGATGCTTGCTCTAAAAAATAAATAAAAATAAATAAAAACAACTTCACCCCCCCATGCAAAAAAGACAAATAGGTATATATCTTACCATGCAGATAAGGTGTGTTCAGCTGTGGGTTTTTGTTTGTTTGTTTGTTTGTTTTGAGATTCCCTTCTCAGATTCACAAAAAAAAATGAATCCATACAAGTATCTGCTTCTCTTCCTGGTCTTTCAGCATGTACACTGACTATTTTAACCTGTTTTTGTGTTTTAAAAACCTCTACCCACCCATGGGAAAGTTCACTCTTGAAGAAGATGGTAGGTGGTCTAGTTGGGAAATATGGAGTATGAAGGATCTAACAAAAGAAAACTCATTATAAAAAAAACTTATGGAATTGAATATATTATAATGTATATCCGGAAAATAAAAAGAGAATATAGCTGTATTTAATACAGGACAATGACTGATGAAATGATTCATCCGTGATAAGAAAACAAAAATTCAGAGATCTGTAGAAAATTTTAATAGATACCAAGTTCCCATAAGTTACTCTCTTGGCTTTCTCCCAGCTCACCAACTATGTCAAACTAATGTTAACAGAGCCCCAACTAAGAAAATATTCTAAAACCAAAGATCACACTGATAATACAATACAAGATGTATGCCAATCCTCACTGTGCTAGCAGGCTATGTAACGCTACATTAGCTCTCCAGTAAATTCGTCCAAGCCTTTATGTGGTTTAGAGTTAATCCGTGTCTGTGCATCTTCTGTCTGTGCATTCCTCTAGGAAGTCATATGAAAAACAACTAACTGAAAGATACAAAGGATTATCATAAATTATTGTGTTTCATGTATTTTATTGCATTCAATTTTACCTCTTTAGTTTATATGAAACAACCTTGACACCATAACTTCTGGTAGACAATCAGTTCTGAAAATCTCAATGAGACTGAGTGAGTCTAACTGACTGTAAGAACAATTTTCAGTGCATACATCTCAGAGTTCTGTAGGTAATGTGCTTTATTAAACGTGTCTAGTAGTTAAAGAGGCTTCTTTGCAGCATTAAAATTTCTTTGAACTCAGAGGTATAGGTTCAAATGAGAACAGAGAGATTTTTTGCGGGTTTAAACAATCCAATCCAGAGTCTTAGAAAAAGCCATTGTACTTTCCTCTGTGCAATTGATTGTGAAGAAGCAAGGATGGAAGGGAGGCATTTCCTGCTAGTCCCAAAGTATGCAGCACTTCAACCTGGAGTGCCCAGAAAATACTGTCCAGGAGACAGGTAAATGAATTGAACTTGTTCAGTTCACAAACTGACACACCAAATTCGTGCATATAACTAAATCAGACATGGGCAGGTTTTCAGCTGAATTTAGGCAAAGTGATACTATCCTCTAGTTTACTTTCAGATTGATTTGCACTGTCCAGCAATAACAGTGCTGATGTCTTCAAAGTCCCTCCAGTCCTAAGGCCTTTGTCAATCAGGACGGAAAAGGGGAATTATGTTGTTGTTATATTGTTATGCTATTGCTCCTTTTTAAAAGCCTTCAGCGTGGGCAGATCCCTCTCCACACAGCCAGGGCACTCGCTGGTCACCCCCGGCCACAGGGACATCCAAGGCTAGAACTTCTTGTTAGTAAACAACTGTGTCTGCTCATGCCACTGCTGCAGAATGTATCACACAGCCTCAGCTCACACTGGGGAAGAGAGAGTCACTCAACCTCCAAGCAGCCAGGCATCAAGTGTGACTCACTGTTCCATTAACCCTGCAAAGATATTGCAACCCATCCTACAACTCAGGGCTCCTAGTCATCACAGAGTAGCAGATCTTGGACCTACTCACTTCTGATTCTACTTTTGCTTCAGGATACCTGGGATAAATTTGAGGATGTCCTAAATTCTTTGTTACAATGGATGCCCATTACTTGACTTGCCTTAGCATGGCTTGTAGAGACAACACCATCTGCAGAATCACATCAGGATTATTAAAAGGCCAACTACAGGAGTGGGATTTAGTTCCAATTTCTGGACTTGCACAAGATTGCATTCTCCTTTTAAAGGAAGTGTGTGAATAAAAGCACAAAAGCAGGGATTAGGGATCAGCTTCGGCATTTGCTATCAGACAGGCTATGATTCTGTGAGTGTGGGCACAAGTACAAGCATAGCCAGATCCCAAAGAGACCACTGCACAGCAACTGGAACAAGCTCGCAATCACATCTAGTACCATTTAGATTGACGTGATTGTCCAAAGTTTGAAAATGAATACTTCACACAGATAAGCCATTTCTGATTGCATTGATCTGAAGTTATACACAAGTGTGGAGCTGAAGTTAGGACACTGGTATCTCCCTTGCTAATGTACCCATAGTTTCCAACCTCTCTGAGTTTCTATTCTAAATTTTCTAATACCTCCCTAATAAAATACTTGGCAAAAGTACTTCCTTTTCCATCCCAGTGCGGGAGAGCTTGCCTTATGGGATGCAATCATTCAAATGACAGCTTACCTCAAAAATATTCTCCTACTTGATTTAATTCATTTTTACTGTCTCTTAGAGTACTCTAAATACCATATGATATTTAACATACCAAGTGTCATTTCTAGATACATGCATATTTTTATGTTCTAAGTATGTTTAGTGGAGACTTAGTAGTGCATGTAGTGCAAGATCACGACTAAGAAGAGTTGTCCTGTCCCTCGTTACCTGAGGTAAAGAGTGTTTCACTTGTTTGAACTGGTAGACAATAAACTGGGCCCCATGTTCTCTCACTACCTAAGTGCATATTTTTCTTATGTTTTTTATCTTCAGCCATGGCAATTGATCTCAAGAGACAAACATCCTAGCTTTGTTTTTACATATTGAGATATGGGAGTGAAAAACAAGCAAAACCAAAATCCATCCAGAGAAGAGGAGAGAAAAAAAAAAAAAAAAAAAGGCACAACAAGGACTGCTTTGAATAACTATCTTTGTTATCCCAACCACCAAAGCGTTTCCTTCCAAATGAGCTTCTAGTGATACTCTGGCTAAATTTTATGGTATCTTTCACATATAGCTCTTCCACTACTTAAGAATACTGTACTCAGTGTTCAATGATCTAATAGCCCTGTATCTTACCCTTGGGTTTCACCTCTTGTTTAGAACACATAAACTTAATATTTTAACTGGAAAAATAATAATCAAACATTTGCACCTAAACTTTTACTTCTCTCTGTTTCTTCTTCTTTCCTTTCAAAATAAATGATTATTTGAACGCATCAATTACAATAATCTTGATTAGGGTTGCTTTCTGGCTTATGCAGTTAACTCTAACCCACTTCACTGAGAACCACTTAAGGACAGAGAGTGCTTAGTCAATGATCCTCTGTTTTCAAGCTTTTTTGCTCCTTACATTTTTGTTCCCCTGTTTAACTGTGCCACACTCTTCTCCCTTCTTTATGTCATTTTTCCCAGAGAAAGCTCTGTAACGTTACACCACAGGGACCCCTGTGTCAGAAGCCAAGCCCCAGGATTTTGGTTCCCTGCATACAGCCTGTTTACTCAGCTCAGAGAGAGTTCATGTAGAAACAGAGCAGACATCCAGTGTGGGGTCAGAAATAGGGGGAACATCTGCTATCCTCTTCCTTGTCTCTCCTGGCTTTCTGTCCTTTCCTTCACTTCAAGCCTGCCAAAAAAGAGCAAACGGCTGAGCTAAATCATGTCATAAGAGAAAAACATGGAGACCTCTGATCTCCTCAGACTGTGACCAGAGACTGAAACTGAATTTCAGCAACCCTGGGCTTTATATCTGAGCCCCGCCTCTTCTCAACCTTCTTCAAGGGCTACCAGAAGCTCAACAAGAGGATCAGAATCCACTTTTAGTTTAGAACAGGCCAATATATGTGTATTCACATTCTAAAGTTCTGTTGCTGTTAGATAACTGTACTGGTTTTGGTTGGAATAATTTTCTTAATATCATGCTGTGTTTTGGATTTTTGACTGCAACAGTGTTGCTAACATGCCAAAGTGTCAACTATTGCTGAGCAGGTCTTTTCTGCTTCTAACACCAGTGAGTAGGCTGTGGGTGCACAAGAGGGGAAGCAGCCAGGACAGCTGACCCCAACTGACCAAAGGGATATCCCATACCACTGACCTTGTGCTCAGTAATAAAAGCTGGGAGAAAGAAGGAGAAAGGAGGGCATTCAGAATGATGGACTTTGTCTTCCCAAGTAACCATTATGAATGAGGAGCCCTGCTTTCCTGGAAATAGCTGAACACCTGCCCAATGATGGGAAGTAGTGAATGAATTCCTTGTTTTGCATTGACTGCCTACTGGGGTTAAACCACAGTACCAGCTCAGATTTGATTAATGAATTCTGAATATTTTGATAGGCTATGTAAGAGCAGTCTAAGTTTTCTCAGTTAATAGAGTCAGAACTACTTCAGATATATCACAGAAGTACCATTTCACACATACAAAACCAGTTTAACAGATTAAATGAAAGAAACTGAGCTGAAAATCTGCCTTTGTACTGAAGCCTTGTTCTTTAAATGGAGCTTAAGGCTCGTAAAAGCACTTTAAAGAAGAAAAAACTATCAGTAGCAAATAGGAAGGAAAAACTTCAATAGAGGATTTAAAGCTTTTGTTAAATTGAACACAAGTTTAAAAAACAACCCAAAAATGTGTTTGTTTGTTTTTGTTTGTTTGTTTTAAAAAGTATAAAATAAGCTAACCTTACTCGAGTATATAAAAATAAAATCATCTCTTTCTTATGAGATCAAATAGACTGGCTTAAACCAGACCAGCTTAGACCAGTTTAAAGCAGAAAGGCTACTACTTGTATAGCAAATTATTTTATTACGTGGTACTGTGTTTTCTATTTTAGATTTTTTTTTTATGAATTAACTTTTGTTTGTTCATTTGTTTCTAGACTTAGGCAAGAGATGTTCAAATACTTCAAGTTAATGTAAGTCTTTCTTAAAAATTATGAATTACTAAAATTGTTTTTAAAATATGAAATTATTTTCTTAAAATATATGAAATTTATTTAAAATCAGAACATCAATCGTGCCTGTCTCAGGCTCATAAAACCTTAGAATGACAGTATATCTCAAGTTGGAAGGGACCCACAAAGATCATCAAATCCAGCTCCTGGTTCCACACAGCACCAACAAAAACCAGACCATGTGTCTAAGAGCATTGTCAAAATGTCTCTTCAACTCTGTTGGGTTTGTGCTGTGACCACTGCCCTGGGGAGCCTGTCCCAGTGCCTGACCGCCCTCTGGGTGCAGAACCTTTCCCTAACCCCCAGCCTGACCCTCCCCTGTCCCACCTCCATGCCGTTCCCTCAGGTCCTGTCACTGTCCCGAGAGCAGAGCTCAGCACCTGCCCCTCTGCTCCCCTCGTGAGGAAGCTGAAGGCCGCCATAAGGCATCCCCTCAGCCTCCTCTGCTCTGGGCTGAACAATCCAAGGGACCTCAACCACTCCTCATACATCTTCCCCTCCAGACTCTTCACCATCTTCATAGCCCTCCTCTGGATGCTCTCTAATAGTTTTATGTCCTTCTTATACTGTGGTACCCCAGACTGTACACAGTGCTTCAGGTCAGGCCTCACCGCTGCTAAGCAGAGCAGGACAATCCCTTCCCTCCCTCAACCAGCTAGCAATGCTAGCTGTGCCTGACGCACCCCAAGGCACAGCTGGCCCTTTTGGCTGCCAGGGCACTCTGTTGACTCACATTCAGCTTGTCAAACAGAACCCCCAGATCCCTTTCCACAGGGCTGCTCTCCAGCCTCTCTCATTTCCCTGTCAGTAGGTATATCGAAAGTTACCGTGTCTCACCTGCAGAATCTGGCACTTGCTCTTGTTGAACTTCATGTGGTTGGTGATTACCCAGCCCTCTAATTAGTAAAGATTTCTCTTCAAGGTTTCTATATCTTCAAGGGTCGTGAAACAGGACATGCAACATCACTGATTTAGTTTATTTTTTATAGAAGATAGTATTTACACTAAATAAAGTCTGCTGTAGTGCTTTATGAAGCCTCAGTGACTGGCACATGGAGAACACATTGTACAAGAACATGATCAAAGTCAGATGCTTTTGATCCTGGTTAGTGTTTGTGATCTCACTGCTTGCTACTACTGTTTCAGTTCTGCGGGTTCTTTTACCTGACTACTCTCCATCTTGCTTCATGAAATTATAGTGACCAAGGGAACTGGGTTGTTTAGGTCTGGAGGAGGCTGAGGAGACACTTCATCACTTTCTATAACTACCTTAAATGAGATTACATTGAGCATGGAGTCAGTCTCTGTTCTCAACTGACAAGTGACAGGATGCAAGGAAACAGTCTCAACTTGCATGAGGGTAGGTTTAGATTGTATATTAGGAAGAATTTCTTCACAGAAGCGGTGGTCGAGCATTGAATGGGATGCCCAGGAAAGGGATGGAGTCCCAATACCTGGAGTTATTTAAGAGACAGGTAGACATAGCACTAAGGGACAAAGTTTAATTATAGGATTCAGTAGGTCAGATTGATGGTTGGACTTGATGTTTATATGTCTACAAACATATACTATAAACATATGCACTTATTTATATTGCATTTAGCACATATGATTCTAGAAATACAAAAAATAAAGCAAAAAATGAAGCACCCTTTGTGCTAAATGCAATATGAGTAAGTGCAAATAATAGTTCAAATCCATGGCTGCTAAAAAGGAAAACTGTCTATTCAAAACTACCATTAAAAAAAAAAAAAAATTACAGTCAATCAATTTTCTATACATAACTGCCCCTTAGGGTCCAAAGTGAGTTTGAAAGGTTTTGTTGTTGATGGTGCTTTTACATTAATATAGCTAATATATTTTTACTTATGAATGTCTAATCTGTGTTTCAAGATTAAATCAAATTCACTATTGTATAATTTCATACATGCTGCTGACTATAATATATTCTTCTCTGTACCTTTCTAAGTAGGAATATAACCTGAGGAACTAATCGTCCTCTAAGCCTTTCAAATAAAGATGTTTGTGTGGATGACTTTTTTTGAAGGGAATTTTTTTCTGCACATTGATGTTGATTGGTTAGCATGAGATGGAGAAAGGGTAGAAAAAAGCTGAGTTGCAGAGCACAACAGCATGATATGTAAGTGGAATTCATTTCACCAGGGAAATGAGTAGCTGCAGTTATTCACGTCAGTCTTTCAAGATAAATTACATTATTTGTATACTTCAAACGATTTATCTCCTTACTACTATATTTTGAAAGCCTAGTTTAATTGTTCATTTTTTTTAAATTCTTCATGTTTCATTTCAGCGCCATACACCAGCCAGATGGATATAAAATGTAATTCATTCTATAGCCAGTCAGATTTCTTCAACCAGAAATATCAAATTTAAAGTACTTATGAACCATGAATTCTTTTGTAATAACATGTAAACATCCTCTACTATGGCAACTGACATAAAATGTTTCACGTTAAACTGTTTCTAAACCGTGCTATGTTAAGACAAAAGCTTTGAATGATGTAGCAAAATCAGCTTATTTTTTTCTGATAATTTATTATTATTTTTTTTAATTAAATCACAATACCATATCCAGTTTTTTTTCCTTGTTTCAGACAGGCTTAATTTTAATCATTTTCTATTAACTACTAGAATTTTTACCAGTGTTTTACCTGTGTTAATTTCATACTGTTGTTTGCCTATAGGCGTGACTTTTGCTTTCTCTGTTCTCTGAGAATTGTACACAGGTAAGTTGTGTATTTCTGGTCAGCACAGTCAAAAAGTAAGGAATTATCAATGCATTCACAAACAAAACCAAACTATATTCCTTGCAGAACCTCAGATCACCCTGATTTCCACAAAATCCTGGTATCTCTTCCACATGGTTTTCACTGGAGACTCTTACCAAAGCCTCTACAGCATATCAGTTCAAGCAAGACTAAATTACCAGTGAGAAATTAGGTTGGATAGTTATTAGGTCCAGATACACATAAAACCAAATTATCAGATGTTTTAATTTTGAATATTTCCTAATGAAAGGCTGGTTCTAAGAAACTTCAAGAATCAATAAAAGGGATGAACTGTTTTCTGTCTTTCCATACAGATCAAATCATGTCCATAAAACTTTACTCATAAAAATCCTTCAAGGCTTAACCTTTCTTGTCAACTGAAGAGCCACTTGAAAACTAGGAGCACTAATCAGATAGTATAAGCAGAAGCTGTAGACAATATTATTCTTACATCTCTTTTCCATTGCTTGTAAAAGTGGACCCATCTCCTTGCTTCCTTAAGTTAAAACAAAATCTGTAAATCATGACAAGCAAATCACTAAAATGCAACTTCTCAGAGAAGAGTGATGAAGGTGAATTGTAAAAGCACTCAGAACAATTTGTACCATCCACAGTCTTCTCTCATATCACCTGGACTGAGATTAGAAGGTAGATTCATATTCTTCACATGTATTCTCCAAAATATCTCTAAACATAATTTATCTGTGAACAACCAAAATGACGTCTCAACTCATAATGATCTAGCTAAGCTGTGTCGTACAGCAGAGGAACAGAATCAGCCTGTTATAGATTATCTTGGTCTCTTATATAAATATGATCTGCCATGAATTACCACCCATCAAGTGAAGAACTACATTGTAATCCAGACAACAGTTTAATTTCCTTTCCCATGAAATTTTAGTCTCTGTCTTTGATTCAGCAGCAGCTTCCCTTGCAAGAAGTTAGACCAGAATTCAGTTGCACATATTTGTATATAACTTTGTAGACTGAACAAATGAAAAAAGAGACGTACCCAATTTCTAAATGCATTCTGTATAATTAATTTATTATCAGCTAATATTAACAGTCTAAATTACATTTAAAAGTGATACTTCATTTTAAAATGCCTTTGCACCACAACTCTTCTTGAGGTACCAAGAACAGGAAATATTTGCTCAAATGAAACCAAAGCTTTTTAGATGCCTTTCTGGAAACTGAAAGAAAAATACGAGAGGAAGAAGAATGAAACAGAAAGACAGAGAGATTTGCCCCTCAGATAAGGGAAGAATACCAGGAGACATTTACCAAATGTCAAATGTCAGCTTCAGGCCCCTTAATCTATTGGTCTTCCATATTCTAAGTGAGAGCTCCCCTACAACCTTTCTGGAATATTTTAGTTTCACTATCTGTCATTTGCCTTCACTGAAGCAGTTCAGCTCATTATATTTTTTTCTGTGTCATTTAAAATTTGATGAATCATTATAGAAATGACTTAAAAAAAAAAACACTAGTTATTATATTTAATAACAATTGACAAGAGAATCTTATCTACTCCCCACGTGAAAGGGGAATAAAACTGTTCATTTTTGATCAAAACACTACCACCTAGATTTCAGAAAAATCTCACGAGATATGTTTCCATGAAAAGGATTTTGCTTTGGTGAAAAGCACATTTTCCAAGAAGAAAAAGTATTCGAAACTCACAAGCATACGTGGGGGTGGGGTGGAGGGAGACTAACTGTTTAACTGATTCAATGAATATTTATAAGCTGCTGTAGTATTTTTGAGCATATAAATTGGGAATCTGAACTACAGAAACAGAATTACAGTGTTTGATAATGTCTTAAAAATTGGCAATACTTCAGATTACACTATCAAATGTGATGGATAAACAGATTAGTATTCCAATGTAACTTGGCTAAAGAGTATCAGCTCTGAAGTAATGTATACATATTCATCTCCTTCTTCATGATTTCTGGACTAGACACTTTTAAAATAATTTATCATATGTACAGCAAAAAGAAATATTTTTAATTTCTTCATAAGATAAAGTCCACTTTAGCAAGCATTAAACTACATAAAATAAACAGACGTCCTCTGCATTGAAAAAAAACTGATTTTCAACAGGCTTCTCATAACATCTGTGGGGAACTTTGGGGATAATTTCTGAAACATCAGAGAGACAAAAGAACATGCATTAATTAAAATACTCTAACTGAGAAGCAGTACCATACTAAATGTCTACATTAGAAATATTGTTTTGCAGTGAAATAAGTGATTGCAATCCAATCTATTTTACCAATGCAATATTTGTATCAGATAATAATTAACTTTTAGAGAAGGTTGGTTCTGATTTACTTAAACATTTAAACCTTGCTTTATTAAAATAGATAAAGATATTCAGCTATCACACTCAGATACACAATGGAGTATTTTAGATACTGTGCTGTGGGCAATTTTCAATTACGGAGATTCTTCCGCACCAACACAATTAGTGCAGCCATCTACACAAATCTATGAAGTAGTGACAATGGAACTTGAGGGTTAAAACATAATTCTGTATTTTTAAATTAAAGATATATATACATTGGAGAAGGATGAAAAGGAGGAGAACACTGTTCTGGGATGTAGCATTTGCTGTCCACTTGGGATACTGAGATAAAAATAAGTACTCTGGAAGTACATTCCTTTTAAGACATACGGTAATGAAAGAAGACACCTTGATACATTCCAAATTGGAAGAATAAGATTTTCTTTTGACTCAAATGGAAAAAAAAAAAAAAAGTTTTTAATTCATTTAATTCATTTTTTTCCCCAATGAAACTGTAAATCAAGTCATTTTTCAGTAAAATCTATTTCTTGACTTTATACTCCTATGAATTTGGTAAGAAATAAAACTCCCAAATTTTCTAACTGATGGCATGTGTAGAACTTGCAGACCCACAGAAAACAGGGATAGTCTTCTAAGTGGAATGAACAATTGCATTGTGATATCACAGGGACAAAACTGTAACATAATTTCTAAGTGCACTGGGTACTAGAGAGACTTAAAAAGTATCTTCATGCTTAGCAAGTCCTTTAATACTAGGTTCCATCTTAGTGAATTGACTGAGATTTATGACAAACCTAAGCTGGAGTGCTTACCTTGGCCTTCCAGGGAGCTGCTCTGAGTCCAGATAGGGTGAACAAGCCCTGAGTGCTCTCAAGTTTGCTACCATTAATCCCCATTAGATTTGCACTGAAGAGCAAGTCAAACAATGTGCTGCTGAGCTGCCACAACATATCAAACTGCCTCATGCAGAGAATTCAGTGGAGCTGAAGCTACTATAAGATTGTACTTAAATGTTTTAGGATGCTCACTTCCCAGACCAATGGAACTTTAAAGCCGTGATTTAAAAGATTTGTTAGCTTGCTGCGTTACCAACATGGGGTGCTAAGAAGTAAGAACAGTTCACTTTTTAACATTTAGTGGTTACTAAGGACAGGAAAGGCTCAGTAATTCCCATGGTGTTCTGCTATACGAAGTCAACAGGAAGGACAGAAGACCATGGAAACAAAAGAAAATATAGGAAATGATTAAAGAGAAAAAAAGAAGACTGATGAAAGGTGTCATGGAGCCTATGAAAACAATTTTGCTGAGTTGCTGTAAGACATCACAAAAAGAAGGGCAAGATATAAAGAGCACAATGGTCTAAAGGCTAGATGTGCTGGAATTTGCTGAAGCACATGCAGAAATACAGAGACAGAACCTCACCGTGAGAAACCCTCCAATTCCACTCCTGACAAATTTCAAGAAAGTGCAGATATTGGGAAAGGGAAACAACTAAGAGAGTGTCTTGTAAATAATTGTTAGCTTGTTGTTAATAGCCAGACTGTTGTTCCTCCAGTACGCTTCGTGTTTATCCTCTCCCTCAAGATGTCCAAGTTCTTCAAACGTACAGAGATCCCAGATCACTATATTTAAGAAATAAAATCTATCTCAATTTGGATAATGATAGTTTAGAAAAGAACCTGGACTCAGGTTGAAGTGCAAACCATTTTAATGAAACTTTCATATTAATTATTGTATACCTAGGAAATAAAATAAAATACAAATAAATATCTCTATACATGGAACTCTCTCAAGATAAGCTTGTGCTTCTGCTACACAACCTTATCAACCTTTATCAAATAGGAGTGCAGTTAACACAAAAAACCGTCTCCATAGCCACAGTTGCTGCCTGTCTCTCGTCCTTCGTCATCTTCCAGTATTTTTGAAGAGATGACAAATCACAAAGTATGTTAATTTATTTGGTCTTAGATCTCCAGTGATGGAAAGTTTGCCCCTAAA
The DNA here is from genome assembly GCF_011077185.1 of Oxyura jamaicensis. Taxonomy (NCBI): domain Eukaryota; kingdom Metazoa; phylum Chordata; class Aves; order Anseriformes; family Anatidae; genus Oxyura; species Oxyura jamaicensis. Next base: position 73,968,925 of record NC_048894.1, read on the forward strand.
ATGTTGTCCCTCCTAGCATCAAAATGAAGCACTGCTCTTCTCTATCTTCTGGTAACAAATGCCACTCAATAAATGATGACCTTGGAATGCTTACCAGCTTACGTCTTCGATTTAAGCCAATGAAGAGAACATTGTCACTAACTTGTTTCCCTAGACTTTTAAAGAATCTCATTATTTTATATTTCACTTCAAGTGTAGTCCCACTGAAGTAAGATATAGCTTAACTATTTTTTGTTTGTTTTTGTTTGTTTGTTTGTTATGTTAACATCTTACTGCATCAGCTCTTAGGAATATTTGTGGAGAATTTATCTGATTATCATAAAGGCACATCTGTATTAAATAATTACGTGCACTTGCTGGGAACTTTAGTCAAAATTAGTTTTTAATTATACAAGATTTTTTAATTAACTAAGGTTAAAAGAGAAGAAAGTTATTGAATGAAAACATGAGTGGAAAACAAGTTGAAGCTGTACTCAGTCTGTTTAAATCTGAATGGAATGACATCCAGTAAAAACTATGAATTTTACAAGAATGTTCTATAGGTGAAAGTATTTGGCCTAAAAATGGATCGGATATTTTTGAATCTTTCTGCTACGTGGGATAACCAGAACTTCCTATGCTTCATCCATGAATAAATAAATAAATAAATAAAATATTTCAAGTGCAGATACAGTGTAGTAAATAATTATATTTCACTTAAATTCTGTTTTACATCATGTGGTAGTTAGCCACAATAATTGCTTCTATTGCCTTCTATAAGAGTGTAATCTTGTGTTATGTATTACAAAAGTAGTGTTGTATTCTCTGAGTCTTGAAATACACAATAAACACAACATATACCCCATAAATGTCCATGTATGATTATCTCCACATACACACTTAACAATATCAGCTGACCAAATATTCTTCATTCCATGTCATTTCTATATCAGTATTTTGCCCTTTTATTATTTCTTCACTTCAATTGCTGATTTTTTGTCACGGTAGTTTTTCTCTTCAGCTTCTTCGTTCCATATTTGCTGTTTGAGAAATATTACTTACCAGCTGGCAATAGATATACCTACTGTTTAACAAAATTATAGCCACACCATTACAGTTAAGGCTATGTCAGTACTTCTGTAATAAAAACTGCTTTTTAGAGATTTATAATGCAAACATAAAACAAATATTCTGGGACGAAGCCTGGCATATAAGGTCAGAGCCCACAGCAAATTTGGTTTACCAATTTTCAGACAAATTGATTCTGCCATTTTGAGTGGTGCAAAGGTAAATCAAAACTGAGATTTACCAGTTTAAATCTAAACACTGTTGACCATATATTTCTCTGCTGCAGTGTCATAGATACCTCTGGTCTCTCATTAGCAACAAACTTACACTTCAGTCTAAACTGCAGATTACCGATTTTACAGAAAAATAATAATATAAATAAATAGAAATAAAAACATAAATTCACATGCATAAGAGAGGTCTTTGTGATCCATACAGCTGACATCTCCCTTTGAAGGCTAATTCCAGTAAAGCACACTTCCCCTGATGCACACTGGCTTATATGAGTTACAGACATGACCAATATTTCATTTCTGTCCTGCTGCGAAGGAGTAGTTTCCAAAGGAAGCTTAAGCACAAAATGTTCCATCACCTTTGTTCCAGCAGCAGCAGCCAGCCTGCCCTGAGTATCCATCTACTTCCAGGCCAGAAATCCCTGGGCTTGCTGTATGCTCTAGAAAATACATAAGGACTTCAAACTGGACTTGCAGGCTCTGAGTGCACAGCAGGCCCATTAGGATCTCTATGAGGACTCCTACTTATCTTGAACACATTTAAAAATCTAAATGCACTATAATTAGTCTAGTTTACTTCTGTAAACATACAGCATTATGTTGTACAGACATAAATGCCAAATAAAAGCTTGCTCCAAATATAATTTTCTCATTTCCTAAACTGATCTATCTTAATATTCCATAAGTGCTGGGAAGATGAGCCGTTGTACTACTGCCATGGATTTATTAATATCCTTGACCTAATTCAGCAATTGCCAATGACATCAAGGATAACTCTGTTTCTTGTCCTTATTTCAACTGGGCAATTCTTGTCTTGAAAGTACTTTCAAGTTGACCAGTGTTATTAATTTCTAGTATTGAAGGAAAATTTGTCAAGAGTGTTTCAAGAGGTCGTATTTCCTTCAAGTGGAAATTTGCAGAGGATGGTTTGCCAGTAACTGCATACCTTCACAAGAGTTCATACACCAGACTGAGAATGAATTGGGATCTTAAGTTATTTAAGGCAGCGCAGCCTTCTTGGATAATACTATTTGGAAGTAAAAATCACCTCAGTGTTACCTCAGAGATGTTAGTATGGTGTCATGTCATCATACACCAGCTGCACCAGTCCAGCCGAAAATGCAACGTGTACTAAGTAGTGATCTAAAATCAGTCCTTTTTCGAGCCATGTTGTCTTGAAACCAAGAAGTTTTATTTCCTCCTTTTTTCTATGTTTTGAAACTTAATTTCATTTCCTAGCTTTAAACTTGCTTGGAAATAAATCTTGCTGGGTTAAACTGCGATTGGTGGACTTAATCCAGAAGAAACAACACATTTCCCCTTATCACAACTTAAAAAACCTGAATGATACTGGTTGATAAGGGGGCTGAATTATCACTTCTCTTGACATCTGTCACTTGGGCAAATTGTTAGGCTAGTATACTGTGATGAAAATCATGACCAAGAGAGGCAAAAAAATACACAAACCTTTACACTATATTACAGATTACCTCAATTCTGGCTGTTAGCTTCTATGTCTTTCTGATTAGCACTCCCTTAACCATATTTTCCTCTTGTTCTCCTCATTTCATTTTTCTCTCTCCTGCTCCTTAGACAGTTCTTTGTATTTTCTTTTTTCTTATGCAGCAGAGTGTTAAATCATTTCAACAACTACTGAAGAAATTTAGCAGCACTGCTGATTTCATGATAGAAAACTACTCTACTCTGGAAGACTGTCAGAACAACCAATGAAAAGTCAACAGTGGAAAGATCTGTGTGCAATGGTCTTGAACGACAGCTTGAGATGTGTATGAATACATATGTGCTCACAGGAATTCACTGATTTTCAGCTTTAGAGTCTTTACATTCATTCCTCTTATCAGCTGTCTTTTCATTTGTACAAGCTTCCCTCTCTAAGTAATCATTCTTTACCTGAAGAAATGTTTGCACTTTGCTTTATGTATACATTTATGTAGTATTTACTACAATTTTAAGTACTGATAAGAGTACTGATAAGAAAAATATTTAAGTTTGGTGCCCAGAGAGCCACAGAAAATTTAAATCTAGATCAGGACACTTTCTAATGTCCTGGTCCTTATTCTCTGTTATAGAGATATTAATTTTATTCCTATAATCTTCAATTGGCTTACTGAACAGCCTGTTTACATTATCTTTAAATATCACCACTGGGTAACTATTTTATAAAATCTTACATCCTTTAAAAAAAAAAAAAATGTAAAACTACAGAGAACCATGCTATAAACTTCCCCTTGAATTCAGAAACATCAATCAAACAAACAAAAACAAAAACAAACAAACAAACAAAAAACCTTCTGGTTTTAATTTCTAAAATTCTATTTTCTCAAAAGCATTCCTGAGAACATTTCATATTTTCCTATGGGGAAAATTCCACATTCATGTCCTATTTTTACACACCAGATCTTATTAATTTCTCTCAATGTTGAACTTTGCTAAAGACATAAAGGAAGAAAATCCTTCTACAGAAGACCTTATACAGCACAGACTCTGCTTTGGCTTGTGACAGATACAGCTATTCAAGTATAAATTATATATATATATATTTATATATATATATAAAATCATATATATCTCATGATATATAACTCATTATGGACACATTAGATAACCCGACAGATTTTTTTTTAATTGTTGCCCTGATTATTTAAATAATCTGCAACAAGAAGATAAAATTCAGACTGTTTTTAAAGTACATTTTCCTGTGTGCACCTATACTTGGGACTATAGTATTTTCAATCTGTCAAAATGCTATCTGCAAGTGCTCCTTGCGTAAGACAAGAAGCACTTTTAAACAATTATTATCCCCCAGAAGTTACTCATAGAATATCAGGAGATTAATGACTTCCGAGACAGTTACTTTTTCTGTTCTTATTAGTAAAGATTGGTCATGAAGATGCACTGCATTTCATCTCAGTGAGACAGCTCTACAAAGTAACAGAATGTATTTGTCCTCTAACATGTTATAATCATCGCAAAGTTGTTATACTCAGTCATTCTTACAGAGCTTTCATATACAATAATGCAGTAATTTATGTATTATTTTTTTTTCCACAAAGACATTTGCCTTTTTATTCTATTCCTCCTCCAAAGAAGTGGCTATTACCAGGCACATTTAGTAAGGTGCCCAGTGTAAGCTTCACTGTGAAGGAAGGGGCTCTTTTGTTTTGGTTTTACCCACTTTAGCCCCTACTTCTGTACTTGTGTAATTCTTCATAATAGACTGGAAACAAATGAGTGACACACCTGGAAATTCATTTAATGCAGTATTTTCTACATTAATTGTAATTACACATATCATACATTATCACACAGTATCACACACTGTGATACTGACCACCTTTTTATTTGGCACTAGTTCCTGAGTAGATCAAAAATTAAAATTAATTGAAGCCCATGTAGAGAAATATCTGATGACTACAGATTCAAAGAGGGCACCAGTTAGAGTGATATTAGGGGTATAGACATATTTTGCATAAAGTTTGGAGTAATCCCATAATTATTCAACAAGTCATTCATAACACTAAGAATTAGTTCTAACTGAAGAGAAAATGCAAAATTTGCATGTTTAATTATCACATGAGGTTCTACAGTTGCTTTAACTGGCAGTAAGTACACTTTGGTGTCATTAAATTGATTTGATTTTAATATTTTGAAATTATCCTTCTGCAACCCTAAATAATAAACAGACAGAAACAAAGATGGACTGATAGTTAAATAAATAAATTGTGGTATATGGCATTGCAAATGACAGGACAACAAGGATTTAGCATTGCCTTAGAAGAATTTGCCTTCTAACCTGGTACATCTGCTTTAACATAAGAATCTCAAATGTTGCAGCAATTGCACATTAATTGTTCATCAGGCTATTTTATTCCAAAGCTCTGAGCTGTAGTATGGTCCTCAGTAAGAGGCAACATACTCTACTAGTGGGGATACAGGTCTGTGAGTTTGTCATCACATATCCACAAATAATAAACACATGCAACCTCTCTTGCTACTGTATTCTATGCAGAAAGTACAGGCTCATTGTGCAATTTTACTGAATATTGAAAGGCCTGAAAAAATAATGAATTTTACAATTAAATATAATAATATATATATATATATATATATATATATATATATATATATATATAAAGACAATTAGGAAACTGAAATCTTGTGGACTCTCCCTCCTTTGCAAGAGGAGGGAAAAAAATGACCTCTTTCTTTCTGGAAATACACCTTTAATTATTTCAGAAAAATATGTATCGTTTGTGAAACTCTTAAAACAGTCCCATTCAGGTATAAGACTGTTAAATACTTTGGAGATAAAAAAGACAGCAAATATATCAGAAAGCAAGAAATGTGGTTCTAATCCAAGTTGGCAGAATGCTTGTTTCTACTTCCTGTTAAAATGGAAAAACTATCTTGTTAACACTAACACACCATTAATAAAGTTTACTTAACAGAAAGACTGGAGACTTTTCCAGTCACAACAGGGCCTAAATAAATGAAATAATTGAAAGAGTAGAAAACGATGTCAAATATATATATATATATATATATATATAAATACACACACACGAAAGATTAGCATTACTGGAGTAGGAAAATTATTTGAGTTATGCACTTCACCTGAAATAAATTCTGACAGACTCAGTCTTGCACTTAAAACCAGAATGGGATTATTTCAAATTCAACACTATGGCACTTGGGTTCAGTAGGGTCTCAGGGACATATAACAGCTGAATTAAATTTGATTTGTTCCAATAACCATTCTTAGAGGACAATTTTCCAGGTTAATGTAAAGATTTCAAGAAACTATAAATAATATATATATATATATATATTCAGGAAAATATCCAGTCTGAGATATAAGAGTTGTCATAATACTTTGTTAAAATAAACACTGGACAAAATGGTTGCTTGATACACTAAATTTTTTTTGTAGGAATTGATGAATTTGTGAAATTTTAAGAAGCAGTACAAAGGAGAACATATACTTGCTTATAAGAAGCAGATGATGTTCTGCATCTTTTTTTTTTCTCTTTTTTTTTTTCCCCACAGAATGAGATCTATGATGGAAAGTGCAGGAAAGACTCTGAAAAGCCCCAAGTCCACACACCCAGTTAATACAAACAGAAAGAATCACCTGCTGGTGAAGCCAGAGTAGCCACAGCGATAAACACTACTTCTTTTTTCCGTAAGTCAGAGAAAATGTGGTAAAACCAGCCATACAAAGAAATGTTTCTGGGAAAAAAAATAAGGCTACAAATACAAAATTCTAATCTCAAAATTCAGAATTGTATGGAAAGTCTCATAGTGCTATTGAACTTAAGAATCCTGACTCTTTCCTTACTGACCTAGATAAGTGTCTTAACCCATATGAAGTTTCTTAAAGGTTTCATTTGGGAGCAAGGAAGAGAAAAACTCAGCCCACTATGAGTACGGGTGGTAAAACATTAAGGTATTATCAAATGTTTATCAGATATTGCAACAAAGTGTCTGCACTGAATATAGCCCCAGTCAGGAAGCAAATCAAATGTCCAACTCTAACAACTGTAGTGAGAAGCTAATGTGAAAAGAGAACAGATTGAAAACCTTCCCCGCCTCTCCAGGGACAGAAAGGGCTGCTGTCCCCAGCAAATGCAAAGGGAGGGAGAGTGAGTGCAGGTGGTTTACATCATCCCATCCAGCATTAAGCAGGGTGATTGCCTAATTGAATAACCTTCTGCTGGCAGAAAGACATTGTTCAGAAGCGGGGGATCCTACCCTTTGGCCCTTGCAGCAGGTGGCATGCAGTCAGATGGACAAATACAAACATCAATGTAAAGAGCAGGACAGACACCAGCTGTAACTTCCTTCTATCCAAACACCTGGGGATGGAATTTTGACAATGCTGCATGACGGAAGAGAAAATTAGATGTATTTTAACAGGCCAAAAACTGAATTTGGATTTTAACATTTAGCTCCAATGAGCAAAGCTATTCCAGATTTCTCAATTACAGAAAACCTGACAAAGGATGTTAAAGACATTTCTCTTCTTTCTAAAAATTACTTTAATCTTTTAGATGACTGTTAATCAAAGGAAAAAGAGCACACATTTTTAGGGACATAGTAGCATTTGGGGAAAATGAATGGATGGTTGGGAGCTGGAGACTGTGAAGGCAAAGGGTCATTTCTATTGCTATGCATACTTCCTTTGTGATTTTTATACGTTGCTATCAAAATGTGAATGTCAGTTTCCCAATAATGCAATACAGATATTACTATTTTCCCTCCTGCCTTTTTTTTTTTTTTTTTTTTTGTCCTATCTAATAAAGATGCCCAAAGTGGGTCAGAAACTCTTTTCTTCTTCCTCTTTTTTTTTTTTTTTTTTAAATAAGCTAGCCCAAACAAAACACAATCTCTTTGAGTCAAAATACTATACTATTATTATTAATAAATGAAATCCCCTACCAAAAGCCAAGCCTGTACTTTATAAGTGAAGATGTTAATTCACTAAAGCACTTGAACAAATTCTTAACCTTAACATTTTCTTTAATTAATTTAGAGCTTAAAGGTTTGGCTGATTGATGAGCTCAAACACTCTGAAAAATCAAAGCAAAATCCTCACAGAGCAATCCCATAACGGAAAACATAATGATTCATTTTGTTACAGACATTCAACCAATTCATAACACAGGTCCTAACAGAAAAAAATAAATACATAAAGAAAAATACTTTAATTACAAATACCAAGCACAGATGTGTAATTGTAATCATAATATAGTGTAGGCAGAGACTCATTTCAGATGAACAATGAGGGCAATAAGCAAGAATCCTTTAAGTGTTAACTGGTGTGCTTGCTTCCTCAACTCCAAGGCCAAAACACTCAATCACCAGGTCCCAACTCTTCCTTCATGGGCTGATAGTTTTGCATGAGTTTGCAACTATAGTAAATGGCTCTGACATGGAATGATTTGGGGTGAATTATAAGCACTCTCCTGAAAGATAAGCCCAGAGTGAATATCCAGACCGAATTCTGAAAGTCATGAAGAGGGTATTTCCAAAGATATAAGTCATGAAGAAGGTATTTCCAAATGACATAATTCATAAAGCTTTTCCCAGGAGGGAAACAATCCATAGCAATCTACTCTTGCAGGCCAAATGCTAGATTTACTCCTGGGAATTTTGCCCAGGGAGTAGTCGTCCACTGGCAGCATATCCCCGAGGGCAGGCCAGTCTGCACTGGACAAAATTAATACATGAAAAGGCTGCTATTGTTTAAATGGACACTTTTAAAACTAAAAAATAAATTAAAAATAAAAATAAAAAAAGGAGCATGTGTCTGGAAACAAAGGATGTTGCAGCTTCAAAGACAATAACTGGAGTTTCATTATATCCCTGTGGAATTACACTGATGAACAAGAGCTGAACTGATGATCTAGCTATACCACTTTCTAGCTGTTCCACTCTTCAAATACTTTTTAGGTCCCTTTGCAAGTAAAATAGATTAAAAAATAATAATAATAAAAGAACCTTCAAACAATATCTCCCTGAAGGGAACTCATAGCAAGATTCTTGATCTAGAGTCCCTGACACAATAAAAAGATTTTAAAGTACATGAATTAGAGAGCAAAGAGCAGCAGAGGGACTCCTTAGCAAACAGTGAGGAACTCCTGCCCCCACAAACTGGCAGACCCCAAGGGAAGGGATACACAGAGGAAAAAAAAAACCTGCTGCAAAAGTGATTAGGAGTTCATAACACTGTTTCTCTTTGGGAGCAACATCTTTTTTAGACAGCCCAAACCGTACTGATGTCTGCACTGACTTGCTCTTGATCTTGAAGCAAAATTTACAAAGGGAAACAATATATTTGTAAGAGTCAGCCGGCATGCAGATCTGAAGACGTCACTGCTTTTTCCAACAGATAATTAAAAAATCCTAATTTGTTCAGCCTCTTAATACCAAATTACACTGGGGAAATCTGTATTTTGTCATAGCTGCCTTTTGTCATTGCAGTATCTTTGTGCACAAATCAGAGGCTTTAGAATTCTTTGCAGTATGTTCCTAACTGAACATTCATACAAAAAAAAAAAAAAAAAAAGCAAACATGCATTTATTAGAACTGGGGGTTAATCTTTGGAAAAACTCTAACTCTGAAGTACTTTCAGCACGTTTCAATACAACTAACTGAATATCAACTCTCCCCTCCATCCCCAATACATCAAATCCTACAGGAACACTTTACCTTACAAGTAACAGTCTCAATTTTTGGTCTAGATTCTTAAATCAGATTTACGAGGATGCTCCAAAAAAGCCCACCTCAATCTGTTTGAATCAGTTAAAATAAATGTGTTATTTTATAACTTAAATTGCACTGCCACTGCAGCATGTCAGATTTTTATGAATAGCTTATGGGGAGAGATAATTTCTCACTAATCACTGAATTAGTTATACTTGGGGAAAATGTGTTTGTCACAGAGAAGATGCCTAATTTTATGGCAGTATCGAGACAAACAATCTCACCATTCGTTTTTCTTTTTAGATAACAAACCTGCACCAGATTGCCCAGACTGGTCCATGGCTAGCACAGTGACTGCTCTTTTGCTGTTTACCCCTCCTCTCTTAGAAGACATACCTAAGAATCCTTTCTGACCACAAGTGCTTAAGACCTAATTTTAATTTTACATCTCAGAGTAGAGCTAGGAAAAAAAAAAAAAAAAAAAATCAGCAAGGCTGAAGCATATTGCTATACAGATCATAGACAGTATAATCATTGAAAGGAGAAATTAATTCTGAAGAACACAGGATAATCATTCTTGAAAATAAGCAAGCTGTGTGTAAAAATAAAATCATCTGATGTACTAGATTATATATACTGATACTTCCCTTCATTAATTCACCCTTAGGGTTTAGTGCCTGCAAGATTTATCCCAATTTATAACATTACATGGGCAACAGTACCTGGATCATACACTGTAGCTGCTCGGTCTGTGACTTGGGAAACATCAATACAATAAATCTGCAAGTCAAGACATGGTATTATTACAATATTTTTCTTGTTCTTTTCCATAGGAAGAGGAGGAAGTGTTCATAGTCTCACATGAACTATCAGTTTACTTAATCTCTCCTCTCCTGAGTCTTTGTTTTTTCTACTTATCCTCTAGATTCTTGCAACTCCGCAATATGACAGTAAATGTCATTAAAGAAACAGCCCTCTTCAAACTCCAGAGACTATTGTTCAGCAGTACTATCCATGACTTTTAGCCTGAAGAAGAGGAGGCTCAGGGGCGACCTTATTGCACTCTACAGGTACCTGAAAGGAAGCTGTAGCGAGGTGGGGGTTGGTCTATTCTCCCACGTGCCTGGTGACAGGACGAGGGGGAATGGGCTAAAGTTGCACCAGGGGAGGTTTAGGTTGGATATTAGGAACAACTTCTTTACAGAAAGGGTTGTTAGTCACTGGAATAGGTTGCCCAGGGAAGTGGTTGAGCCACCAGTCCTGGAGGTCTTTAAAAGGCGTTTAGATGTAGAGCTTAGGGATATGGTTTAGTGGGGGACTTGTTAGCATTAGGTCAGAGGTTGGACTCGGTGCTCTTGGAGGTCTCTTCCAACCTAGACTATTCTGTAATTCTGTGATTCTGTGACATTAGTATTATTTGCATATGTTTATGTTTAAAGCTGTGCTTTAAATAATAATATGAAATTTCACCATGAATGCATATTATATATTTATTATATATAACCTACACTATAACAATCTGTTCATTCTTAGGATTTTTTCAGTGAGGAATAGGTGTACTATAGTGTACTATATGATGTAAAGGTGTAAAAGGAAGCTAATATCTAAAATATCACGCTTTGAAACTTTGAGCTTCTTGACCAGGAAAAAAAAATCATTGACGAGATGACAGCATCTTGCATGACAACAGTCAGTTTGATGTGGTATGCAATAATCTATTCAAAATCAGCTTTTATGATGCAGCAATTGAAGCTGTTCAATTGTGGTGTCATAATTTGTCCTGAGCGAACAGTATACTATATTAATATTTTAGTTTAAATTCCTGAACCAGTTGGTTAATAAGCTGCAGTTCAGGGTGAAAATATATGACTGTTCAATATAACTAGGTTATAAATAATCCTGCTTATTACAGAAAAAAGCCTCCTCTGAGATTCAAAGCAGAGATGTCAATGGAGCAGAGGGAGCTGCATTATTAGTCCTCCCGAGTTCAAGTGTGTCATCAGCTGAGGTCAGTACATATACCACAGCATTATGCAAATGCATTCATAATTAAGACTTTATACTACTTCTTGAACTCGTAATATTAATCACAGTAAACTACTGCTATATATTAAGAAACATATCAGAATGAAGTCATGTCTTAAAAATTCAAAGAATTTTAAAAATAAAAATCCCTCTGATTGCTTTGTATCTGGATTAAAGACCAACATCAGGAAGGTACAGAAGTGGCTCTTGAAAATAAAAAGTTGGCACTAATGACATTATTTCTTGGGAAGCCATGTTTGATTAGCCCTTTGTCCTCCCCTTTGCCCCCCCACCCCCGGCTACCTATGGAGTTATATAAAAGGTTTGAGATGAAAAAATGTCAAAAAGGCTCTTACAAGATTCTGTTCCTTGTTTGCTTCCCTGACTACCTAAGGTTTCAAACTCAAAATTGTTGTGAAGTACTATTGAAATGAATCATATGATTGCTTTGTTTCCAGCTTTTTTCTCAGTCTTACTACACTTAAGAGTGCTCTGGTACAATGGACCTTCATGGGAATGACAGATATTTCAAGTGAACATTTTCACATCAGAAAGTGTAAAGGAATACAGTTTTTGAAAAGTGTTGGAAGTCTTTTGAAAAACCTGGAGGTCTTGGACAAGGAAAAAAAAAAAAAAAAAGTGCAGGCTTTAGTGAAAACAATGACCACCTAGAGAAAATCAGCTATAATAGAACTGTTCATCAACTCTTTTACTGGTATTCATTTCAAATAAACTTACAAGTTTTAGGAACCACTTAGATGTCTTAGTACCCAACTTCCAACCAGTGAAGACTATCCGCAACTAAGCAAACAGTTTTGGTGCATTCTTTGACATAAGCAAAGTGAACAAACAGGGTGTGTGACCAGAAATTTTCCCAGAGACAGAACTGCAAGGGTCTAACCATTTGCAAAGAGACAACACTGTAGGTTTCAGACAACACTGTGGTTGCAGGTACGTAGAACATAAATTCAAGAATCAGAGCTAATGTCACCAACAATGTGAAACACAAATATTTGCCTCTCCAAATGTATTTTGATTACCATGACATGTACTAAAACCAAGCACAGTTAAAGCAATAGCATATTATTCACCTAAACACATACTAAAGCTATAAATGCTATGCCCACACAAAGCAACAAAAAACTTCATTCGTCATGCATTTAGCATTTAGTATGAAATAACAAAGTCCTGGAATTATAAGTCCTGAATTAATAGAGCACTTCATGAGCTCTTACAGCTTACTGTTTCCATACTTGTTCTGCCTTGGAACCAAACAGCTCAGAAACTGAGCTGTTAAAATCTGTCTGAGTAGATATGCCAGAATATACCAGTGTAGAAGTACTGTGCTAAGCCATTGGAAAAAGATTGCATTTAAATAGAAAGTTTAATGTATTCTCCTCCATATATATCTCTTTCTCAGCCTAGCTCAACAGTCTCAATTGCGTACAGTGAAGCAGCCACTGACCTCTGTGCAGTTCTTTGGCAAGTCCAAATACGGACAGTGTTTAGGACATCATAAAAACAGTAAGATAACTTGGAGATGACTTGCCAAGTAATTTGATCAGTTAAAAGATAAAGAGTAGAATTGCAGTTTTTCAAACAGGTGGCACAGATCTGTATTACAAACTGTACGTTCTAGAACCAGTAATAAGGCACTTGGCTAAATCCATATTCTGCAAGAAAACAGTGGGTAGTGCCTAACTGCTATGGTTATGACTGCAGTAGTCCCTTCTAAACAGTTCCCTAATAAATGTGTTCACTTCACTTTACCCTAAAATACCACTGCATGTAAATATTTAACATTGTTTTCATTCTGTATTCTGCAGTTGGCATTATTATTCTTCAAAAGCAAAGGCAAAGCAAAAAAAAAAAAAAAAAAAAGGCAGATATATAAACAGCAATACCAAAATTTGTTACCACTTTTAGTGCTTCTGAGTATCTTTTCACCAGAAAAAAAAATTCAACTCAGGTAGTAATAAAAAGCTTTTTCCAAATAAGACCATGTTTTGGGGAAAAAATAAAACAATAAAAAAAAATCCTTATATGTTCTAAAACAAATAGTTGTACTCAATAGAAAATATCTGGATTTGAGTAAAAATATGTTCTGTGTGACATATAATTGTTTGACATTTCAATTTTTGAAACATCTTGACTTCTATATGCTACCTAACTTTCTTCATCTTTTCCTAGTGTTGTGAAAACAATAAAAATCCTAAGATTGGTTATTTGTATTGCTCTCACTACTGGTATTTAGATAAGCATCCAGGACAGAATCAATATATTTTGCATATCTTCTTTATGAATGTTTCTTATGACATACCACTTCTGTTTATATAAAATACCATGTCTGGCAGATCTTGTTAGGCTTTACTTCTTTACTTTGCTTATCTTTTCATAACCAAAACCAAACTGTAATTCAGCAAACATGCAATCATGTTCCCTCAGTATTACCTTACCAACATACCTCTTAAGGCTAGACATGAACTGACGGAGAGGTGATGTTTATCCTCAGATTTGGATTCTGGATGCAAGGTTCATTCATGCTTAGAAATAGAGATACTTGCATACATAAGACAACACATAGAATAGCTATTGTTTATGATCAGTAATATGTAAATTAATGTGTAGAGCTTTCAGTTTTTATTTATTTTCAATACCACCAAATTTCTGAAGACATATGGAGCCTGCTTGCTTGCTGTGCAGGGGATATCCTCTTATAATGTAAATAATAATACTAATAAACTTTCTCCCATATTACAGAGATGATGAACTTAATTCACAGAATGGAGATGAAAAGACTGAAAATCATACATGATGTGCTTTCATTTTGGACAAAATAAGATGACAGATATTCAGACTCTTTACCTATGTAATAAAATGACTAAGCTAACCTTCCACAGACTGGCAAATGGCTGAAAATAGCTGTATAACCATGCTGTTGTGCTACATTTTCAATTCTGCAGTGTTTATTACATCCTCATTTCTATTTTGGTAAAGCATTTAGTGTACATTTTTACTGATCATGTTACCAACAGTGAATAACTTTTCCAAAAGAACACTTTATCCACATGCCAGCAACTTTCTACTATAGATTTTTTTCAGTAATCCTTACTAGGGAAAATCTACTTATTTGGCTAAAGTAGGGAATGACTCTTTCTGTACATCATACCTCTATAATATTTCATGCTGTACCAACTCCTTCCCAGGCCTGAGAAGCAGTGCCCATGCAGCTGAGCAATGCCTCTCTCCATACTATGCCTGAAGCTACCCCTAGACACAAGGACATTTTCTTGATTCACACTATGGTATAAGTATCTGCTTTTCGAAAACATAATCAAACCCAGTTTCTAGACAAGGTGACTGAAATCCTTGAAATCCTGTTACTACAGAATTGTATTATTTTCCATTTTCTTCCTCTTTAGCTCTCAAACACAATGTATTATTGGTGAAGTTCCTCCTCTCTTCCCTTATGTGAACAGTGAATATAAGAGATCAAAAGCAATTATATCAATTGCCTGTAGAGCAGTGACTGAAAAGGTGCAAAAATCAATTACAATGAATTTATAGCAGCCTAAAGGTTTGCACATTTGACTGTTTTCACTCATGCTACATTAGGATGTGATGTTTATATTTTAATCAGAATCTTGTCATCACTGTATCACAGAGTTACAAAACCACGGAAGGGCTGAGGTTGGCAGGGACTTCTGGAGGCCATCTGGTCCAAGCCCCCTGCTCAGTCAGAGTCACATAGTCCAGAACCAGACATATCTCCAAGGAAGAAGACTCCACAACATCTCTGGGCAGCCTGTGCCCAGGCTCTGACATCCTCACAGTAAAATAAAAGTGTTTCCTGATGCTCGAATGGAACCTCCTCTGTTTCAGCTTGTGCCTGTTGAGTCCTGCCCTGTCACTGTGTCCCCTGCCTTAAACTATGGATCACAACAAATTTACCATTTACACACCTACTTGTATAACAAAAACTTTCCGTGGTGACATCGCAGCTTTGCAGTAGAGACAAGGCAGCTAAAATGGGCTTGAGAGGGAATTGGACAATACCTCAAACATATACACGCACACATTAAATGTGATAAAAAATTCAAAGATGGCAGAAATGGGACAGAGAAAAATACTTTGATAAGCATATTTGGACACTTATCTCATACCCTGATACACTGGTAGTGACAGATCTATAGCATAATATGACCAGTCACGGTGGTCTAAACACATTATATCAGATATGAAAGGAAGCTTTGACATTACAGCCTCATAATCATATAACTGCAAAGTCATTTTCATTAAAAGGTTATGTACGAAGGGAAATGCACTGAGTGGCAAAGAAGGGTTGCTGTTCTTTAGCACTTCTTGAGCCTTGTTGTGCCTGAAGTGGCACAAGAACTCATATCCTGTCATAATTTCATATAAGATTTGAGATTGTTGTAAGGGTTTCTCTGTCTAGTTGCAGGTGTTCTACATTCTTTTTCAGGATATAAACAGAACTTTCAAGGAACTTCTGACCTTACACTTCTTATGGAAAAGGATCATAATGAAAAACTAGGTTGCCTTTGGTTACTACCTATGATAGAACAACGTCTAAGATAGCATTAAATTAGCTATCAAAAATACTCTAAACCAGGTAGACAACAGAAGACAAAATGGAGAACCAGATCTGCCTGAAACAATAAATATTCTTTTGTTTATCCCACTGTCTGTCTGTGCAGCTAGTATACAAGCTAATTACTGAAAATATACCTACTCAATCTAATTTTATACAATAGCATAGCCACAATTGTGACTGCAGGACAGAAATGCATATTATAGTCCTTGCAAATACAGGAAAATTGCATAGTATCTTTTAATGGTTTTCTCTATAACAGTTAAGACTTAACCATTAAAAAAGCAACACTGTGTACACTTAAGAATGGAAACAATTCAGTCTTTCAACATAACAATAAAACAGAAAATACAAGACCTGCCTAGCACTTGAACAGAAAGCAACCTGGAACTAAATTGCACACCTGATCCCAACTTTGAATTGTATTTTAGTAGCATTCCTTACAAAATTCAGTCATGCAAACAATACAAATTATTTATTTGAACTTCACATGTAAAATCAGTTTCAGATCTATTTATTGGTGGGGTTTTGTTAGAGTTTCTTTAATTGACACAGCTAGGAGATTATTGATTCTCTATATAGATTATAGATAGATAGATAGATTGATAAATCTTTACAAAATGGACATTAATCTGATTTTGGATGAACAGGTGAACTTGTTCTAATCTCTGCCCAAACCCATCAAAGAGGAACAATATATAAAACATCGGAAAACATTAAAAGAGTAGATTTCTTAAGAACACTCTTTCTTTCATGGATTCTAAATTTCAGAACCTTGAAAATTACACACACTAAATACATGAACAAGAATTATGAATGTACTGAAAAACTAATTTTAAAAGGAATTTCATGCTCTAGTGAAACAACACTTTTTATTGGGTTGGGTGGTTGTTTGTTCATTACACAATTAATAAACACACAAAACTGATCCATGATATATTTAAAATGTTACAAGACCAAGGAAATACATTTTATCAGAACATTATTTTCTAATAATGCTTCATTTGCTCCACCTGTTTTTTGAAAGTCAAGTCCTTGCCACAGTAGAGAGTAAGACAACCACAGAGTAAATGCAGACAGGAAGGTAACATTTAACCAACAATTATCTGCTTTAGCTAAACACACTGTAATAGCAGATTTTTTTAAACCTTAATTCCTTTGGGATTAAAGTCTGATACACAAACATAAAACTATCTAATATTGTTTGGAAATAAAGCCAAAGACATTACCAGTCTTGGCTTTGCATTTTTCTTTTATTACAAAGGCAACAGAAAAAAAAAAAAATAATAAAAATAGGTACTTTCAGACCTCATTTAAGAATTTTCAACAGTTTAATCAAAATTGATTTTTACTGCACCTACTGCAAAAAAGTAAGCAGTAGAGTCACAGTAAAGGAGATGCTACTTGGCCCCAAAATAATCTGAATTTAGTTTCTCACTCTTCTAGTCTGCTAGTGATAGGCAATAAATTCCACTAATCTCTCTACACTGATTCTGTTTTGCCCATGATGGTAATTGGTGAGTTGATCTCCCTATCTTTATCTCAACCTCCAAGCCTTTTCATCGTATTTTCTCACCCTCTTGCTTTGAGGAGTGTGAGTGAGAGAGCAGCACGGTGAAGCTCATCTGCATTTGTACAGATGCATACCGTTAGAAGAGAACAAAAAAACACACCCTTTTTCACTTTAAATAATTTTAAATTATTATTTAAAAATAAGTGGAATCTCTTTCCAATCCCTTAGTCTCAGATAGGTTGAAGAATGGTTGGGGAATTATATGTAAGTGTGAATTCTGGACCTTGTCAGAATATGACAAAGGCAATCTCTGTTCTTCTAGTCATATACGGACTGAAGAACTACTTTAAATTGTGTCCTAGCACTCCTTTGTGTTCAACATGATCTTTTTTTTTTTTCTTTCATTCTCCTACTACTGTTTCTGTAAAATGATAATAAAAGTACTCCAAGACAGAGGTGCACTGTGTCCATCTCTTCCTTTACAGAATTTTGCCTGTTATTGTACCACTGATATGTTTTTTTAAGGTTTCAGTACGAGGTGTGAAGCCCATTTCCTTACAATCCTGTTACTGGAAAGAACTCACACAAAGAACTCACACACATTTTGTGTCCTTCAAATGTTTCTCCTCATAGTTTGGTTACATAGCTGAAGGTGCGCAAAGAGAAAACAGAGACAGGATATTAGAATAAAGCCTATTAAATCAAAACATATTTCCTGAAAATCTATCTCTGTTAATATGTCACAGCAAATGCTGTTTGTCTCTGAAAAGATAAATGAGGGTAATCTGTGACAGGATAATCTGACTTATCTGACTGTGGCCTTTTTCCTAGGACACCAAGGCCCACTTCTGATGTCCTCTGTATAAGAAAACTCCAGAATACACAGAGTATTCCTCTCTCAGCCACATAAAAGTTTTTGTTAGGAATACAGAAGGAAAGATTACTATTCCTGCACTTAGTATGTTCTGCTGCTGACAATGAATTCCGAAAAGCTGATGAAGAAGATCATAGTAACACTTGTCATCATACAACCCTTGTTATATCCTTTGTCAATACGATGCTGTTATAGTGCTCTTCATGGTTCTAGATTTTCTATTACATTTAATCATTTGCAAAGGCAAGGACTGTTATAATGACCACAGTGCCACTTAGATAACATTTTTCATTTTCAAAAGATGGGACAGACATCAGCTAATTAATTCTCACAGCCCTTTAAATTTGTTTTGAGGGCTATGAATAGACAAATTTGAACCTGACTGCAACTGAGCTGAACTGTCCCAGCCTTATCCCTAGAGTCAGAGAAGGCTAGGCTAGTTAACATGTTACTTGTCCAATGCCAGAAAGATGATTTTTGCTGACATCAACAGCAAGTTGATTTTGTAATGTCACATCTGAAAAACAAGGGATGGTTAAATCTTGCAGAGCAATGAACCCTTGGTTTTCAATCAAGTAAATCTCAAAAGCAGTCTAATTTTTCAAGCCTAAGAGTGATCCTACTGACTTCAGCCTAGAAGCTTAAACACAACCACAGATGCTTTACAGGTCTGGGAATGCAATAACAAGCACTTTCAGGATGAGGTCAATTGTGAATACACAGCTAAAGATGAAGAAAATTATTCTGGCATCTACTTCTAAACTTGTTCATTTAGATCGTGCTCTCTGTTAGCTACCCAAAAGACAGCTTGCCAGTTCATTACCTTCCCTTTATCCTTTCTGTTTTACTGTGCATAAAAGGCAGCAGGCATGTATTGAGATGTGCACAGAACCATAGCCATATACTTTATTTTATACACTACATGCACCAGCAGCTATTAAAACCTGATGGTGCTGAAAAGTTGTGACTATTATATATCTAGCAATGCATTCATCACTGCAGTGCTGACTGCTTGGCAACTGTATACTCACTGGGTCCAGAAGAAATGTAGAGGAGTCCTGCTTCAAACCTGCTGTTTTTATATGTGAACGGGAGAAATGAATCAGCCCAGTGAATCAATATGCAAGCCAATCTTTTCCTAGAGTGCTTCTTAGAAAGTTTATTTGAATGAGATTGAAAAAATTATACACTGATATACAATGACCTTCACGGATTCATATAGGTAAATATTTTATCTGGGGGGAGATAGAGGTTTCATGTAATCTTCATAGTATCCACTATCATACTATCCATCCTCTCATCCAAAACACCCTCCTTTCACCAACAAGCACCCCTTTTCTCTTATTCCTCCCCCATAACAGGCAACAACTTCCTTAGGATGTTTAGAATTTTCTGGTTTGAGCTACCTGACAGGCGGCATGAAAAGCCTGTGTGAAAGAAAAAAACAGATATCTTTTCACCCAGCATCAAACCATTCGTTTAAGGAGGTATAAAACAGAACATTCTTAGGAAGACATCATTGTAAGTCTGCTACTTGCTTCATCTTAATCAACATACAAGTGTGCTAGGTATCTCTCTCTTCTACATATCCTACATTTCGTTGTCCACTGTCTTTCTTTCCCATGTTATGTCGTCTTATTTTAAAGTTCCTCCTTGATGTTAACGGCTTTTCTGACTGATGTACCTTTCTTCCAAAATAGTGTATGAAGGCTAAGAGCTTTCCCTTGGCTTAGCACAAGCTCGTCTTTTTGCCTAATTCCCCTGCCTTTCTCTTCTTGCTCCACTGGAGCTGCATGAATACACACATAAGCCAGTCTGGTAGCTGTGCATAAGGAAGGGCAGATTTGTTTACCTCCACTGAAGTGGAGTTGGGTTGGAAGGATAATGTAATGATGCTGGACTATTTCATATATGTATATATATATATATATTATATATAAAAGTATGTGGTTCATTTCCTTCATTTCCTCAGATGTTTATCACAGACTTTTGTTAGAAGCCCTAGCTGGACACTCCTGTTGCTAAATATTCTCCAGGGAGCATATCCAGTAGCCCTCCTGATCACTGACTGAAGGTAGGAGCTATAGCACACAAATGCTGAACCCTTTAGTATTCCTTAAAACCCAAGTATACCCAGATCTCCAACCAGAGGATAATCTCATTTAGAGTGTAGCCTGCTGTTAAATATGTGAAAAATGTGAAACATGAAAGCTGAAGCATGTAAATCAAAATATATGCAGGTTATACTTCATATTCATTCTTCACTGATTTTAAAAATTACATTCTAACACAGAATTACAATATAAAGAACCTTTATGGAAAAGCTATAGTGCTTATTAAATCGAAATAAAACTAACAATGATCATTCAGAAATTTTCACAAGGAAGCACTAGAAGTGAGAAATTTGGTAGGGAGAATTCCTTGAATAAATAAATTATATATCTATATATATATATATTCTCTGGGTCTGATACATCCCTGGTACAGATTCAGCTTCCCAAGTTTTAGTGCAGTTTTCAGTCCCTAATACATTGTTGGTCTAGGTAAGAAATCTTCTATGCCTGAAATAACACTAGTTATTTTAAAACAATCAATGCAACAGACAGATGGAGCAACCACAGCATGCTGGGCCTTTAAGAAGGAGGTTATCCTAATGTTCTACGGCCCAAGGGAAGGACAGATGATATTTATATTACCCCTGAATATGAATAATAACACTAAAGGTTATAGGGTTATTCCATTAACTGGATCCATCACCGGACAGCATGAAAATTGTATTATGTTTCCCGACAAGGTCTTGGGAGAATTGTAACAGGACCGTTGATGTTATTTTTGATTCTGTCTAAATTAAGTGAAGGCTTTACATTTAAAAGATTTTTATTTGGCCATAGATCAATATTCAATTGCAAGTTCCAATTTACTCTGTCCTGCATGCTGTAAAAAATTTCTTGCTGTGATTTATTGGAATATTTAATTAGTAAATGCTATATAAGTAACTGATTGCCTTACAAATATTTGTCTTACAAAAAAACAGCTGCAAGTCATGTCCAAGTTCCTAATAAGAATTCAGAATTTTAATTTCAATATACATCAGTGTGGGAAGTTACACTCTGAAAGACAAAGACACTTGCACTCTGTGTCCTTCAGTCCTCTCCCATCCAAAACAAAGGTATCATTCTGACAGCTATATGACTCACGGAAAAGAATTAGGAAGAAGGTAGTGATACGGTAGTGCTACAGTCTGACTTGGGTTACGTGCGAGTATAGTGTTCCTGGAGATACATCTCTCTTGAGTGCTCAACCACCAGCAGCAAGAATAAAGAAGTGCTTTAGCCTGGGTCTCTAACACATTAAAGTACAAAGTCTGTCCATGAAGATGATACAGTCATGATATTTGGAGACCAAAGTAAAGGTGGTATCTCTTTCTCTGTTTGCACACTGAGGTGTACTGGATGTTCTTTTCTGAAGCTAGCTCTCATTCTCCCACACAATCTACACTTGTGCACAGACAAGGGAGGGTCCAAAGCCACTCTTCTCAGAAGGATGGAAAGGATAAAGCTGTTCTGGAAGGTCTGTGATGGAAGGTCTGTGAAGGAGCAAGTATGCTGCTTCTAGGTGATGAAAGCAGTAACTGCTGCTGATCTTTGGCAAAGCGGTAGAGGAAAACCTTACTCCTCCTCCTTCTTCCCTCAGCAGTAACTGCCCTCCACCTCTTCCATTCCCAACCCATCCTCCAGCAGCAACAACAATCTCAACTGCCACATCACTTGAAAAACACATTCCTTTAGGGAACGGATGGTCTGAGTCAGTATCATGGCCACTGCCACTGCTACTAGGCCAGTTGCCTCAGGTAGTCCACTCACCCAGCAAACTGTACATATTTCAGAAAAGGCATAATATAATCCATAAAAATAGATCTAAAAAAAAAAAAAAAAAAAAAAGTATGATCTGCAATGAGTAACTATTCTCCTATATGAGTTGAATAGTTACGGGAAGTCTTTTAATTCTTTAGAGTATTTGAAAGATCCTCAATTCTAACAATAACCACACATCCACAAGTTAAGAACCATTCATAGATTCACACCTATTATCCATGAGGACATTGAGTTACACTGAAAAGTATGACATACAACACCTGTATGCTTTGTGGAGCAGGCAAGGTCACTGAAATAATCACAAAGTACCAATATAGAGGAGGAGGGATATGCAGCACTCCCTTTTAGTGGCCTTATCTTCAATCTAAGTTGAAAAGGTGTTGCATGCTTGGCAAATAACCTAAGCAAAACGCTGTGAAGACAAGGCAGCTTTGTAGTGTGTGTGAGTTAGAAATTCTTTTCTTACTTCAATGAATAAAATTGGGAAATAATGTTACTTAGTCTCAATGACAGATGTACTGTAGTCTGTTTAATATGGGACCCTAATAACTATCTAAAAAAAATCAAGAAGCCATATATAACATTTATGAGTAATTTATGGATGACCTATGATACCAACTGAGAATTTCCTAGAGAAGTGTAACCTTAAGATGACACAGCCATTTCTGCGTCCTCTGAACCCTTCTCTAACCCTAGCTCAGTAGCACTTGTTTGAACAACAAAAATGTCTTCTTGGATAATACTGAATTCTTACTATTTTGTTTCCAAGAATCAAACTGATACAGAAAATGAAAAGACAAAAAAAAAGCCCCAGTCACGCTTTCTTTGCTCTTTGATATGAAAGAATTTGATCATGCCATTTTTAAATTCTTCACCACTTTATCAATGTGTCTGTCCATGTCACATACTTACTCTTCTATTTCTCCCTCGCAACCTATCTGCTTAATCTCACCATAAACCTTCACCACTTTTCAAAATATCAATGCTCCAGTGTTCTTAGATTTAGAGAATGATGTCATACTTGTAAATATCATAATCTGTTGCCACTGAATATCAAATTCCTAGGGTACTGGGACACAAATTACACATAATGGTAATTTTTTTTTTTTTTTAATTTCCCCTGTCTAATAAATTAGACTTTAAATGGGGCAGAAATGAATATGTATTTTCCTAGGCAAGCCATTCGTTTAGTTTGGTGTCAAGATAAATATATTTAGATGAAACACATTTAGAATGACAAAAATGTACACAGTGAAACCCTACGACCTAGAATGATCATAAGTATAAAAATAAACAAGGATCCTAGATACATTCTGTAGAATCCTGTGAATTAAACTGTGAATTAAACATTTTAATATATTAATTGTGATTTAAGAAAGAGTTTGTAAGTTCTAAGTTACTATATAAGAATGGCCAAGTCCTTTAGAGCGTAGGGGTAAAATTCTTATCTTGTCATTTCTTCAACTTCAGCAATATCTGAAATGCATACAGTCTCATAATGTGTCACCTGCTCTTCTAAATCAAGGTAAGACATACAAGTCTGGAAAATCACTTCAGTTACAGACAGGGTAAACATTGTATATCACTCGTAAGAGAAAGCTTATCTCTGGGGGATTTTTCACTCCAGCGTGGCAGGAAAATTTTGGAGCTGTCTTATGTGTAGTTGTACTTCAACAGATAGAAATAGGAATTTAGAAGGCCTAAATATAGGTTTATTTTACATGTAACAGTAGCAAAAAGTCTATCATAGTATATTATATTTCAATCATATTTATTTTATAGATGGGTCACTGAGCAGTAGTATTTTATCTAAGATTACCATCTCACAATATAGATAGCACCAGATTATCTAAAAGCATGGTTGATAGCAGATCAGTAGCAGCCTAATCGTCTGTTGTCAAAACACTACTGAAGCAGAAGGTGACTGAATTGTGTAGGGTTATACTGTCTCAAATTGTATTTGTGTAATCATAAGAATGAAGAACACAGAATAATACAGTACATTACTAGAATTATCACTGAAACACCAACAATGTAGGACATCTGATGTATTATATTTTAGGTAATTTATGGTCTCCTTTCACACTGGTTGCAAACGGTAACTAAGAACTTGGTGTCATTTACACCTTTGCAGATAAGGAGTACAAAATTACCAGAATACATATACTCACTAACATACCTTAGCCAAAGGCTTGAAATGCTCTAAGAAAACTGAAAGTATGAAGAACCAATTTTGTTATGGTCAGATTACATTATGGCAGCACAAACATGAGGAGGCTACATAAACAACTATTCATTCCATTGCATTTCAGACACCTCGGTTAGCTGGCTAAATTAACCACCTAATCTTCTAGCAAAGTTAGAGAGATGTAAAAGCCTTTGGTATTTATTGGGGAAAAACAAAACAAACACTTTTTCAGAGAGTGATTCAAAGTACTTCCCTTTCTCTGTCCATTGGACTTATGAGTCTACTAAGCTTCCTAAAACAGATCTTCAGATCTAGGTACTATACGTACACATTGCACCATTGATCTGTATTAGCATCTCAACTCTTCCTACAGGTAAAATATTGCATTAGTGGCAGAAATGACTGATAATTATAGGTCATCTAGAATGCTAAGCTAACAGAGAAACATAATTACCTTCATTTCAAGATAAGACACTCCAAGACACTAAGTTCTGTGTTATAAGGAGACGAAACAAGTCAATGCCTTCTTTAAGAACAGTACCTTCCTACCAATGATCATTTGTGAATGTCACCTTCTTTCAGGCAAGAAGTAACAGTAAGATTATTTGGAACACCAAAGAGCATTACTGTTTTGTTTCCTTTTTTTTTTTTCTTCTGAGTTCTCCAGCGCTGACTACTGTCATTTTAGGCTTAAGTTATAAAGTCACTGTAGCATTTACATAACCTGCAAAGCACTTAATCCTTTAACTCAGTTGGCTTCATAAATTTCATACCCCCACACTAAATAATAAATGTAGTTGAAGGGCAGTTATTATAACTAATAGGGCATTTGAATTTCTCATTTCTTAAGCTTTTTTTGTGCCACCTCAAGCAGTTCTGCAGGTTGCACATCACAATAGGTTTGTTAAAATATTCAGTGAGATCAGTCGTTAATGAAAACTTCTTATACGTACCAGTCATACTCACTTTACAGTGCCGACAAATCTCCAATGGTCTGTTTCTTCTTAGTATACTAACTACGCTACCCCTGTTCTCTTTCTGGGAAAGTTCTCAGGTCCCACTAAACAAGTACCTGTGTTTTAATGACATCCAAATAGAGCTACTATTATGCTGATGGATCCACTGAGCTTTACTTTGCTGTGGATGTTTACAAGTGATTTCATAAACCTTTTTAAGAAGAGATAGTTTAGTGTCTATTCTTTAGTACTATTAAAGATGTGCTTGAAGCATATTCATCTCTGCTAAGTTATTTCTTCACAAGTTAGCAGCATAACATTTAGCCTTTAAAGGTTCTTTGCTTAATTATTATCATCATAAGTATTTTTCTATGGTACTTTTATTTTCATTTTCTGTTGTTCCAAGCAATGAAGGAAAACATTTAAGGATATGCTTAGTCCTTGATACCTTGATGTAACATATACCTTGATATAACATATATATATATACGCACACTGAAAGTGATTAAATTGAAGCTCTGTCATTAGTTTGAATCACATGTACAGCTATCTGTAGATAGGTATCTAGATATCTCAATGGTAGATCACTCTACTTGCTAGTATAAGACTTATCAGGCAAACTTAGGAAAATGAATAAAGCCAAAGGAAAAGGAACAAAAAACAGAGGCAGAAAACTTCATGTCTGCTTAAGGATACAAGTGTATCTAGATCCTGGGTGGTAGCCTGCACTAAGCTTAAAAGGTGTTTTTTTTTGTTGTCGTTGAATGAAAACAACCTAATCTATACTCAACTGTTTAAGATAGAAACGTTATGATTTTAGTCAGCTCTTGTTTTACCTATCTAGCAAGATGATCTTCTACTGTATTAAAGAGTGAGTACTTTATTGGCTGCACTGGAAAAGCTTCCTTAAAAAGAACAACTTGTTTGGTTTTGCCATAATTTTGTCTGTTGTACAATTAGCTCACATTCTGAAAAAGAAAATCAATCTGTCAAAGGAAAACTTAACTCACTGGTTTTGTTTCACGAATTTTAAATTGCTTTACTCTTGGATGAAATTATACATATACCTACCAAATGCATTTGAGGCTCAACTTCTTCCATGTTCTATGCAGTCAGCAAAAGTATTTGCACAACCCTTAACAACTATTTTAATGACAATTTTACTGTTGAAAATTCAGCCTAACTTGAATGTATTGACGAAGGTCTTTAACGAATCCAAACAACCTTAAACCCCACCAAAATTAACTGAGATGTGGCAGTCTCTAAACAAAATGAAATACTTGCTTATTTTTTTACTTATACATTTTTGCTATCAAATGCCTCATAGGGGCAGGCTTCCCTTTTTTTCATTTTCTCTGAATCTGATGAGAATGAGATCTTTAAAATGAAGGAATGATAATTATTTCATTAAAATTATAATTATTTCTTTTAAATGAAGGAATGATAATATATTTCATGTATTATTTCATCTGTATATAGACCTGGTTCCTCTCCAGGGGGATTTTAAATTCCCCAGGGGAATTTAAATCCTAACAAACCCACAAATTCATATACACATGCATGCATGCAAAGTCACTTGTTTGATTTGGGGCTCATGTTTGGTATACCAAGGCTAGTTTTCTTCAACCACTCCTACAACCCAGGACATGTAGCAGAATCTCCTTGATGGCAATTCAGATCAATAAAACAGGATCCGCTCTGAATTTCTCTCTTTAGGAAAAATTGTGCCTGCATCAGCTCATAAACCTATTGGGAGTTCCCTAAAACATACAGGTAGCCCAGAAAATGCACGCTGCCTGGATTTCACCATGCCATTGTATAATGGTCCATCTACATCTTCAATACCGTGTGCAGTTCTGGTCCTCTCTTTCTACATCTCAAAATGGAAAGTGCTTGGAGATGAGCAAAAAGATGGGAGCATCTTTCCTACTCTGAATGCCTGAGTGAGTTGAAGCTCTGCAGCCTGGAGAACAAAAGGCTGAGAGTTGTGGTAAAATGTTGTAAGATTAAGTAAAAAGGAAGGGGTGGATAGGGATTGATTAAGTACTCTCTTTCAAAACAAGACCTGGGAATAATAAACTACCCTAGGAGAAGCCAGGCTAAAAAACATACTTGAAATGGGAATTTCTTACCAAAAGATATTTAAATGCCAAAGTTTTATAGGGGGTCTAGGGGAGACTTAAGAATAAGATGGAAAAGGAAACCACAGATTGTTTCTAAATACACAGACAAAATTGTTCAGACCAAGAGTCCTTGACCTGAAAATAGTTGAACACTGGAAATGCGTAATATAAGAGTATCCTTTATGTTCCTATACTCTTTCCTAGGTCTTCACAGTCTGAGACAGATTACTGTGTTATAGAGATGTGAGATCTGGCTCAATACAGCCATATGCTTTGATTAAAAGTGTTAATAAAACCTAAGCTAGCAATTCACTGCTGTTAGTCTATTCCAAATATCACACAGTAAGAAGAAGCAAGAAAAAGTGCTAAGTTTCACTGTATTTCATCAGTTGCTTTTAGTTTTTGTTATGAGGTAATTTCAAGGCTACCTGAAGAAGTATTACACTAACTGCCTCATTTTAATGCTAGACTTCATGTAGAACAAAAAGATTAAATCTATAGTACACTTACTGCTCACAACTTTTAATACAGCTCTGTTTTTTCTTTTGCATTCATAAATACTTATCTAAGAAAAAGACCCAGAGAGGCATTCCTTCGCTTCATGTCTTTCTAAATAAGTCTACAGCCACACAGTTGTGATAAATGTCAATAATTCATGTCTGCAATTGTTCCATCCTTCATGGGTTAGTTGTGGAATGGAATGAAGCTCCGATGTAGATCAGTGCTGCACCTCTGCACCTCTTTCCATTTGTTCTGTCTTATTCTGGAGTGAATTTAAAAAAAAAACAACAACAACAACAAAAAAAAAAAAAAAAAAAAAAACACTGGTCTCCCTTTTCATTTATTCATTTAATTTTAAAGCTCTTCAAGGCTGTTGCACAGAGATAATCTAAAGGGGAAACAAACAAACAAACAAACAACAAAAAAAACACCTACATATAGAAACTAAGTAAAAGTCCTTACTTTGGAAAAAAAAAAAAATGAAAGAAAGAAAGAAAAAAAAAGATTCCAGAGTGCCTAGCAATATTTCCAGCTGGCATGAGACATAATGTACAGTATACAGCAACCCAGCTCTGTCCTTTCCACCAAAGAGAGATTAGTTGCTCCACACAGACTATAAACTACAACTGGCAACCTTAGACACCAAGAACAGGCAGCCACAATCCACTGAATCTTTGCCAAATGCTTCCAACCATCCTTATGGCCAAGGGACCAAACCATAATTCTTCAGGTAAATACATTCCACTAAATGAACCTTTCACTTCAGGCAAATGAGAAGGGGAGCAAATGAGAACACAAGAGACAGAAACTGGAACACAGCAGCAGCAGAGCTATAGCAGCCTACATCCAATGTAATTAGCAGTTCTTCTGGAAAATGCTAAGAAAGTCAGACCAAGCACTTGCATTTGGAATTAATACCTATGGCTACGTCATGGCAGGGGTCCAGAAGAACCAAACGAGTAGTCTGAAAACTGGAAAGCATAGGCTGTCTGAATATTGCTTCTATCCACACAGTTGGTTGCATTCTAGGAAGAGCTGCCTAAAAAACTGTGTTCAGTCTGGCTTCCCAGAGACCCGTGAATACCTCTCAGATAGCAGGACAACCGGTACTTATCTGCTGCTCGACCTCTTTATGAGGTGTGCTTATTGCTCTGTGCTTTGACATGTGTAGCACTAGGAACATTTAAAGCATGAGTGGCATCAGCCAAATATAATTTATTGGCCAAACATCATCAGTCAAATGCCATTTAGAAATCACAGAGTCCAGTGCTTCCTACCTGAAGAAATAAGTAGCAACATAAAGTAAGGTACTAAGCAAAATGACCAATCAACACTGTAAATACATTCAACGTACACCCCTTTCTATATATATTTGTGTCAAAATACCTGTGTAAACCTGTTTCTGAGCACTTCTGGCCTTTGATTTCAGAAGGTATAGAGAGTGGTATCTTCTTAATTTGGTCATGGAGAACAACAGTCCTCCTTTCCTTTAACAGCCCGAGCCTGGGCAGAAGGAGGAGGGGTGCTGCTGCATCCTGGGAGGACGGAAGAAGGTGAGAGTACCGCTTCCTGCAAGCAGCAAGGGTGCCAGGGGCCAGAGAAGTCCTTGGCTGTGCAAGTGAACAAAGGACTCATAGGACAGTAGAGGTACAGCCTCAAAAGTAGAGACACACTGGGGAAAAGGAGACTGCCAAACATTTCACCTCCAAAATGGGAGTTAATATCTTTCCAGGGATCAACAAGATAATGCTTGCAGTAATCCAGTCTCAAGCTGGGACTAATAGCAAGCCTTGAGTACAAGAGAACTCTCCAGACAAAAAGAAGGCAAGAGAAATCTCTCTTTGCAAACACTCTTAGTCTTCTGTCTTGTTCTGTTCCCTCTGTTTTAAAAAGTTAATGGCTATATTCTCTGTTGTAATAAAACCAGCATTAGACATTCAAAATGCATTCAGTGCTTAGGGGTTGGTAATTTCCAGACTGACTGCAGTCTGGGAATCCTGTGAGCAATGGTACCCTGTGAGAGTCAGTTAGGGTTGAGACAGGCACTGCAATGGGAATCTCATAAAGAGTACATTTTTACAGAATATATTGCTGAGACCTGTTCGGATTTGCTTTGTTGAAATAAAAAATATTGGTTTAAGTTGTATTTTTTCACTTTTGAGTCCTTCAGGTAATACTTACTGAATCTGCCCTCACCTCACCTCCCCACCCCCCACCCCCCCCCAAAAAAAAAAAAAAAGACAAAGATGTGTCTTTAAAAGGAGGGACCACCTATTAAACACACACACATATACACATGCATAATGCATCCACAGACAATCCACCCTGCAGCTTGTTTTCCGCCTGCTAGAAAACAGTTTTCCTGCTCTCTGAATTTTATCAGTTAGCTCCATAAGAGGCACAAAAGGATAACAAAAATCTGGGCCAAAATGAATCTTCTGGAAAGATGAGAAACTCCTTATCTGCCTGGAAGC
The DNA here is from genome assembly GCF_011077185.1 of Oxyura jamaicensis. Lineage (NCBI taxonomy): Eukaryota > Metazoa > Chordata > Aves > Anseriformes > Anatidae > Oxyura > Oxyura jamaicensis. Next base: position 73,999,573 of record NC_048894.1, read on the forward strand.
AACCAATAGCCTGTTATGTTTCAGTGGTACACTTTCCCAGCCTGCCTGTCATAGAGTTCAGCATTGATCATGGATGATAAAGTAAGTAGAAATATGACCTAAAAATTAAGTAGAAATAGGAACAGATGGAATTTGGAAAAGTTTCGTATTTTTTGTTTTCCTTAAAAAGCAGAGGTGTATATTTTCGCCTCAATTGCTACCCCAAAGTCATCAGGATATGAATCTATATTTTCTAAAATTTCCACTATAAATTTTTGTCTGCTAGGACTCCCATAATAAGACAACTAAAGGTAATGTAATCTTTTAGACATTTGGGATTTGTCTTTCTGAACATTTACTTGAAAAATAGGAATTTTACAGAGGCATGCTGATAACATTTATATATATATATAAATACCACTGTAAACATCAGGGAATAAAGGGGTGGATGATAGTGTGAGGAAAGATAGCTGAATGATCTTTTTCTTTTTTTTTTTTTTTTTTTTTTTTCAATTACAGCTACTGCTACATCTTTATCATCACTGCTACATTAACTATATTAATTATGTTATACATTTTCTCCAATAATAGTGTCCTAAGAACTATCTAAGATAATTAAGATTCTATGGTGTTAATTTAATTTGATGTAAAATTCATTTATTGTGAATGTTAGAAGAGGTATTATTCACACATATAACTAACATAACATATATATTTATATATAAAAGTTATAAATATTTCTCTTATAAATGTTCTCTTATTCACACATGGAGAACCTGCATTCCTCCAAGCAACACTGAGAACCAGATTTTCATCCAGCCCAAACACATGTATATGCCATGTTTGACTACACAGTTTCCTGTGCCAAATATGTATGTGGAATTTTTCCAGTATTACTGGAACTGATGACTGGAAGGCTGACTCTGTAATAATAAGTACCTTGAATGACTGTAAACAAATTTAAGTAGAAAACCCACATCTTTAGTTTGCAAACTAGAAAAAACGAGTTCATTGTGTTGTAGAAAGATTCATTAATATTAATTTAAAATGCATACATTATATATTTTTAAAAAAAGTATAGAGAACCCAAGTAATAATTCATGAAGTTATTTGAGCAAAAATATTAAATCTGAAAACCCATTCCTATACTGTTAGCCTGACACAAGAAAAATCCATAAGATCTATAAGAAAATAACAAACTTTCTCTAGCTGATAGAAGACCAGAAGTAAATGTTCAGCCAAATTACATTAAAAGGCCAGCACAATATATCCCAGTCTGCTGAACGTTACCTTACCCTTCAACACAAAAACAGATGTGAATGAATACAAGTTTCCTTTCGGTGCCTGTTTTACTCCAAAGGTAACAATGTTTAATTAAGCTTGATTTTGAACTGCCATTCTCTCCTGAATAGTGAATTTATCTCTTGTAGTAAAATACGGAATACTGGATGTCCACTTATGATCAACAAAGTTTGGCCCTAAATTTCCCAAGTTTACAGGAAATTAGCTAATAAATTGATTGTGAAATAACAAATGATACAGTGCTATTTGTATATTCACTTTTCTTTAAAATATACCTTTTAATTAAACTTCGATAACTCCAGACAGTATATTCCACTGATGAAAATCATGTATATTTTGCAATATTTTGTGATACATGGGAAGTATTCCAAGAAGGCTGTTCATTTTCTTTTATGAAGCATATACTATTCAACATTTTATGTTTAGTAAAATAACTTGCCTACCGTTACTTTGACCAACAGGATATGAACTCAATAAAAAGGTATTTATACCATAGGCTAAACTACCAAAGACATGAAGATCCAGCAGACTTGTGAACTTACTGTGGATTTTTGAAGCAAAATACTAGAGAAATTTCAGAAAAAGAGAGGAAAGTTAAACTTTAAAACAATCTATGCCAGTTAGGAACTGCCTATTTTCTGTTTTTCCAGAGAAAGTCAGGAATAAATGTCATTAGAAGGCTATTAACTTATCTATTGACAATGCAAAGACAGGTATGTTCTTAAAACTAGGGATGACCAACCAAAACAGTCAACCTGAACCCAGGCAAACTATTACGCAAGTTGGAGCTACAAGCTCTATCGGTGAGATGTACTATTTATTTTTAGCAAGGAAAAGTAAATAATATGCAGGTTGCCTAGACTAAACTGCCTTTGCTCTTGTCTTTTCTTCTAGTTACTTATGATTTGTAGTGCTTGCGAGGATAAACAGAATCACAATGTCTATAAATCAATGCCATATTTCATTGCTATCAAAGCCGAGACACAGCTGGAAGGATTCTATACAGCAAGGCCTCAAACACAGTAACTTTTTTTTTTTTTTCAGTGTCACCATTCCAGCATGAGTAATACCATTAAGAGAAGTTTCCTGCATACCTTTTTGAAAGACTAAGTTCCTGACTATAAAACTAGTTATTATGAAGGGATATTCTGTGTGTTCTCAAGCAACCAAATCTACCAGCACTGGAAACTCAATTATACCATTAATTAATATTTCATAAATTAAATTTCATAAGATATAGATGGGTGAGCAGAGTAACTGAATTAAAATTTGATTTATAATTAAAAACTTATCAATCATTTCAAGAGTATGAGCACAACACACGTTACATATTCGTTACTCTACTCTCTCCAAAAATTGTAACACAACTTGTCAGGCTGTGTAAATCATCAGTTCTGTGCAGTAGACAATGCTTGTGGCAATGCAGTGTGTATTTAGAATGGATCGGGAACGGCATAATGATTCATTACATTCCTGATATGCTTACCACACTAGAAAGCTATGAATATATGGAGAAAGATTAAATTTCAAAATTATAGAGATCTCAAATTGTAAATAGCTCTGTATTTTGGCAAGCCATGCATGATTATCTCAGAGAGAGTCTGGGAAAAAATTGGAAGAAAGAGACCTTCGGAGAAAGAGATAAGAACCATTTTATAACAGTGTCTGTATGATTACATAAGGTCAGAATGGGACTGAAAGTGCCATGAAGTCATTAGGAGTCTTACCACAGAGTCGAGAAGTGTGGAAAGGTGGGGAGATTTTGAAAGATGAGTCATTACGTCCTTTATAATGATAATTTTGACAATACCAATGCATTAGGCTGATACATTTATAGATTCATCATTTGGCATGGTTGTATTGTTAAAGTTCAAGTGATACTGAGGCCTTTGTGAACACGTTATCCCTACTACAGAAGAGAATGGCTATTGTTTTCTGTCGATACTGTTTTAGGAGTCAGCCCTTTATAGACTAAGTATTGTCTGTTCAATTAAGCAAAAGTTCTAGTAAATTTGAGGACTCACAAAATTTTCTCCAAATTTGAAAAGTTAGCCATTTGTTAAACTGACTTCCTGGATCAAAGTCAAAGTTCCCAATACCTTGTCCATACAGTTTTATGTAAATAAATATTGTCGGCTTTATCAAGAAGTATTAGAGTATGCTGTTAGGTCAAGCATTTTGCCAACTAGATTGCTAAATAGAAAACACTTCTGTAAGACACACTTCATTACATGGTGCTTCTGGTAGAAAGATTAGTAATATTAATACCTAACATAATTAAAACTCTGGCCTTAAAAAATGAACAATTTTGATTAGCATTAATTACTTAAGTATTTTGCAAAATATATGCATAAATTTGTGAGTTAAACAGACTGCTAATAAACCAAGTAAAAAAAATCATGAAGATAGAAGTCCCAAGCTCTTTTTTTCTTGTTTATTTCTTGTTTTGACCTCACTGAAATAAATAAATCAGATATACTCTGTTTTCAAAAACATTTAACATCAGCAACACTTTAACCCAGAACTCAGAATTCTGCCTATTAGTCTTCTGAACACTTGAGCGATACCTGTTGAGCAGTGTTACTCAGCAGTTCCATCCCAGCTCCTTGCACACAATGTCTCTTAGCAACTACTCTTGCTCATCCATAATCAGCCCATGTTCTCCATGGCATAATTAGAAAGCCATGGGCTGTAGCGGCAGTAGAGGACCTGAGGTCTTCAAGAGTACGACAAAGGTGCAAGTCCTATATGCTCTTTTGTATAAAGGCACTGAAGTCAGCTAAGCAAGTTATTTTCTGGTATTGCAGACAGGAGCAGAAATAAACCAACCACTGATTTTCAAGGTCTGCATTACTACTTCAGCAAATCAATGCAGATGCTGAAGTTCCTGTATGTGTGGTTTAAGTGCGGAAGGACAGTAGAAAAATAGAAGAACTAGGCATCCTTACACAATGCCTTTTCAATGTGTTCCTCTTCACATCAACCACTTGTGGCACTTTACATATGCCATTGTTTTTTAACATTGCTCTTCCTCCATGACATTACAGTAGTGCATGAGACGAAAGCTTTAGATATCCTCTTGAACAAAAACATGTTATTTCATTGTCTTGGTGCTTTTCAGAATCGTAGGCTTATCATCTAATTCTAGTAATAGGTATTTATTCATCTGTGCATTCTTCCTTTTCTCAAAGCATTCAAAAGCCTTGTGTAATCTGCAAGGAATTCAAGATCTCAGTGTCTTTGTGAAGCAACAAATAAGATTCCCCTTTTACAAACAGGATACAGAATAACTGTATTTCTGGCAGATTGGAAAGTTGAACCCACACACTTTTAATCTCAGACTAAACCTTATCTCTGGTTAAATAAATACTAAAGTAGTTGCAAAGTGGATAGGTACTTTCATCTGAACCCAGTACAGTAACCAAATAATAATTTAATGAAAACCTATCCTGCAGGATTAAAAAAGAAAAAAAATACAGTGAAAAATTAAACAGAAAAAACATGCTTCTGATTGCAGTGTGAATAATATGCAAATAACCATGCCCTGGTATTTGTGTTGGGGTTAATTCATATAGGATGGCAAAAGAGAAAAGAATAAAATGATAAAGAGTGAGCTTTAAAATAAAGAGAAACATAAAATTAATCTGCTTGGCCTCACAGACAGAACTGGAGTTTGGATATGAACAGCAATAAAATATGAGTAGAGCTAACACTTTCATATGGCTTTATCATGGTTTAGAGATGGTAAAATTCAGACTCCAGCTGAAAAGGGGTATTAAAGAATGCTAGACAGAAAACAAAATGGGTAAGGGATAAGGGAAATTCTTGAGTAAAGGATAATGCTCTTCAATTAAGTAACATTAATTAATATGGTGTTGTAAGAAATGAAACATTTCTGACCTTAGAGATTAGGAAAAACACGGGGAAAAGTGGGTATTGACATTAATACTATGCTGTAGCAATAGAAACCAATTAAAATGCATACCAAATGCATACCAAAATGGCAGGTTTTATCATAATAGGTAGGATCCTTTTTGTCTTTCAAGCAGATTTTAGCAAATTGTTACCTCCTTTAAAAATTTTACTTCTAGAGTTTTTGTTACAGTTAGTTCTCTGACAGTGAAATTATAAACAATCCACCCTATTATTGTTTTAATATTTGTAAGAATTTTTTCACAATAAGTAGTAGTTTTATTTATTAATTTTTCTACGTGTGGGAGCTTAATCTAGACTCTGGAATCAAACTGGCTTTTTACCATTTATATATTCACAGGTAGAAGATTCTGCAAGTCATGTCAGAACCTCAAATAGACATGTCCAAACCACTACTAACAGCTATTGCATCCAACAAAACAGTTTAAAATAAAACAATGATGGCAGTTCTTTAAAAATGCAGCATATTTAATTCTACCTAAATATTTCAAAGAAATGCCACCAATTTCTACCCCCCCCACCCCCAATGTCTCTATAACAAGTTAAAATGAATCTGTTTGTCCAACGTTTTCATTTTCTTTTAGCCTCTTATACCACTATCCTTTAAGTAGTTCTAATATGGTACATAAACTTAAGTTTTAAATATTATACATTTAAAGTCCAACACATTTAAGAGGGATGTTTTTATATCAATGTCAATTCACAAACTAAGTAAAATGAACCAGAAATTACTCCGATATTGCAATATTTGACCATAGCTCATTTTTATTCCAATTACCTCAGATATCTGGGTAAAAAAAAAAAAGAAAAAAAAAAAAAAGGCAATTTCAGAAAGAAATTATCATTTTTGAAACACTCTGAATAAAACCAAAGAAACATAGAAACATACTTTGGACATACGTGGATTTTTATCTATTTTTTTTTCACAATCTATCTGGACAAGCAATACTCCAAGACACTTTAAAAAACTATTTTTATTATTATTCCCAGTATATTTAGCATGATAACCTAGGACTGAAAGAGTATCACAAAATAATAATTAAAAAAAAATAATAAAATAAAAATGCACCAGTCAGTAATATTAAAGCAAGACTTAGAAAAGAGGTACAGTTCTTAAACTAAAAGGTTGGAATAAATATATTTTAAATAAGCCGATGTTCAAAATTGTTGCATTTTAAAGTCCTTATGTCATACACAGTAACTATATGTCTGCTAAATCTTGAGGGAATTAGGATATCTTAAACAAAAAGTTGCTTAACAAAGAATGTACTATCTGGAAAAACTGTGGAACATGAAGAATGTGTTACACCCAGTCACACTGTTTTGTCACTACATATGCATTGGAGATGGAAATGATAAGGCTGGTGTAATATTTCATGAAATCTGACATGCTAATGAGTGCCATATCAACATAATACAACAGGAATATTCTGCCCAATTGAAACAGAAGTTGTATTACTTTGAGCCTTTTTTTTCTGTTTTCTTTTAAAAGACAATATTTCTTCTTGAAATCTTAATTTACAGTAGACCACCAGACTAAATTAGATCTATTTCTCCTCTTCATCTTGCCTATGGAAAATAAAGGAGATACATTTAGCTGTATTTGAACAGAGTGAGTTTAACAAGAATATTTTGCCCATTCTTAGGCATAAACATGTGACCACCTGCACATTTTAAGCCATTATGAAGGAAAAGAGGACACCAATTGCCTCTGGAGATCATGCCCATTCTGTCTTAAGGATATCTGCTACTAAAATTTTCAAGCCAAGACATACAATAGGTGGGATGTTCTCCTTGGGGGACTAAACAGTTCATCTTAATTGCATATTTTCTCCACTGCACTTGATAGAAGGTCTCCCATCTGACATAAGACTATTGTAAATTACACAGCAGGGTGCCAAGTATTTCCAGTTGTTAGGAAATGTGTTGTCTGGATTCCAGGGGTTGCCCGAGACATCCTGAATAATACACTTTTTACACCTGGTGCATTAAAAAAAGATCTCATTATAACCCATAATTGTAATGGGCAAATGAATGCCAATAACATATTAACTACTGTACCAATAATGAATATAATGCATAATACAGTGAGTAGTTTGCATTTCAACTGCTTCACAAAATTCTTGTAAGACTAACCATAAAGGATCTGGCTGGACTTTTAAAAAAATGTTCAACTTTTCTTTTCTTTTCTTTTTTTTTCTTTTCTTTTTTTTTCCCTGTAAAATTTTGCAATTCCAATTAATTCCTGAATTTTACATGATTTAATGTTATAGGTTTTTAAAAAGTAGTAATTTTTGGAGTGACTTTAAAGACTTTACCTACAACTGGCACTGGGCTTCTTTAAAAATGTTACAGGTTACGACTTCAAGAATATAAAATGACCGGCACTGTTGTACAACTTCAAATGACAGCATTTGAAAGAAAGTAGAAACAAAATACTGCCCTGTACAAAGTACACCCATGAATGACTCTAAACAATTTCAAATATTTCCATTTTAAAATCAAAATAACACAACTGTAAAAAAGAATGCATTCTTTCCTATATTATACCTTCTTTCATATTCATGTAACAAGTTTTAAATGGGCTAATCTTGTTGAATGCTTGAGTTTGCTTTCAGCTGGAGAAACAAAATTAGGGAAGCAGCAAAATCAAAGGATGCACATACTGATAATGTGTGCAGAGACATGCACGAGAACTAAGAAGTCTTTTTGAATCGTGGCAGTCTTGTAGGGAAAAGTGAAAGCAAAAATAAAATTCAATATCCAGATATACTCAGTAATTGGAATAGCACCATAGCTATCAAATAAATCATGTTATAAATAGCACTAAATAAACTAATAGTGGTAAATGTAAGACTCTACTTGACTGGCTCTGCCCTATTAATCAAGATTCAAATAAATACTTTGTCAATATATGCAAATGCTTGGATCCCCTTTTATTCAAATTTTGAAGAGATCTTAATAAAACCCACAAGAGTTTAGAAGAGCAGAATAGCCAGAACTCCCAGAAGGTTCCTGTATGAAAAATAAGAGTACTAACTGTTCCTGAAGAGGAATCTGAATCTATTTCAATATTTTTTCCTAATTATGTACAGCAAGTAACATGTTTTGAAAATTATGTCAAATGGGAGGTAATTGTTGCCAGAAGATGAAAAGGGGTCATTGTTAAAGTGGCACCATGTTAAAGTGGTTTTATGTTGCCAACACTAACTTGAGTGCTCCAGACACTAAAACAGTCATACCCAATATACAAACCTAGTTTAGGTTTGTATATTCCACTCCTAGTGGAATGAAGTCATTGAGACTCTTTTTGCACAGATGCAAGAGCTGTCTATCATAAAATTCTGTATTCAGCTATCTTAACAGTGGGTTTTTATTTTAATGACCTGTAACAAAGGGATGATTTTGTTCATTTTGCAAATTTATCTTACTCTACACACTATTGATTTCAGTCAGCTGAGCTGCCAAACATGGATAGTAAAGTCGGTGCACTGAAAATAATACTTTTTAAGAATGTATAGGAATTAAAAGAATACTATATATCTGCACTATAGGAAACTGATTTATAATGTAGAAACTCGAGTCTAGTTTTGGTGTTGTGAGAAACTAAAAGTAAGCAGATTAGGTCATATAACATTGATATTTATTAGATGGCAAATGCTAACAAAATTTTACTTGATGAGAAGAGTCAGTCATTTGAAAGAGAACACCGTTCAAATGTCTTTTCTTTGTTCATTTGTGTAACTGTAAAATGGCTGCCTTTCATATTTCAGTTAAAGATGATTTTTTTCACAGGTTAATGCAGCCCTCTAAACAACATTTACGCATGAACACCCAGTAGCTATGTGGACAGAAGTGTATTTTGTAATGTAGACTCTACTACATATTCAAGAGCAAGAAGCTCCATAGACATTTACTTTTCCAAGACATGAATTTGGAATACTTTAAATTTGAAGTATTTATCAGATTCAGTCTGTCAGCTTCTCTGTTTACTCTGTTACAGAAACATAAAAGAACACTTCATATCTCAGTGCAAAGTAATCTTCCCTTTGTACCACATTCTCATCTGGTACTGATCATGATAACTGAAGGAATCTCATTTGATGCCAGCAGATAAACCAGCTACAAGTTTTCTTCTTCCTAGTATATCAGTAAAGAGGAAAGTACTGGGTTCTGGACTTTTCTTCTTCCTCTTTTTCTCCACCAAAACTACATTATATTTGCAGTGATGTGGCAGATAACAACACTATTTAAATTGTTTTTAAAATTAAACCCTTTAAAGATTTCTATTTCTTTCTTACTTTCTAAAATAATCCCATTTTCTTTTTATGCTTTACTTTTCGGATCTTCCCCTATATATTTTTTTCCTTGGCTAGTAGTAGTGTCATTTTCCTACTGTCATTGCTATTGCTACAGTGAAATGTACTTCATGAAGAGTCACTCACATTTATTTCCTAATTGTTTTGCAGCTGCGTTTCTCTTTATAGGTACAATGCAATATGTCTTTCAAACCTCCTTCTTCATAAGTTTGAAATTTCTAGCATGCTTTGTTACCTTATTTTGAAGTATGAGTCATTTTAAATTAGGGCCAGAAGAGTCATGTCAATACTGAGCTCTGCTGTATCACAATGCTGTATTTATACTTGACAGCATACAGTACGTTGTAGGGACTGAAATGCGTTTCTCTTTTCTAATGTGCTTTCATTCCTGGTTCTTACTTTTCACAATTTATTTTACTCCCCACAGTTCACATTAATCTAGAATTTATCTAGTCTCAGCTTGACTTTGAACTGTCTGTTGTCTGAATATCCTAACTCCATGGGCTCAGCTTTTCACTTTTTTCAGCTTGTCTCTTTACTCCCCGCTGGTTTATCATATAGATAAATGCACATAATGCATTATTATGGCTGCCTGGTGCAGCAGTGCTAACTTCCCCTACCTCCTAAGGCTAGGATATTCAGTATGTTCAAAAGTGATGCATTTCCATATTATCATTCCATGAGTATGATGAACAGGGAAGGGAAGAGCTGCTTAATGGCACCGAGAGCAGTGCCATTTACTGAGGAAAACACAAACGCATAGAAGTAGATGGATATAGCAGTCCTCTATATTATTTTTATATGCAAAAGTTCCTTTCCCAAGTTGTAACAGGCATCTCCCCAAACTGTGCTATATTCTTCCCACAAGTGGCTTCTGTAAGATGTTCTTCAGAGTTTTGGACCAAGAACTCTAGAATCTTATGTAGAATCTCATCTACAACTTAGGCAAGATAACAAACACTTAGTAAAGAATGGGAAATAGATCAACAATGTAGATCAGTCATGTTGATCTATTTCAGTAGATCATACTATTTTCAATAGTATTCATTCTCACCTTTCAATAGTACAGGCATTATCAGACTTGGAGGCTCCATCCAAAGCCTTGCATTTAATGGACAATATGGGAACAATTCTCCATGAATTTACCGTTTTCTTCCTAAATCCCTCTATGCTTTTGATTTTATCCTTGGACTGGTAATCTCATAAGGGGCCTCTTACATTTTTGTATAATGAAGAGTATCAAACAATCAGTTTGCTTGCCTTCTCTATTTAGCTTAAATAGCTCATAAAGCAGAAAAGCTTTAGCTTTTTAGCTATTTTTAGCTTTTAGCATGAGCTAGACGCAACATGTATTTGAAAATGTTAGGACATTAACTATCTGTGCTCACATAAAGTGCAACCAGAATTACTTTTTTAAAAAACAAAATTACTAGTCCATAAAGATATTTATATTATCAACTATTTGACCAAAGTCATCATGATCTCTGAGCTAAATGTTATAATCAGAGGTCATATCCAATTCTTAGCCAGTTACTGCACACAAATAAAAATGTAAACTAAAATCCTTATAAACTGAGTACCATTTATGGAAAACAAACAAACAACACTCTTTACACACATTATGGTTGCACAAGCTAAATTCTTTGTATCATAGTCTTCTATGGAATGGAATGGATTTGTGCAAGTTATCTACTTTAAGCTCAGCAGTTTCCCCCTTGTTTCCCTTATTTGCTGAGAGAAGAAAATTACTGGCATGCTAATACATCAGTATTTTAAATGTAGATTTTCAAAATCCAGATAAGGAAAGAGTTAACAGCTATTTTCTATTTATGGTGAAAAGTGCCAAGAGCTTGAAGAAAATGACATAAAAGCAAAAACCATAATTCTTGATCAAGAAAACAAACCTGCTCAGTGATAAATAGCCAAAACATCAGTGAGGAAAATGAAGAGAAGGGATATAAATAAGCCAGAATCATTTTTTAGATAAATTCTACCTAACTACACTGACAGTGCAGCAGCACATAGGAAAAAAAACAGATCACACTTAAAGGAATATTACTGCTTCATATAAAACCACTTCTTTTTTCTCCATACAAAATCTCCCCCAATCTCCAATCAAAAGGCTCTTAAAGTTTGGCTCATAAAGTCAACATCGGACTTGTTCCTTCATCACTGCAAGGATGTTTATTGAACTCTCGAGTCCTAATCTTGCATGCTATCAGGTTGCTAGTCACTCAGCAACCAATCTGTCATCTTTACTCTAGTTATAAAAAGTTTTATAACCCTTCTGTCTTTAACTAAGGTTTTCTATCCTTTCACTCTGCCTCTGTGCAGGGAAATAAACCAGGAGACGCAGGAAACCGCTACACAGCCCTCCAGCTTAAAACACTTAGAACTTGTATAGCAAGTACTTTATGCCCAGTACAGCTGCTGGCAGAGAAATTGGCTCCGATCTTACCTCCCACGTCTCCTGTAGCTCAACCGCTTCCGCTGGGTAGTTGTTTATTTCTCTTTTCCTTTCATATCCCTGACCTTTTTTCTAATGTGTTGAGCAGAGTTTGGAGTCAGAGTGATGAATGAGATGTGATGATGAGAATCATAGTGAGGGTGCAGCGTGCAGGGTTCTTTCTCGGGCAGCATAGTAGCAGACGAAGGAGGGGGGAAGTGGAAATCTGACAGGTTTAGCTTGCTGACAGCCCATGTTTATAGGCTCTGTAAAGAATACAGATGAGACAGAGGAAAGGCAGAGACGACAATGACATCATAAATCTTAGCTACAGTGTTTTCAACCCAAAAAAGTGAAGAAATAAAATCAAGTTTGGGATGCTGTTAATGGTTAGGCTGTCACTGAACAGAACCTCTTCACTGTCTGTTTCTTTAGATGAGATTAATAGATACACTACACTGCTCCGTACATACTTCTGCCATCTGCACAGAAAACTGCAGCCCTCTCTCCCCTTTGACTGCCAAATACTTTAGGTAATGAGTTAGGCATTCCGGTTCTGGTACATGGGGTGATGTATCTGCATACTTCTCCTAACCTAGAGGAGAATCTTTAAGGTTTCAAAATGCTTTGAAGACTAAAAAATAATAAAGAGAAAGGGTAAGAATAACAACCAGCCTTCATTATGAAAACAAGAATCGTCTCCTCAGCTGCTTCAAACACTGTACGTCTGACTTTAGTAGAGCTATGCCAGTTTATACCAGGTGAGTTTCTGGCCTCTAGTTTTTACTTGGGAAAAATTCCAAGTAAACTTTCAGTAAATTCCAAGTTGCTAAACAAAGACTTCAGGATTAAAGCTAATACAATTTTTTAAAATGTTCTGTTGTGTTTCTTCCATTCTTTTTTTTTTTTCCCTCCAAACCTTAACTACCAGATACATGAAAAGTTGCCTACATTGTTTTGAATACATGCAACATGAAGATAGCTCATCTGATGCAACCTGAACATCCACCTTAACTCCAAAAGGCTACATCCTGCAGACAGATTTTTGCAGTTCCATTTATTCCTGCAAGAGCTACAGCTTTTAATGATTCCAACAAAAAGAGAAGCAAAGAGAAGGGAAGGGGAGGGGAGGGGAGGGGAGGGGAGGGGAGAGAGATCAAGCACATAAACTATCACTGTAAATATTTTCATTATTTTTTAGCTATTATCATTATCATCACATAGCAATGAAAGACAGTGAAGGTAAGAGCAGCTTTATACCTAATTACTGGCAAGGACAGAGCAAAGTTCCTTCCTTGTTAGAACCTGTAAAATCTGTGTCCCTTTTCATTCATCTGAGTCCAGTGCTAGGAATGGGAATTACAATAATCTCTTTCCCACTCTTTGCTGATTACCTTATTGTTGAATGTAGTAAAGAAAAGAAAGTGGCCTTTACACCCAACTGAACTAACAGAAGAGGTCAAAGAGTACTTCATGAATTACAATTCAGGCAAAAGAAACACACTGCAATATGCATGTGTTTTCACTGCTGTCTTCCAACAAAGACATTTACTTTCACGCCAGCTTTCATGCTTTTAATAGCTGATTTGTTATGACAAAGCTGGTTTGGCCTCCAAAATTGTGCCTGCCAACCTACAGGCCTAATCCAAACCAGGGCAGCTGACCCATCTATCAGCATAAAAACAGAGTACCCTTAGTTTTACACTGTGTGCCCATTAGACCAATGTATCCACACTGAGCCAGAGCTGCATGCTAAACTCATACAATGTTAAACTTGTAGAAAGGGTAAGTTTTCATGATAACCGGACTTCTTTAAGGCACAGAAGAAACAGCACAATAATCACTAACCATTTCTGTGAGCAGGAATGATTCTCTTCCTGAATTTGGGGCGGGGGGGGTGGGGGGGTGGGAAGGAAAGACTTTTCATGTTAAGATCTCGAATGATGATTTTGAGCTTGCAGTAGTCAGCAATCTACCATGTATCTTTGATAACATACATTAACAGAGTTTGTAAACTTGCTTAAATCTGCAGGTTAAAGAGATTTGTCTAGTATCTCTTAGAAAGACAAGAATCAGAAGCTGGAAACACTTCCCAATCTCCTGACCTAATTCTGACATGATGTTGCAGTACATGTGCCTGTTGCTTTTTATCTGCTTGTCCTGAACCACTAAGTGCTGCATTAAATGGTGTATATTTATTAGCTCCTTTATATTTATGTGGAATGTTATTTCTTCTAATCTCTCCAGATAAACAGTAATAATAAAACAAAAAGAAAATTATTTACATTTCTTGTAATTATTTATTTAGATACATTAAAATGCTACCAGCTCTTCTCCCACAAAAATAAAGAGGATATAGAAAACATTAAAAAATAATAGATTTATAAACAGAAAGAATAATGCAAATGTATGAAGTAAAAAGAAAAACACCACAGGATTAATCAATGTAAATATTTAGTGCACATCAGAGAACCAACCCAGTATATGTTCTCTGGAAACTACTGACAATTAATACAGACTTTTCATGTTAGTTACAGTTAAATTTTTCCAGTATATCCACAATAGAAAATTGACAACTTGACAAGCTAAGCTCCAAGCTTTTACTGCCCATGTCAATCCACAGAAACACAGTGGAATAAGCAAGACTGATTCTTAATTTTGGAATAGGGAGTGAATTTTTTACAATCGATGTTGTATAGTATTAATTTTAGCTCTTCTGATCTGCTAACTTGTGACAACTGTGGCCTTTAATGCCCGTGCTTGACCTTGCCCTACTCTTCATAAGTGTAATGTTTCTCTGAGATACAGAGCACCTCAAATAAATAAATAAATAAATAAATAAAATTAAAAAGGCAGCACACAAAGAAATAAGAAAAATGTTTTCTACCAATCAGTAATTATTTTTGCAAGCATAGGCAGCTTTCTAGCATCTAGCATCTTATAGAGAATAAAAAACGTAGAAACAAACAAACAAACAAACAAAAAACCTCTACAGTCAAAAAATCCTTTTGTATTGTTTCTTGCTTCTCAAATATTTCTCTCTGGGGGTGTAGCTTAATAGTGAGTAAAAGAATTGTGGTAGAAATATAAAATGTCTACCCACTGAAAGTCAAGCTGTCGTCTCAGCTGGGGATGCTGACACTCAATGTAGTATTCAGCTAAATATAGAATGAGTGAGTTGCTGGCTAATAGGAATATCGTCAGTGTAACTATTTCATCCTAGACCTGGAGGCTACTTCTATTCTTCTTTTCAAAATAGGATTTTCACTCTTTCCAGACTTTTGCCTAAATAAGAAGTGACTTTCTTAGTCACTTCTTGATTTTAATCTATTACATTTACCTATTATACCTTGCAGCTGTTTCTTCATTTTTTCTGCATTAATTCCCACCTTGCTAAGTGGGACTTTAAATCCTAAAACTGCAAGTCTATTTTTATAATTAGGGATTAGGATGGCTCTGTTAACTGGTGGTTCAGATTTAAAAAGGAGGATAGCAAAGAATTCTGCCCGAGTGAAGTTTAGCTAATATTTTCTTAACATGAGGTTAGGCCTACCACAAGCTAAGTTCTCCCTGCAGTGCAAAGTCTAAAAAGTTGGAACATCTAACAAAACTCAGTAACCAATTAAAAAGTAAAAATTATACCTTTTCTTGGTAGCATGATGTAGGGCCACCTTCTACATCAAAGACAGCAAGTTTGATGCTAACTTCTAGTTCAAAGTGGAATCAATGGAAATTATATCTGTGTAATGGAGGACATAATTCCAGTACTTAACATAAATCAAAGGGTTGGTTTGGCCCTGTATTGGCTTATTTACACTACTCGCTTGACATGGAGGGAGTAACAATCAAATTTGGGAATCTAATTGTTCTGGGATATGTTATACATCTAGCAAATTCAGCTCCTGCCCTACCTCCTGTACTTTTGTAGCATCACTAGTATTCTTCTCTTGTGAAGACCAAATGATCTCCCTCATGGGTAGCCCAGGAAGAATCTCTTGCCAGTTGGTGGTGTGACTGGATATTGATCCCTTTCTCCAGCTTTCTATTGCTGGATCTGCAGGCAATTTCTGATTTGTAGCAGGGAATTAGGCTGGATACAAATAGAAGAACTCCAAGGGGAACTTCTCAAGGCTCCCTGAGGCCTTCCTCTTTTCACTATCAAACAGTACAGGGTAAATTAGGTTCCAAGACGGAACTTAATTATCTAATCAGAGAGGCTTTGTGTCAAAAATCATAGTTTTGGAACATCACTTTGACCCTGTGTTCAAATATGTCAAACATACAGCATGTTTTTTTCTGCCTGTATTATCATGTAGTTTACTTGATAAGCAGCACAACTGTTTCTAGACCATGCATGGTTCCATAGTAATATCTGGTCTCCAAACAGAGAGTCAAAAAAGGCATTTCAGCTGACTGAACAGAGTCTAACCAGTTTAGTGAGTTCTTAGGATAAAGCTAAAACCATCAGACATGATAAACCATGCCCTCATTGCACTGATTTCCTAATCTTTGAAAGTACTGAAGAACTAATGCAGCCAGTTTTCTTGTGAAAAATCATTGTCAAGGAACAAAATGGTGTAGACCCTTACTGCTAAAAGACACACTGTGAGGGGAATAGAGTAGAAGAAGGACTCGGAAGGAGGACTCAGGCTGTGTATATGAGGTCTGCAAGTGAATAAAGACACCCTCAGAAGGGTTCAGAATTAAATAGTGAATTAGCAGTTGTGCAGTAACGATCTCCTTATCCTACTGGGTCTAGAAAGTAGGAGTAAAACAGAAGTGCATGTAAGAATGTGCATAGACTTCCTGAGGCATTTCACAGCCTGTAGAGAGGAGTCTTCAATGCTTCCTTATAAATCCCATATGACATATGGTTAATCTAAGGAATAAGATTTAGTTATGGAGGAAGAAATGCTAGGAGTCATCATAACACCTAAAGGTTGGACTAGATGATCTTAGTGGTCTTTTCCAACCTAAATGATTCTATTGGTTAAAAAAAAATGGCAAAAAACTTTGGTAAGTTTTATCTGCATTAAATTGTAATGATTTTATATATATGTGTGTGTATTTATTTTTTTTTCTGAATTCCTGAAGGACATATTTTTGGACTAGTTGTAGATTAGAAGAAAAGAAAACTTAATCTTCCAACTTAATTTTAGGAGAGAAAACTAATTTAACTCTCTCTCTCTCTGTTTTCTTTTTTCCATAAAACTCAACATTTGATTTATAAGAATATAAGCATATGAAAACTGAAAGAAATCCAGTAGCTTTTGAAAGGTCATAAAAAGGGAAGCTAGTTGGTTTGTGTTTCACCCACGCTGCTAGGACCTGACCTTGCATTCCTCTCAGTGCCATATTTGATATCGTGCCATATTTGATATCTTTATCAACAAAAGGAAAAGCAGGGGTATGAAATTTATTTACTGTGCTTTATTTCTTATACAAATTACCAACTCTCAAAGATAAAACAGAATCTGAACTCAAGTCTTGGCAAGAAACATAGTGTTGCAGCTTGTTAAATCAACTTGAATAATATAGCAGGGTAACTGTTGAAAAAAATCTGAATTTGGTGTCATCATCTTTCTTAAAATAAAGTGTTAATGATTCCTCTTATGAACTTCTAGCATATGAAACTAACTTAGACAATCTGTTTTCTCTAGAACTAAAGACAGTAATTTCAAATATATAAAAAGGAATAAAACTTGGACAGCAACTTAGCATTTGTCTCATTCCATCACTGGGTCACTGGCTCTTTAATTTTTTAAAGAAACTGAAGAAGGTACTGTAATAATCATCTAAATACATATGACAATCTTCAGAATAAAGGCTCAGTAAGTCAGACCTCACTCACTTTGTCTGAGTGAGGAAATTATGATTTGTCCCACTTAAGAATAAGAATGCATCTCCACACTAATGAAAAATAGGTATTATTATATGTGTATATTGTATGTTTGTACATATATGAAAAATATGAACATGTGTATATATTATATGCGCACAGACAGACATATAAAAGTTCAAAGAAGTATCAAATACCTACAAGTTAATATACTAATATAGTAATAGAAGATCCTGGCTAGGCTAGTAATATGGATGCATAACCCCATCACTAACCCAGATCTGTGTTATTGTTGAAAATAACTTACATAAGTTTAAAATACAGTATGCAATAGTACAGAACTATATGAAACAATCATGTAGCACATCCAGCCTCCATGTCATTTTAGAGTCTGAAGCAAAAAGTGAGTTTAAAGGTAAAGAAGAATTTACCAGAAACTGTGGTAAAAACTGTAGTAAAAACTATATTACCTCATTTTCCAATTGTGAGCCATCTCCACTTTACAAAGATACAACTCAACCCTGAGCAACTTGCTGGAAGACAAGGGCTGCTGAAATTGCTCTTGTTCTATGCCCTTCACCAGTGTATCATGAGGATCACTCCTGTGCTGTGTGTATTCTAGCACACTATATTTAGCACACTATATAGCACACTATATAGCATGCTCACACTCGGTATTCTGCTGTTGAACATGAAAATTTAAGACAAAATACATGAAAGGAAGAATACGAGGGGCCTTTTATGGTATTTAAATGCATATATTTCAACTCGAAGAGATGTATCAAACTTCTTATTGCAGCTTGCTTATTCTGTTTTCTATAGTAGTGTTTTCTTTTTCCGTTTCATTAATGATAAATATCTTGAATGCCAACATCAACATACTAAGCAGAGTGATTAACATGAGAAGACAGAAATACTTAAAGCAATTTTGCTAAGTAAATCAATGTTTTTATGTAGCTGGAAAAAAGTTTGCTTCTCACCATTCTAACCCTTTTTTACTTAACAATCTTAGAATGATCGGCATAACTTATTTATCTTTACACATATCCTATCCTTTGCATATCTGGAGAGCATAAAAAGATTGCAGTGTTTTCTTAGAAAGCAGCTATGAAAAACTTTAACATAATGCATACTTATTATCTATTTTTGTTTGTTTGTTTTTGTTTGTTTGTTTATATATCTGTTTCTTCTACCAATTTCTAGCTTCTACTCTATAAGGAAACAAAGCAAAAGTGAAACTATTTCTTCATGCTTCCATTATCTGGTTTATTCTTAACAACTCAATCTCCTGACAGCTCAGATTAAAGAAATGACAGTCTATATATAGTCCCATAATTTATTGGCCACATGACCATACTGATTTTGTCCTGTCTGGTTAATCTCTGAGGTGTATCATGGGGAAAAAAGTTCTAGAAATCTCCAGAAAACCCATTACAGATGACTCCTATCGAAACAGAAAATTCTTCAGTAAATGCCTTTTCCAATCATAAGCATACAAGGAAACTGTTGACATTTTACCTAAAAGTCAGTAATTAATTTTGTACATTTTTTCATCCTTCATTGATGGTGTTAAAGAAACTACCGCATTTTTTAGTGATTGCACCCAAACATGAAGCAAGCTGTCTTTTTTGCTCACACTGTTTGTTACCTGGAAGTTGTTGTCACTACAATGCTTCCCATTGGCCAAAAAGCACAGAGCAGCTCTTACTCTCATTTTTTTTCTTGAAATGAAGGAAAAGGAAGGAATGTGTATGTGTTCTGAAGATAATATGAGATAAAACCCAGGGAACTGATAAAATAAAATATCTGCGGGACTTTTGTTTGTTAAAAAAGAACAAAACCAGAAAAATTTGAAAAGAAGAAACAGAAACAAAACCTCTTGGTGCAGGGACTGAAGGACATCGCTGCAATTTGCAGTGACCCCTTCACAAACTCCTGAACTAGGGCTATGAACAATGAGTGGAAAATGGCAGCTCTGCTCAGACAGTTGGTCAAAATTCTGGCAATAATTAGACAGAGTCAGGCTGCCTTAGATCAACCAGACTCCTGAGTCTATAATCTCATCCTTATTCTGCAGCTGTTTAGGTGTGAAACCTATGCTCCCAATCCATGTAATCAAGCCTTGAGAAGAGTTACTTCTTTTTATTTGAGTACTTCACTCCCTATTAATATTTACACTTCATGTACGTCACATGCAGCTTAAAATTGTACTCTTGGATGTACAGATCATGTATCTCTTTCTCATGTCAGAGAATGATTTTACATGCTTAAGCAAGATGTACATTTCTGGGGTACCTGTAGGACATTAGAGAATTAAATAGTTGACTGGACATATATCTATTTGGATAGATAACTAAAAGACAATAAAAACACACTGTGTACTGGCATTTACTTTGAGGTCAGTGAATCAGTGAACCTCAAATCAATTAAAATTTGGTGAGCTGTAATGTTCAAACCATCAGCACTTAAACATTCAGGAAAGCGTCTGCCTTACAGGAAAGTTATTATTCAGCCACCGCTTGTCAAGTCTGATAAATGACCATCCCTTTTAGCTTACTAAAATGTGTGACCACAGACTACAGCTAATATTATCAGACTAAAACTGGTAAGAGCTATGACCTACATGGAAGGAAAAAGTGACATGCATTTCTCTGTATAAAGTAAGCAAGAAAGAAACAGCAACCATTTACATACTTCACACAACATGTATGGAGGCAAACATAACTATATTTCTTAACTATGGAAACAATTAAGTGAATGAACATTATTTTTAGAACTCTATGTATACTGTTGCAACAGTTCATTATGACTTCACTGTCTCACACATCCAGTTTTAGGATATGTGAAAAATGATGTAGCTGCATCTTATTAAATTAAATTAGACACCACATGCAGCTTAAGCAATTGCTGTAATTACTCTGTAATTTCTAAAATATGTATAATAGGAATACACAAATGATATAAACCTCATTTTTATGTAAACAGAGTAATTAATACAAAAATCTCAAACTCTCCTGACTGTCAAAAACAATATGCTTGCAAACTTTAGGAAGGGCTGGCACGGTGCCTTGAAAG
Source organism: Oxyura jamaicensis (assembly GCF_011077185.1). Lineage (NCBI taxonomy): Eukaryota > Metazoa > Chordata > Aves > Anseriformes > Anatidae > Oxyura > Oxyura jamaicensis. The sequence goes on from NC_048894.1 coordinate 74,020,466, forward strand.
ACTTTAGAAGAAATTGGGTAATCAGCTTTCAGCATAATAAATATATGCATAAAGCATGCAAATGAAATTCAATAGGTATTATATAACAAACACTCTAGGATATGAAGCTATGATTCACCATTTGTTTTTTCTCTGGATAATAAAGACTAATTGTGACTGTGCTCATTTAAATTGGAAAAAAAAACATCACTCTTATTAGAATGCAAAATGTGGGAGGTGGCTCCTACCACATCTATCCTTGCTGTACATCAGTGGACTGTTCTTCATTTACACTCCTACCACACACAGTTCAAGCTGGACAAAATTTTGGAGTAAAACTGCTAGAACTAGGAATCTGAGTTACTGCTGAGTTCTTCCACTCTCTCAGAAGCAATAACACCATTGGTTTCACCAGTGTTACAGCTACATAAAATTGACTAATGCAATATGAAGTCAAAACTTGAGTGTGTATAAGATAACAAATTACAATCATTTAAAGGAAATTTGCGTATTAGGGTCAAAGAAACTGTGTGTAACACAAACAGAACAATATACAAATCTCTTATATTAAATATAGGGTGCATTCCAAACATTGCATATGCTCATTTGTATAAACATTGTGTTAGCTATTGCTAGTGAAACTCATTACTTAGTCAATCATATTTTTGAGTTAATGGGGACATATGGAGATTATCCTGCCTCAATATCCTTTTTTTGTTGTTAATTTTCTGTACATCTTTCCAAGGATTGCAGCACATAGGACTGAATGATTCTGCTTTTTCCAGCCATTAGAGTGCTTTGAGGGAAAGGACAACTGATTGGATGAATTTCATATTGATTTTCTGTATCACGGCCTAGAAAATACTCATAGTGCTCTTTTATACTGATCTTTTAAGACTACATTAGGGCCAGCAGCAAAACTCAGGGACAATTGTTTTTGAAACTTATTTAATAATAGCCTCAGGGACATTCAAAATGGGAATTGTTTATACTTGTTCTATAAGCAATTCTTCTTCCATACAATTTGTTCAGGAATTCATCATTATCGAGAAAATTTCCTTGAGCAGAATGCACTGAATCCTGCAATTAAGAATTAGGGCCACATAATTTTCTACATTTCTAAGACATTTCAATTAATGATAAACTGTATAGATGAAATAAAGTACATGAAATTTTCCACAAAAATCTTTCTAAACAGGAAAAGCTTTACGAAACACATAACCTATATTTTATATAGCTTATTACTAGTATGAGTGCTGTTTTCAGGGACAATTCATTTAAAATCACCCTAGCCTTGTAATCTGGTGGTAACCAGATTCCTGAAATCTCATAATTATTTTTATTTGTGTTATTGTAATTCATAAGAGTGACCTTCACAGGCATGTCCAGCCTTTACAAGCACTTCATGCTGCACTAAAAGGTTGGTAAACCAAACAGAAAAAAATAATAATCTTTATAATGATTTTACAGACGTATAAGATGTAATGCAGGTAAAGATTAACCAATTTATCAAAACTCATAAGGAATGTCTCTGGTAGAGCCAAAACCATGCCAACAAAATTACAAACCAGTGCCTTAAATAAAATATGAAAAAGAAATTTCAAAATTCTCATTGTTAGTGTTCCAGCCATAACGCTGTATAAAGACTGATAATCATTTCTTTCTTACTTCATTTCCAAATTCAACTATAGTTTGTCAGGGAAAAGAAAGACAGAAAAAAAAATCAAAACAAAAATTAGCTTACATTTGCAATTATTCTGCCTACCCAGCTTATTAAAACACTTGATAAATAATATGACAGTTTCAAAAAAACACTCAAACTTTGCAATGCAGTGCATCCAACATGACATTATTTTCAAGGAAGTTTATGATTAAAATCTATAAACAACACTAAACAAATACATCACACTTTCTATTTACTGATCTCAAATATATATATATATATATATATTTGTATCTGTAATTTATAATAACTGACATGTCCAAAGCTCAGGAGAGCCAATGGAAGAGTGTCCGACTCCAATGCCCTATTTAATGAGCAAAGGCACCTCTCTGTAAAAACAGGAGAAGATTTCTTCTGATGCATGTGATAATTAACTGAATGGGAACAATTTACTTCTACCTGAAACCTCTAGTGCTTTTGCTCCCTTTTTCACTCATATGAGCTTTAGTGGCAGTTGAAATCACTTCCAATTTGTTTCTGGCAGAGGACATATACGCAGAAAGTTGTCAGAAAAGAAAGGAAGCAAGCACATGAAAGAACCAGCATCGAAAAGGCTGCTTTCTCTTTTGATGGTCCTCATTAATTCCCTTCTACCTGACTAGCAAGCAATGGTTAAATCTTAAGGAGAAATCTTATCAACATTTGCAGGCTACTTGAGAGCTATATTAATCTGTGTACGCAAGGCAAACCCCTCAGTGTGCTTTCTAAAGTATGCTTTTCCTGTTTTCCATAAGTAACTACAATGATGGACTGCTGTTTGATATTCCTTGCATTCTGCAATATAGACGTGCAGTTAAAATATTTCAAGCTTATTGTTCACATCCAAGTTCCTTCAGAAACCTGTCTCAGATTGTGAAGGACAGACTGGCAGAAATTCACTTTAGAGAAAGAGACCAGCATTTCAAGTTTTGTTACTTTTGGCAACAGCTTTGCATAGTTAGTTACTAAGCTCCTTTTAAACACAATGCACCAGTAACTCTTTCATGTAAATTGGTCAATACCAAGCAATACAGAAATATAGGTGAGGTGCTGTGAAAATCTATATCTGGGGTGCTTAAATTCATCCTGCATTCCATAACCAAAGAGAGTATGTACACAGAACATGGAACTACAGCTGGATTGTAAACAAATGGCAATCTATTAAGGCACTTTTTTCCCAAAGCATGACAAACTTCACATAGATTTCAGACAGCCTGAGGGCAAACAAGGTTGCTTGTCAATTTATAGCCAAGTTTATATCTTAAAGGCCCCATGATGCTCTAAGACTCAAACGAATGTCCATTTCCTTTATGCTGCACTTGGGCTTTTGAGACCCATGTCCTCCAGGTGCATTAATGTTGTCTGAAACTCATTAATGTGGCAAGACAGATATTATAAGTGATGGGCTGTGAGATGTTACTCTCATTTTGAGATACTAAGAAGTAGGTAGTTTCACTAAAAGGTCTCTGTGCCATTAATTCTGTGGTATTCTTAATAGAAAACAATATCCTACAGGCAAACTAATGTTGAGTAGTGAGGGCAATTCCAAGTACAGTACTAAAGAAGAAGAATCTAACTAAGACATGAACAAGTTTAGTGTTAACATTGATAGGTGGCTTACCAGCTATTCACATTCATTCAGTACTCTTATTCTCTGTATCCTACAGTTACATTTTAAATGCTTCCTCTTTTCTTTTTATATTTTCAAAATATAGTTCATTTCCCTTCTCTGAAATACAAGCAGTTTTTTGACTGTCATTTCTCAGCACATTTCTAACCCTATTGCATCTCTCATTCCCATAAAATCATTTAGAGAGGATTCATTTGTGGAACAGAGACAATTAAGTCAACTGAAGAGGTACTGTTTCAAGAAAATGAGGACCCTCCACAAGATTCCAGAAGTCTTCAGAAGTCTTGTAGATTTAGGTCTCAGAAGAGAATTATCACTTGGGGGCTCTGAGAGCTAGATCTCTCTATACCCATTATGGAATTTACAGTAGGGAATTTATTAGTAGTGATTAAGGACAGAACATATAGAGGAAAAGGCAGATGTAATAGAAGATTTTTTTAGTCTTTTCCACAGAAAAATATAAGTTGGAAGGGAAACAATCAGACCAACCTCCCACTAAAGCATAGCTAACTTCAAAAGACAAGTAAGATTGGTTGCTCAGGCCATTGTACATTCTACCAATTTTCTTAATAAACATCTCTGTAGTGGGACACTCATTATAACATCTTTTTTTTTTTTTTTTTTTCCACCTCAGATGAAATTTTTTAATATTGTAGTCCATGGTCTTGGTGTATTCTTTTTGTGAGCTATGAAAACCATTTCTGTAAAAACAAAATACAAAGAAGACCCTAGGCACAATAAAATCAATGTTAATGTAGGAGAGAGAGAAAGTACAAGTGGAAGTAATGCATCTTTTAACGCTGAAAATTCAAAAGGAGGAGGAAAAAAACATGAAATATATGGAAAAAAAAAAAAAAAAAAGTTGTATTTAGCTTTCCATCTATTGTGCTCCCCTTCCATTCTCTGGCCTAATGACTTCTATGCACTAAATACATAAATGAATAAATAAATTATGTGGATATTTCTGTAATGATTTTGATCTTACTCATGACATCTTTCACTGTCTAAGAATAACCAGAACACACAGAGTTTTATTCATATGTTAAGTCTCATTCCTTGTTCAGTCTTCTCATAGCTACTTTCTCCTAAGACAATAAAGGCAGTATGTGAGCTATGGATACACTGACTCATTAACTACTCATAATTTCCCCCTTGGCAACAGTCTCTCAGCTACTGAGACTGCGACCAATGGTCACATACAGGATCACATCTTTTGTCTCATACAGAAGATGCAGAAGGGGTGCCAAGGATCAGTAAGGTCTTTTTACTTAACAACAGATCATTCACAAAACTGTCTTTGAAGCAGGTTGAGTTTATTCTCACAGTAAGAGAAGTTTAAATATGTCAGATTTAGCAAGACAGTTTACAGGCCTAAGACTTTCTCTTGTGTTGACTCAGGACTCAGGGGTCTCCACCCATCCCATGTCTGGAAATTGCACTGCTTTCAGCCCCGAGTTCTGTCCCTACTCAGAGCACAAAAGCTATGTGCAAGAGAAGTGCAATCCAGAGGAAAAAAAAAAATACATCCGCTGAAAAGATGTTCTTCTGGTCATTTTCTTAGGAAAACTAATTACATTCTTGTTCAACTGACTATCATGCACTGCACGTTTAAAGAGACTGCTCAAGAACACAGACAAATTGCCACAGGGTAACATTACTGTATTAAAAAATGAACTTTTATGTTCTCGTTTAAAATCTGCTCTCGATTCACACTGCTGTAGCAACCACACCATTCACAACCAGCAAAATGAATCTCATGCATCAAGATAATGACCAGGCCCTTGGGATGATATATAATATGCTACAGTATCTTGAGAAATGAGTAACACATTGTGCAAAAAAATGCATGTGTAGCAGGCAGAGGCTTACATGCTTAAAACACAAGACTTACTTTTAAAGCTGTACACGTGGAAAATTTTCTCCAAAAAACAGAATGTTGACATATTTTTGTTAATAACTAGCTATTTCAGCCTATAAAAATTAAAAAATTAAAAAAATCAGTGATCGGACTTTTTTTTCCTACTTCTTCGATAATTTACTATATCATTTTGCCAAGACTTGTGCATGACAGAAACATTCACATATTATCAAATGCAGCCATATTGCTAACAAAATCATAAATTCTTCTAAATAACAATCTTTTAGTAGTAGTAGTAGTAGTAGTAGTAGTAGTAGTAGTAGTAACTGTAAGAGAATGTTCTTTGTTTGGAGTTTCTAACTACCACAAACACTTTCTAATGAAGTGTTTCTGTTGTTTGCTGTTCTTGCATGTGTTCAGCTGCAGAGCCAACCAAACAGTTGCAGGGTAAACTGTGTGAATATGCTTACACACACACACAAAAAAAGGAGAAACAGCATGATAGATAATTACACTGAGTAGGAGGGGGAAGAGAAGAGAGGACAACTGGCAACGATGAAGCTTTAAGCCCTGGTAGTCACTATAAGGCAGCAAGTATATGAGAGTATATAGGACTAGCCAAGTTAGGGGTACTGTCATCATTTTTTAAATAAATTTTCTATCTTTTTTGTTGTTGCATAAATATTCTATTTGTCTGAGAAGCCAGAAGTTAGAAACTTAGAAACTCAAGTTGCTTTAAAGAGATGATTAAGGTTGCTTTTTTAAAAAAATTACTCATGATCCATTAATGATGTACATTAATAACAGATAAGCATAATATAAACAAATAACTTTACCCTTAGAGGGCATGCTCAGAAATCAGAAACATTCCTTGGATTCTCTTCTGATCTCTGTAATGTAGTTCCCTTATGAAGGAAACTTAACAACGTGTTTTCTGGGAGATGTGAAAGCAAAATCTCTGAGATCAAAATCTCTGAGATTGTTCCTATATAATCTCTGATATTGTTCCTATAAATTGGTATCTGGCACCAGATATTTGGCCAAGAAAACACACACAAAAAAAGACATGTTTAATGCTGACACATTTTTTAGGGATAAATCTGGCTACTTTGTTCATTGGAAAGTCTTTATATAGCTCGGGTAGAAACATTATTGCTTTAATCAATAAACATTAATGCAGTGCTTTTCTGCCTCTTATGCAATTTTCTTGGCTGGAGTAGCTGCCATTCAGAACTTTCGCCCTTTAATTTCTGGTTTACACTAATTTCTCCTTTCATTTCTTTTTGGAATGTTTACATTCAATTAAGGTTTTTCCCTTACATTTATCAGCAGTGTTTGATCTAAATTACAAGAAGAACCAGCCATTAGGCTTAGGTCATTCAGAAAGTCTCATTAGTTTGTTGATTATCCTCAGCATTTTTGAGAGAAGGTTTCATTACCATGCAAATAGAAATAGCTTTCTTATTCAGACAGACTAATATTTAGTGTTCTATGAATTGTGCCATGCAACAATTAAACTCATCAGAAAGTACAAAGCAAATGAAATTCACATTGAACAGATTAGTTCTTGTTGCCATAAAGAGAAAAATGAAAAAAAATATGTTTGCTGTCAACATTTGTCATCACAATTTTTAGTGAAACAGCAAAAAGCCCAACTTCAGACCACACGACAAAATGATGACACAATACTATTCATTTGGAATCACTTGTCTACATGTTTTCTTTCTCTGGGAGAATTCATTTCACAGCAACAGAAATACACAAGGCTACTGATGTTTCCGAAAGAGTGGACAATAGCTCATTTTGGCCCTTGAGGAATAAAGGTCAGGCCTAAGCTAGAAAAACAGAGAAAGGAATCATCAATCTACTGAGAATGTACCAGAGCAGATGAAATATCAGCAGACAAGTTGACATAGGCAACGCTTAGACTGCTATGATATTTACACAACCTACTTCATGCAGACTTTAATTGGACTTTATGTGCTCTGAAATGTTGTCTTAACTCCCATATTTTACCTGAGTATTTAGGGAGCACAATCTTATAATTTATGTGCTCATATTGTAAAACCTAACTTTAAGGCAGAGAAAACTCAGACTGACTAGAAGGACAGAGGAGAAATAAAAGGGAATTTTTTCCCTTTAGCTGGGTAAGCTGTTGCCCCCATCTCACCTTCATTGCAGCAGCTCGGTGTTTTTTCTGGGTTGTGGACATCTCTGCACAGTCTGTGCTCCTAAGGAAATTTTCTCATTTTGTCATGCTAGGAACATGGCTCCATGTTTGCTGCCTTTTTTTTTTTTTTTTTTTTTTTTTTTTTTTTAAGCAGCCTCCCAGTGCCTCCTGTGCAGTATGCTCACTACTTAGCTTGAGACATACACCATTGCTCCCCATAGCTGCTGCCTGCATCCCCACAACACCTGCCCTGTCCCTTCTACAAGCATGCTCCCTGAGCTACCTCCACTTCCCCATCCCTCGGGAGGATTTATCCAACCCTGTCATTCCCTTTAGCATGAATAGCACACAGAAATGTACAGTACCATATAATCTCATATAAATCATTCTGTTCACAGGAAAAAAGACCCAGGGGTGACACCTTCTTTAAAATATAATACTCAATAATGGTTTACTGCTTGAAAGTGAAAAAAACTAAGGAAATATCAATTTTATTCTAGTAGAATAGAGCGAATATATGACAATTGCCAGTCAACATAGAGCTGTAACAGTTTAGGCATAAAATCTTTTTTGGGTCCTGGATTACTTTAAACAATCAATGCCGATATCCCATATTGAGTAAAATGGACAGCTAGCCAAGCACTTTATTCAGTCATTCAATTCTGCACTTATTTGATTACCAGAAGGATGCAGAGTGATCTCCCAGACACACAACATTAACCTTCAATCAATAACCACTTTAATGGTAGATGGACTCCTTTCTTCAGGCCTCTTCCAGCTGCATTACTGTGGAATTGCTATTTGGATAGTGATTAACATGCTCAATACATCAAAGATTAATTCCTGTTTACACTGGAAGATGCTGCATTACATATTTCCATACCACAGTCTCTGTCCTCTAGTCACGGACCTTGACAATGACAGGGTTTCGATTACTTTCAGAATAGTCTCCATGATGAACAGAGATTTGGTACTTGTGGTAATCAGTAAGGCAGAAAATGCTTTAAATGTCATAATTTGAAGGAAATTACATATTCTTTTAAGTGTGGGTTGCTGGAAAGCAAAAGTGTTGGGGGCTAAGCAGATGAATAAACAAAATGCTGATGCCAAAACTTTTCCCCCGATATTTTTTTTTCCCCAGTTTCTAATGCCACCAGGATTTACAACACAATTTAGAAGGCTGATGTTCTGGTAGAAACATAACTTTGTTCTTAGCTTGCATTTGTTAAAATACAGTGGAAATGCACAGTCAGGTACCAAATATTTGAACAATTTAGTAAATAAGTGTTCTTAGAAACACACCAGACTTCAAAATACCATTTATGAGATGTGTGCATTTTAATGACATTAAAATATGCATAATGTATTATTAAAAGTTATGTTAGCAAACTTTAAATATCACAGGGACCAGTGGAACCCCTTCCCTCTAAGGGGAGAATTAAGATCTGCTTGACATTCTCTTTAAAATTTAACCTCATTTACAAGCCAGGGCTAGCAGCATTTTTTCCTGTGTTTAACTAAAATGGATACATGATTTTACTGATTAGGCAAATAATAAAATACTGTAAGTATTAGACAAGGTAGTCAGAAGACTATAACATTCAGAGCTTTTTTTCTTTTTTTTCCATTAGTAAATCAGCAGATAACTCATTTGAAAATCAATTCTACTTCTTTACAAAAACAAACAAACAAACAAACAAAAAGCTTCCTTCTTTAAATATATGTTTAATACTACATTTTCTGTTTATACACTAGCTATTTCTTCCACAGCCAAGAACCACCCTCCAAAAAGTGTAGCTTTCCTCTCTTGCTAAAACAAGAGGTTTCAACAACAGTGAGAGCTTCTTGATCCAGGTGCTCCACTTGGCGAGATGAAGAGAATGGAGTTGCAACTGTAAATAACATGGGACCAGGTTGATAGGAAGATGACTACAGTCCACACTGAGCTCAGCTCTAAATCTGTCCACAGGACCGTATCTGCAAGGTCACACAAAAAGATGACTTCTACTCAGTGCCCCAGTATTGCCAGACAGGCTGCCTTTAAGTTATATATATGTATATATGTATATATATATATATATTTATATATATATATGATATAGTCCCCATTCCAGGGATGAGCCTTTCAGAAATACAAGTAGGCAGTGACTTCACCAAGTCCTCCTCTTTTTTTCTCCTTCCTGAATCGGATATCATAATACCTTTGCATGTCATTTTTTACTGTGCTTATTATAACAGTTCAGATGTATCACTCAATGCTTAAGTGGTGGAGAAAATATTCAGTTAGGATTTTAAAACAGGAGTACAAAAAAGGTCAGACTAAGAGAATAAAAATAGTACTGCTGGCAGCAAATTAGTTTTGCATTTTGCCATGAAATATACAACACTATGCAGATGATTGGACTTTATAGCATTATTCAGTGTGGAAACAGAAAAAATAAAAATAAAAAAAGTATATTTTTGTTACTTGACATGTATCAGACACGGGCAGTGCTTCCCATTTTTATAGATGCAATGTTTCAACATATTTATGGACATGTATCATACTTATCTGAAGTTCTTTATATATGCCTAACCTCTAATGTAATGAATGTCTTATTTGCATAATAATAGTAAAAGTGAATTCCATATGTAAAGCAGTGAAGCAAAATGGGCAGTCTCGTTTGAATAATAAACCTGCAGTCTGGAAGCATGTGATGGCCAGGCAGTAGTACAGAAGTACTCCAGAAGTCTCTAATTTGCTAATCCATGCATTCAAGATACTTTGTTAGGAAATGACTGCTATATTTCACATTCAACACTTTGCCTTAATTGCACAGTTGTATGCCTCACAAGGCTTACAAAGGAATAAAAAGCTGCATTTTGTAATAGATTTGCAGGCAAAAGGCCAAAATTTGTGAAACTGTGAATGATGATTAAGTATTAATTGAAAAGTGTTTCTTGGTATAGACATTACTTGTGAAGAAATATCTGACTTACTTAAAGCCAGCTACTTCTAAGTAATTGTCTATTCCAATAATATAAAAATTGTCTTTGACGTTAAATATATTTTCAAGTAATAGTTGCTGCAAACAGATGATGGCTAAGTGTAATTTGCTTTTTCACCTGCTTTCATCAGTTGAACTTGCCATATTCACAGTATATTTTGATTTTCTGTGATTCATTTACCTCCTTCCGGGAAGGTTCACTGCTAATATCAGCACATGATAGTCCAGCAAGTGCACACTATCAAAGAGCTACCGATGATGCCTGTAAACCGATGATGCCTGTAAAGGAATCAAACTGCAGTGCAGCATTCTTCCCCCACCCCAAGTTTGCAGACCTTAATGAATTGAACTGACAGAGACAGATGAGAACTCAGTGTGACAACTACTTTTAGAGACAGGCTGAGCCAAAACAGTTTGATGCAAGGAATGTTATGATCAATAACAGCTCCTGGGTTTGCATATTCCATTACGTCTTGGTGACTCTACATTGTTCTTTTCTTCTTCTTCATATATATATATATATATATATATTTAATTTGATATGTTGCAGATATAGTCAATTTTTACTACACTCATTTTTGGAAGAAAACTGCCAGTACGACCTTAATGTATCTTTTGTGCATGTTTTGTAAACTTAATAGCAAATGAAGCCATTTAAGGTGTTCTCATTTGCAATGTTAGCTAGTCCAGCTCAATAGGTAGAGTAAAATTATTAAAATAAAAGTTTTGTGTAATGGTTTCAGGCTAAGCAAAGTCACCATATCAAACTGCAGTTCAGGTAAACTGAACTAATTAAATGAGCATCTAGCAAAGTAAGTGGAAAGTGTTATGCAATGCCATATTGCAAAATGCAAACTCTTACTTGTCATGGAAACCCTCCCCACAGAATGCATTTCTTTTCAACATCTCTGTTTTAGCACAGCACCTTTGTTATCAACTGCCAACTTAAACATTGTGCTGCTTATTATATTTTGGGTACGCCAGAAGTTTTAGTAAAGTAAAAATAATTCAGGAAAACACTATAATTCTGGCAAAGCAAGGGGTGGAGCAGGAGGGCATGACATTTATTTCTGGATGGAGCCAACAGTTTACCACATTGGAATATGTAATTTTTAAGTTCATATTCAATAGAATATAAAGACATTTCAATTGAAAATGAGTATTTTCTTATTTAGGAAAATGGTCAAATGTTTACATTTTCCCTACATTTCCCTATGTCCACTGGAAAAACATCTTGCTGACAGTAAGATATATTTGACAAACATTTTGGTGTTGTAACATCTACACAGTTGACCAAGAAACCTCATGCCACAGAAAGAGATCAACTTACAGACTCTGCACTTCATTTCTATTTCATATTTCTTTAGATGAGCTGAGAATTCTTTCCTCACGTAATCAACCCTGGTTGATTAGAAACCCTGGTAAATAAAACAGTTTTCTGTTCTGCCATAAATTAATTCAGTTTAGAACTTATTTTTCTCTCAGTATGTTAATAATAGAATAGCACTTTTCTTTCTTACTATGCAACCCAGTTATTGGATCACATAGGCAAAAAAACTTGCTGAGAATAGTCAATTTTATAATCTACTTTAGATGTAGATATGTAATGGAAAGTAGTCATGGAGATCAATAATTAACCAGTTTGTTTTACCTGCATCTATCTACAGAAAAAGGTATAGCAGACCAAAACAGTCTTTTACAGTTCTAGTACTGGAAGAGAAGACCAAAATTACATAAACATATTACAGATTTTTGATATATATATACATGTTTTATGAGTCTTTTAAGGACAATTTTTATTTTTATTATTATTATTTATTTTTTACTCTTAGAACTGCATTTTAAATGGCAACCAACAATCAATGAAATTGCTCAGACTGAGTCTATGCCAGGCTAAAATCTTGCACACTACTGCAGATTATAAGATCTTTAAAACAGAGACATTGTTATATCTCTAGTCTGAAAATAAATTCCATAACAGCTGACCTATAGATATGAATCAATTAAAATCTCTCTATCCACTTTTCTTTGCTGATCTTCATCAAGAATTATTTTATCTTTAAAATAAAAAGTCTTGATGACTCTTCTTTCAATTCCCTGATGAGAAAAGGCAGGCTTACTTACTTTGTTTTAATTATTGAGAGATAGTTCTCATGTATATTAGTACAATTATGGTAAAAGCAACAGCCTGTCTGTAGCATCTTTGTCTCTTAGATTTCCTGGTTGCAGGATATGTAGATTGCTGATGTCTTCATTCTTTAATGGACAGGAAAATATAAACCAATTTTTCCTCTTTTCACCTTCTCTGAAGTATCCAGCATAATTTTCCTGGTAGTTATATACCCAAATCAGAATACTATCATTGCTGTGTTTACTGTCTGCATTGTTTTAACGTCTGATAAAATTAATATATTTTCAATGACGGACCCCAAAATATATTTGTAAAGAAGGAGTAATTGACTTGAATTATTTCTAATATGGTCCTGCAGAAAAAAATCAACCCCCCAAATAATACTTAGTGTGTGTTTGTGCATATGCAAAAGACAGAAGAAAAAGAATAATTTGTAACTGCAGATAACACAGTCAGTGGTATGTTAATTCCAAAAGGAGGACATTTTACAAAGAAATTAAGATTGTTCGGTAAACTGGGTACATTTTATCCATATACCCATTTGGTATATCCTGTAAGTATAAATCAGTAGTACGTGCCATATATGTGGAGAAAAACAGTGGCTGTTGAAAACTGACTCTGGGAAGGATTTAAGGGTGAATAACCAGCTGACTTGCTTATATTACAATGAAGCAACTGAAAAACTAACTTGATCTCAGGTGTATCTAAATAAATGAAAAAATCTACAAAAAAATCAGAGGGAATATGACCTGTACAAAACTACTCACAAGACCACTGGTTCATCAGCATGATTACTTCTAGAGTTACACCTTATGAGGCGCTGAAGCACTTGAAATAGCCCCGCAAAGGCTTATAGAGATTATCTGAGGTGTGGGAAATAAATTACACGGTGAAAGACCTAGAAAACTCCTCCTACTTCTTCAAAGTCTGAGAGATGTTGCTCTACAGATACATGGTTTGAGACAAATATTACTGAGAAAAAAGATCCTTTAAATCAGGTGATATGTTTATAAGGAAAAATGGGAACAAGCTGAAACCAGAAAAACTGGAGCTACAAATGAGGCAACTATTACCTTATCATAGATAATTACAGCCTTATTTGACTTCAGTATCAGTGCTGAAGCTTTGAGCTCCATTTGATTGATTTCTTCCTAAGTCTCTGAAAAGCATTAACAAGTTTCTTGTTTCCTTTCTCTCCTATTCATTATCTGTTACTACTTAGTTAAAAATAATAATAATATACAATGACTTACAGTAATGAATTGAATGAGATATTATACTGGATTGTTTCTGTCACAGAATGTAATTTAGATTTTAATAGTTAATATTTTTCTCATCTAGCATACTTGGGATGAGTTAGGCATCATTAGATTGCAATTTCTGTGATTACCCACCTCTCTCTTATTTTTTCCTTAATTGACTGATACCACATTTATCACCTAGGCTATACAGAGCAGCTGGTTCTGCAGAAAATGCCAGGCCCTTCAAGGAAGAGTCACAAATGTCTGACGTGAAATTTGGATCTCAGTATGAACTTTTCTGCAGCTCAGAAATGTTTGGAAAAAGATGTCTCTGGATTCATCATTAAGAAAAAATAACACTGGAGCTAGTAACTTATCAGTAGAGACGAAGGAAGATGGCTGTAGTATGGGAGATTCTGGAAGGGGAAAAATGCTGTTTACATAAAACAATACAAATTTTGGAAAGGGTCTGGGCTCAAAACAAAGACGAACATGGTTTAGTACAGTTCCTCCATCTCTCACCAAAGTGACCAGACCAAGATCAAAACCGGTATAATATTCTGAAAGACAGTAACCTCTTTCTACCACAGACAGGTTGGAGAACACAGCAGCCAACATCCTACCACAGTCAGCTCAGGTTTTCATTGACTACAAACAGATATCTGGAGAATTTACAGCTCTTAATTCCCAGCAGGACAGAAAGCTGACTGAGTAAATGGCAAAGAAATAAAAGCATATTTCTCCCAGGAGTCATCGTGAAGTCTGACCCTAATGGATCATTTATGAAACAGTTAATATTAAATACTCTCCAGTGGTGTCTGTCAAGCATGTAACACATACTTAAACATTGATTTCTAACAAGTAAGACTTTGAAAATTTTAAATATCTGATCATTTTGTGGAACTTCACAGATTGGCAACAATCACAAACAAATGCTTTTACTCCCACACAAACAACAATAAAGAATATTTTATGGTGTCTTTAAATGGAACTACTTATGACGAAAAAAGTGATGGCCAGGTTTGACTTTCTTCCCTGATGATCAGAATTGATGTGATCTGTTGAACAAAATGATGTCTCACCATATGGTAATGACAGCAGGATGGGCTTTACTATTATATTTTTAGTATGAACAGCACAACATGAACAGTTTACTGTGCAGTATTTCATCAAAAAAATTGACAGTGGCTTTCCTAGTAAGATTTTCTGGGTGATCCATAAGAATTACAAAGAGAGAATGCAATGTTTAACAATATTTAAGCTAGCAAAAAAGTACTCTCCATGAATATTTTTGCTGAGTGATTTCCCCCTGCAAAACAAAAAACAACAACAACAAAAAAAGCAATGCAGGGGAAATGTAAGTAGTTCCAGGGAAAGTAAGGTAGTTCCTTTTCCATCTCTGTCATATCACACAGTCAAAACAACAATAAAAAAAAAACTCCTACAACAAATAATATTCTAAATATTATTTTTACATGTAAGAGATTGTAACAGTTTCCATAGAAACACTGTGGATCTACAAAGACAAAAATGTTTGTACTATGAAACCATCTCATGTTACACAGCATGCAGAAAACCTGAAGATCTGGTAGATAAGTTGTGCATGGTGCTTGAAGAATTTATCTTTAAAGAAAGACAGTATGAATACATAAACTGTTTGACTGGGTTGGTTGACATTTTGGTTAGGTTTCAGTCTCCTTCAAATTTCAAACAGAAGAATAAAAACAGCTCACTAACTGAGAACACAGCTAGAAACAAATTACAGGATGATATCACTGATCATGAAAAATAAACACTTGATATCTTTTGTGAAAACAACACAACACTGATAGCAGGAATTAATAAAACAGATAAAGGAAACAGATGTGATACATTGGTGAGAACAAGAGAAATTCCAATCACATTTATTTAAAAAAAAAAAAAAAAAAAAAAGTTAATATCTCTGCCTTGTGTTGAAATAGCTGTAGCACATGAGATTTTGCTACTCATGCTAGCCAAACAAGAACATCAACTGTCTGAAGAGAGACATCTTTTTTTAGGAACAAAGTGACATTTTATTGTAAACCTCTAACGGCATATCTGTCACACTAATTTGGCAAGACTCTAGCTTACTTGTGTTTGTACAAAGTACTACATCTGGATTGTAGCTACTCCCACATCATTCTCCAGACTGTTTAATTTTTCTGCTATGGTACTACTTCTGAGACAAATCTCTTCATCTGAGGTAAAGTGCTGCTTTGATGACTGTTTTCCCAAGATTGCCTTTTAATTAATTCACTGTTGCCTCCTCCCTGCACCCCTGCTTAGGTCTGCTGTTTCATGGTGACTCCCCACTTCCCTCCTAGGTCTGGGGAGGGAAAAAGACTCGTCCTGCCAACTCAAGCATGCTGCTTACTATCAGTTTGCTCTCCTACACCCTATCATAGCTAGCAAGACTTACCTCAGTCACTGACTCCCAAGTCAGAGGTCTATCTTCAAGGATCAAGGATAGTCTAAAGCCGAAGTACCTTCTCTGTTCATAAACAAACAAACTAGCCAACCCAGAAAGCACTGCATTTCAGTTTCCTTTTTGCTTTGAGGTGTTTGGTGGACAGACCATAGTGTTTTTTGTTTTGTTTTTGTTTTTATATATATATATATATATATATATAGTTGAGTTGGACAAATAGATACAGAGTATATGTTGGCAGTGTGTCTTTTTTTCAAAGACTTGGAATTTGCTAATTTGTTTACACAGCTTGGGCTACCATAAACAGTCAGATTATGCACACAGCATTATTTCTGACTCTTCATTTCTTTTTAATCCTAAAATTCAATTTGTTTTCTGAGTGTCCTAATAGATGGAGGACCAGGAATGGAACACTTCAGAAGGAACAAGGGGTACCTGGATAATTTAAATACATCTGTTCTCTTGTGCATGTAAAAATAACCTCATAGCTTTGAAGATAAATGGAGCACATAGAGGCATAAAAGTTCTTTCAGAAAAGGGAGACAAAATATTAATCATCTGTTTAAAATACTTCATATTGATCTTTGTAACACACAAATTAGGGAATGTTTCAGAATGTATGAATGGTCAGCTATTTTTGTCTTTCTCTTCATCAGCTGCCAAGCACAAGAGAACTTTGTTTTCTTGTCTTTTCTTTATGTATAAAACTCTGGGCTAGACTTTTAGCCAATGTAGATAGGCACAAATGCCCTAAATTAAAAAAATAAAATTAAAATCCAGAGGTACCTCTAGAAAGCATTTCTGAATTTAGAGCACTATTACTATAATAACCCTTCCCATTAACTGATACTAAAAACTTAATTTTACATAAAGTTTTGGCAAGTCCAAAGTACTGTAGTGGACCTTAAGCATCTATTTTATTCCTTCAGTAATACTTAGCCAAATTTAAGATTTTTCCTTGTGAAATTTGTAAATTAAAAACAAACAAACAAACAAACAAAAAACATATTTTTTTTTTCCTGTAACTAAACAATGATAAACATATAAAAGTATAAACTATTATGCTGAAAATACAGCTAAAGGTACAAATACTCTCTTTTGAATGTTTATAAATGTATTTGAAATAGAAATCATTTTATTATACAAAATCTTTTACAAAGAATAAACAATAGCTATCTCAAGAATAGCTACAGGAAACTAGAAGATGCACACCTGAAATAGTTGATCAAGAAGGATATCGATGGTGTTAATGCCAATTCTCAATATTGATCTTCTAGTCAAATTCCATTGTGGTTGGCACTTTATAAATATGGAGAAAATGACAGCTTGCAACACAAAAATTTAATAGGCAAAAATACAGTATTATAGAATAAGGTTTTTACATTATTCAATGTTCTTGCTAGATGTCTTGCTATGGAACATAGTTAACCTGGTTAGCTTTACCTATTTTTTTATTAGAAACGTAAGCTAGTCTTGGAAGTGGTGATATGTTCATGCAGTAAAGGTTAGTAACCTCATTCAGTTTACAGCTCATTTACAACTGCTGTGTATTTACATTAAAAAACATTAAAATAAAGAAGCGTTAACATACTTTTTTAGATATGATGCACAACTGGTATAAATACAGAAGCATATAAATATGTACTTAATAGAATGTGAACAAGATTAAGTACTGTCTGTATATATATTTTTTTCTACTTGCCAACCTTATTCTTTAACTTTGGGTTCAATACATGTATCCAATTTTATAAATCCAAGCATGTATATACAGGGTAAAACTCATAGTAGTTTTTTGCTGCGAATGGGTTTCTCATAAAAAAAATAAGCATTACTTCAAAGGATCTACAATTCTAATTTTGCCTTTATGTTAGTTACACCCAGTACGCTGTTTCTTTCAGAGCTGCCACCTGCAATGCTTTTATATAAATTGTTACACAATTAGTGTGTCAAAGTTGCTCTCCAGGACTACTGAGATTTACCTATTCATTCTCTACTTATTTTACAAAATGCAGTACTTTGAACCTCAAATCAGCTACCAGATTTAAACATTCTGCACTTAATGAGCAAAAGCCTACCTCTGAATTGAACCCTAACAGAATAATTCTAAAAGTTATGGAATATAATCACAAAGCTGTAATTGAGAACAAATACATGTGATCGTAAATCATCCAGTATTTTCTATGAATTATGTAGATTTCCAAACAGGGCTTTTTTAGAAAAACCTGATGGGTAAGAAAATTCATTTTCTAACACACTCATGAGGAAGAGTAGCAAGCTTGTTGTTGGCTACCCAGTTTTGCAAACTTCCTTTCAGTTACAATGAATCAGAATTCCTCCTTCCCCCCCCCCCCCCCATTATTTCTACACACAAAACCAGTATGAAACACAAATCAAGGTTTTAGTCAAGTAGTAAGTTAACTAGACTTTTACAGACACACACTTTTTTTTTTTTCTTTGTGACCTGGATTTCACTAGAAACTTTCCATGTTTTGTTGCTGAAATTACAAGTAAATAAAATGTGAATTCATCTTTATGAGACTGTGTAATAAATACAGAAATTTCATTTCCCTTTAACATTAAAATACAGAGTGTGCTACATCTAATACTACCTTTTCACTTAATTCTTTACTTCTCATCCCTTTATCTAAAAATAATGCATATTTCTTTCTCTATGTGCTCATGTGTGGGTGTGTTTATAAAGAAATATGTTCACTGCCTCAAGTATACCCGAAGGCAGAAAATGACACCAGAATACACTAAATGACTCCATCAAAGAAAGGACTAATGCACAGAAAGTTAGTGAACTTCTACCCACATAGGCTCTCTTAGATATTGCTAGACCCTTAAACTGTTTTTCACTGTACCAAGTTGTATGTCACTAAAAATAACTAACAGTATCTAGTGAACATATTAAAGGGCTGGGAAAATTGCATTAATAAGTAGCATCATATAACATTGCATCATATTTTTTCTCTCTCTAGGTTTTCAGAATTGGGGAGTGTTTAAATTTTTTTATATATATAAATATTTTTCCACACCACTCTCTACTTCTCTGTAAGGGTGTAACTTAGCTCTGGAATACCATACACTGCAGAATTAAGATGGATCTCTGTTCTTGGCTCACAGCAAATGGACGTAACATATACATGCTGGTCTTCTAAAGAAATACAATACTAGCTTCACCAAACTGGCAGAACCAGATGATGTTCACCTAAGAGTTTGATAAGAACTCAGGGAAGGAGTAAATGAATGCTAATAATGAGATATAACCTCTCAATAAAAATTGGACTGAGGGTAGGGTAATAGGGATGTTAGATGCATAAAGGCATTCCAAGAGGAATTAAAGAACTTCAGACTTGTTGACATATACTATAAGGGATAAATAAATAAATAAGAATTATTCTTGGACATCTAAGTGAATATTGTCTACTTGGAAAGGGACAACAGTCCTTCCTTTCATAGAAGCTAACATTGCAAGACTTTTGTAGTCATCTGAGTTTTCAGCACTTCTGTTATTCAGAGTGACCAGGTTCTTACATCTTCCTTAGATTTTGGAAAGGCTTTGGATAGTTCCTTACCTCAGGCTTTTTAGATAACTAAGATAACCTAAAGACATGAATTAGGAGTGTAGGATAAAGTAGCTATTTCTCATAATGGAGTGAGGTCACCAATGGAATTCCTCCAGAGTTTGTGCTAGAACCTGTTCTGGGACTGGTTGTTTGATATATTCATAAATAATCTAAGAGGCATACAATGAGGTGAGCCGGTTTGCTGAAGAAGTTATTTAATATAGTAAGGACAACTGCAAAGAACTGTTGAAGGATCTTAGGGGCACAAATAACTGAACAACAAAATGACACATGAAATTCATTATAGATTCATACAAAGCTATGTATGGGGAAAAATAAACCTACTTCCACAAATAAAACAATAAACTCTGAGTTGACCAAGAGGCAGGACAGGAGGGAAAAAAAAAAAAAAAAAAGTACTAGAAACATAATAATTGAGGGGGGGAAAAATATATACTATCAACATTCTATGGCATAAATTTAAGTTCTCCCAAACCTTCTGGATGTTTTGAAGACAATTAGAACAACGGAAGTGAAACATGGCTGTCACACTGAGTATGACATTCATAGCAACTGAGTAGATTTGGACTCTTGAGCCTTCAAGGACTTAAGAGTCTACGTACAATGAGGTCCATTTAAACATGAGTGAAATGGAGAGGATGGATAGGGATCAAGTGTTCACTGTTCCTCACAAGAAGTAGCCTTCATCAGTAGAGGTGGTGGGAGCCAGACTCAAAACAAATAATAAAAAGTCATTCTTCCAGTGGCACTCCTCACTCAAGGTAATTGTGAATAGAAAAAGGTATATATCCAAGAGTTACTAATCAGACATCTCCTGGTGTCCAAAAATATTTGGAGACTTGAAAAGTACCCACTTTCCTTGTTCTCACTGTTATCTCACTATGCCCCCTGTTTAAGACATAGTACTGAGTTAGACATACCCTTGACTAAGGCACTATGGTTTATACAAACTGCATAATTTTAGCACCCCTACTCTATATGCCCTCTGACTTCTTCCCGTTTGTTGAGATTGTGGTCTCTGCAATTTAGGACACAGACATAGGAGAGTAAAAATTACATTAACATTGCAAATGCTGTATCAGAAGAAACAGGTGAAGTTTGTCTCTAAAAAACATTCATGTTAATTTTTGTTGTTTGTTTGCTTTAAGTTAGAGCATGGGAGATTTGTTGTATGTCAGATTATTTAAACTCTTTTTACTGTAACATGATATAAACAACCAGCATGATAGACAATTTATGATGTATCTTCTTTCCATTAAAAAAAAAAAAAGGCAAGGAAGTTATAAAACAATTTAATAACCTTATTTGATGCACCAAGAAGAAACTTTTAGGATAAGGATATAATGTAGTACTATAATTTGACTTAGACGACAGTCTTTCATGTATTTCGATGTTTCCAGAGATTTTAATAGTCAGAAAACTCTGTGTAGAGTATATGAATGAAATAACCATGAATGATTTGCAATAAAAGTAGTTCTGAATTCCCTTTTTTCCTTTCTGAAACAAACAAACAAAACACATACCTAAAAGCAAAATAAATAGCATTTGAAATTTGAATGCAAATCACAGGTAAAGTGAAACATAGGTCTCTGGACAAAGAACACTTAAAACACTGGAATCCAGAAGAAGAGAATAAAAGAAAGCAAGGCTTTGAAGTTACTGAGCCATTATTGATTGGGTTCTACGCTTCTCTGAATTAACTTTCAATTGATTTTACTGAAGAGTAGTTGCAGGATATTCTGAGTTTGTTTCTTGCTTTTGCGTCATCCACACATCTAGCCAGCAAATATACTCTGATAGTGCCTGAATTATACAAACATGTTTTAAACACATGCTCTCTCCCTTTGCCTTTGCTCTTCTAGTTTGGCATGCTAATTCAGACAAGAGCAGGTGAAATATTTTTAATTAAGATTTCATCCTATTATTTTTGTATTTTTTTTATTTAGATTGTATGTGTGTTTAGGGAAGAAATATAGCTATTTTGGTTCATTCTTTTTTAAAAGTCTCCTTTCAGTTTCAACAAAAATGAAAAATAATCAGGCTTTGGAAAAATTCAAATGTCTGTAGTTGTGGAAGAGAAACTG
Source organism: Oxyura jamaicensis (assembly GCF_011077185.1). NCBI lineage: Eukaryota > Metazoa > Chordata > Aves > Anseriformes > Anatidae > Oxyura > Oxyura jamaicensis. The sequence goes on from NC_048894.1 coordinate 74,042,287, forward strand.
GGTAAGAAAAATCTAGCAGAGAAAAATGAAAGCAGGAATAGAAGATAAGGGGAGACAGAAAAATGAGCTTTTCTTTGAGAAGTAACAGATTGATGTCACCAGCACACAAGGAAATCACTGATGTAATCTTAGAAAATTGAAGATGTTGCTTTTTACTGACTATTTAGTACCCATAAAAGTTCATGGCTCTAAGTGATCGTGTTCAATGGTAAGGTTGTTATCTGTCCACGCCCCCATGTATTCCTACTTACTATACAAGTAAGAAAGGAAATAGTACTTTGGTAGCTTTTTGTTTGTTTAAAGATATATATAACCAGATGATGAATTTAAAAGTAGAGAGAATAAACAATGAGAACAAATAGTAGCTTTTGGGAGAAAATACAACTCCATGAAATGGTTCTCAGATTAAGAAATTAGTGAAATATGAAATGTATTAATCTGATTCGTGTCAGTATGGAACAATGCTAGGGCTGCATGATGAAATATAAGCTCCTATTTAAGAAAAACAGAGTGATTAGTGTACATAGTTCTTGTATCATGCAAAGGAAGGATCCAGCAATTTGTGTAAATAGAGGGTTTGAAGGGCGAACATTGAGACTCAGGTCTGGGAGATAAGAGAACCAAGGAGTTTTTAGGAAACTGCTGACTTTTGCATGGGATGCTGCCCAAGCCTCTGATATCCGGCAAAGAGATCACCAAATAAGGAGAAAGGGGGAGTTGAAGGACGACCGAAGGACAAAGCCTGGGAGGAAGACTACGAGCCTTCAGCACAAGCGACCCCCAGAGAGACCACCAGAGACTAATACACATGCGTACGGGAGAGGGTTCAGATTCCAGGAACTAATTATAATAACCCTGCCTTTTCCAGGAGTAGTGATGAATATGTATTAGTCTAGGAGCATAAAAACCAGCCGCCTGATGTACCAGGTGTGCGTCTTGGTGGAGCAGAGACTCCCGGCACACCCAGCGCTGTTTGCTTGCCTCTATTCACTTAATAAATTGCAAACTTTAATTGGAATCCTATTTGGGACTCAATCATTTATCACATGAAATAACTCTGAGACTACTAACTTAATCTATTTTGGACATATGGAACTGTGGAACAGGGAGTTAGTATGAGAAAACACTGGTGATTGAGCATGCCTTTGTAAATAATAGCAACTGCAGAAACAAGACAGATTATTCCCCAGAGTGCTAGACATAAGACCCCTGAGTGAATTCAGAGCTCATTTGGAGTTAGAGGGAAGATAGGGGCCACAGATAATTTTTTTCCATCACCTTCCTCCTCTGTCAAGCAATGCCACACAAACAGCCCCATCATACACTGCTGCTGTTGCTGTTTAGAGGCTGGGCTCTCTCTGATCTGATGAACCATCATCAACTGATATGGCAACATAACGGCTTCTTAAAACCACCAGGTGGTGCATAAGATTTAATACAGACAATAATTTCTCCTGTCTGGGGTCTTTATTCTAATGTCAGGACTCTTCAAACAAAAGAAAGCATGCATTTGACATTTAGTGCACTGCAGTTAATTAGTTCTGAAGATTTTTAACACACTGGGAAGGAACAAAAAAAAAACAAAAAAAAAAACACCAACAGTAAGCATATATTTAGTATTCATATGATCTCAGTAAAATACATTCTGAATAATCCCTTTTTGTCTCTATATTGTATTGTATGATATTATACTCTGGTATTGTATTGATGATACTTCCAACCTTGGCTACAAACTGTTTCAAAGCATGAATGTCTTTGCATCACTGTATTGCAAATCCTGTACAATATCACCTTCTATAAAAGTACACTGCCAGAATTTGTGCTAGAGTTATGGCAGGAAATTGTAATTCTTTAAAACACAGAACAACCTTTTATTTTTTACCTTAATATATTGCGGAATTGTGAATGCCAAACATTACCTCTGCATGTTAATAAGATACTCAATTGCTTTGCTCAATTCATTTTGATTTAGAGACCATATAAGTTACCTTCTAGCTTGTATCTAGTGGTTGTGAAAATGTTTCTGTTAAATGGTTTGTAGATGGAATTTTTTCCCAACAGAGCTCTTAGAACAGCAGCATTTGTGGGTTATTACTTGGTTTTCTTTAGAATCAAATATTTTTTTTTTCAACAAAGATTTGTGTGTGTGTGTGTGTGTGTGTGTGTAAAAACATTTCCTGATTACTTTCATTGACACCAGTAGTTTTCAGAGTTAACAAACTGATGGGGCAGTACTTGGTAAGCCAAACTAAGTATTCAGTATAGCGGCCTTATCCATAAAAAAAAAATAAAGTATGTGCATGATGTAAAGTATAGCACTGTGCTAAGAGTCTGCAAGTGAAAAATGAACGTGATGTATGTGTCTCTGAAGATTCATTTTTTAAAAAATGAAAATGTTGAATTACTTTTTCCTCCATACAAGTTTTCTAGTGTGTTATGCACTCACAAATTTACTGTTTATGATATTCTTTCACTTGGTATGCTGGCCACCACCATCATTATTATGATTTCTGTATCACTTAAGTGTGATAGTTATGTATCAGCATCATTGTGGTAATTAGATGCTGAACAAACACAGAAAACCATTATATCATCATTTAACATGCACTCCTTCTGATCATTGAATGTGCTCTTTGTTCTGGTTGCAAATCACTGCTGGCAAGACTGAGCTGCAACCATATAATGTATTTTCAGTAACTATTTCTAGGTGTGAGGCTTTATCCAAGAGCAACAGTGGGCTTTGGATGTCTACTGGAAGGTATAACCCATAAGTTAAAATGACCAAAAAAAAAAAAAAAAAAAAAAAGTCCTGTCTGTAATGTGCAGGTTTAAAGAGTAGGCTCTTGATTTGTACAAATGAGATGTTTCATAAACACCGATTTTCAAGAGATCAGCAGGTCAAGGAAGCTACTGAAGTTTTGGCTTTACTCTCAGGGACTTTTTTGTTGTGGTTTAAATGCATGTGCACTTAACTATCATTCTATTCAGTACTAAGTATAACAAAAATACCATATAATCAATGAAGAATTAATTTTTTAAAGTCACTAAGAATGACCTTAATAATTGTAATTGTATTCTTAATTCTTAATAATTGTAAAAAGCATATAATATTTCACTGAATAATGTACTGGTTATCCTGAAAATATTTGAGAAGCTCAGTCTTCTTCAGAAAGAGAACAGTTATAGGCTCATATAGACACATAGCATTTAAAAGTTTAAGAGCACATGGATATCCTGGCAGAGCTTTTGGTGCTATACTATAAGAAACAGCATAAAGGTACCAAATCTGAACAAGTGAATATTGGATTTATCTGTTGTATCTGTAATTTTGTGATTTATATTCCACCATCACCTACAGCCTGTATCGAGAGCTACACTGTATATGCAACCTTCCAACTGCTTATTCAATCAACAATGTATTCAACAACAGAACTGGTGAAAGACAAAATGACTATTTAACTTGAAGGTGCCTCAACTACAACAGTGCTTTTCTCCACAAGATTGCCCTCAGCTGCCAAGTAATTACAGTATCACCATGAAAAAGCACCATCCAAAGTTGTAAGTCTGTATAATAACCACTCTAGATGGGTCTTAATTCTGCTGTGACATCTCTAGTTTTCTTCAAATGGGGAAGTTCTGTTCTACTTCTTTGCACAGAGAAACAACTAGAAGGTACTAGTGCATTGTGTACAGTAATTTTATTAATTTATAGTTTCACTCTGTGGACTCTATTTTAAATTTCAGAACACAGCACATCTATATGCTAACTGAGAATTACATTACCATACCAGTTTCAGGGTTGAAACAGAAGATGCAGGCCAGCAAGGAGATCATAGACCACAGAATGGTTTGGGTTGGAAGGAACCTTAAAGATCACCTAGTTCCAACCCCCCTGCCCTGGGCAGGGATACGTCCCACCAGACCAAGTCGCTCAAAGCCCCATCCAACCTGACCCTGAACACCTCCAGGGATGCGGCATCCACAGCTTCTCTGCACAACCTGCTCCAGTGCCTCAACACCCTCTGAGCAAAGAATGTCTTCCAAATATCTAATCTAAATCTACCCTTTTTTAGTTTAAAGCCGTTACTCCTTGTCCTATCTCTACAATCCCTGACAAAGCGGCACAAGGGCTGGGGTCAGTCCCTGAGAGCCCCCCTCTGCCACCCCTTCCTCCTCACACCTTGCCCTGCTCCAGCACCTGGAGCCCCTGCTGCCCTCTTCCTCCTCTCCTCAGGTGCTAGCAGGGCTATTTCTGTTTCTCCCTTTCTCTCTTTCTCTCTTTCTTTCTCTCTTTCTCACTCTTTCTTTCTTTCTTTCTTTCTTTTCTTTCTTTCTCTTTTCCTTTTCTTTCTTTCTCTCTTTCTTTCTTTCTTTCTTTCTTTCTTTCTTTCTTTCTGCCAGCTGCCGGGCAGCGCTGTGCCCTCCTTTCTTCCCCAGGCTGTCCCTGAGGCGAGGCGCTGCCATCTTGGCTGCTGGGCCCAGCCGTGCCCTGCAGTGCATCCGAATCTTTGGTAAACAAATCTGTTGAATGCTTTGTTATGCCTACATCTGTAAGGAGAGCAACTTTTCTTTAACAAGAGAAGCAAGAAGGTCCATTGCACTTTGCTTGTTTGGCTGGCAATGTGTGGCTAGGAAAGACATTTCCAGTAAGAAAGTCACCTGAAATTATCATGCCTGTGCTAAAATATTTTTTCAGAAAATTTAACTACTTAGTGCCATTTATGCCTGTATGGGCACTTAAGGTCATAGAGTTAATTCTTTTCTTAATATAGTGGAGAAAATAATAAAAATAAACATTAAGGAAAAAATAAACTTTCAAGAGAAATCTAGAATTCTTTCATCAATTCCTAAAACTAAATTTCTTCCCTTCCATTTTTTTTTTATTTTTTTTTTTAATTGTGTTATTTTCAGGTAAAGTGCTGATTTGCTCCTTGTTCTTTCCCTTTAGTGGGAGTAGGCAAATGGTTCAAAATGCAGAGCACAGAATAAAATCTTAAAACTGGGGGGGAAGGGGGGGGGGGGGGGGGTGGTCCCCTTCTATCTAGCATTTTGCCCTTGACCAAGGATGTTGCATTTCAACTTCCTGCTTCTTCTCCTTGTGCCTGTTGCCTCTCTTTATGTAGGGTCAATTCAGAAGAGCAGTTGAAGAGGCAGAGTGAATGATTATTTTAGAAAAAAAATGACAAAGAATGATGATAGTTTACCAGCACAAAGATGCTTTACTGAACAGAGAGTTTACACCATAAACTTCTTTACCAGCATTTTTCTTAGTAAACATAACATGACTGTTTGAGGTAGCAATGGCAATTCTTTAGTTTTATTTTCAATCTCTTGAAATACAGAATATTTTTTCTAATTACTACAATTAAATTGTTCTATAAGAATATCACTAGAAAAAAGAACCTTAAGATACATTTGATGTAATTTTCCAACAAACTTTAGTTATGTTTTTTGAGCAGTCTCTGAACCATTAATGGAAAAAAAAAAAAAAAAAAAAAAGTTTAGAAATCTACATTTTATTTCCAAACCTGAAGGCTAACTACAGCAATTTCTAAAATGTATTTTACAGCGTGTGAAAAGTTTAATAATGTATACCTCTAAAATAAGCATACATAGACAATGTATATTGTAATTAATTCTATTTTCTGTCTTGTGATTTTTCATTCAATCTCAAATCTCAATTCAAACTTATAAACCAGATTAACAGTTCTGAGAGTTTGATTTTGGCAGTAGCATATTGAGCAATACATGGTTCTGATCTTGATTATACATTCAGAAATTGCAGTGGTCCAAATTACTATTATTTTAAAGAATCAGAGGTTTTAGTGCTTGTTAGGAGAGACATTTCTCATGGACCTGAAACACCTGTCTTTCAATATTAAAGACAACTCAGTATTAAAGACAACTCAACAGTGCATTATTTCACATGCTTCCAACTGATAGCATTGATAATCCTTTAACATAGGTATTTAACAAAAGGTTGGATGTGATACTTAAGGACATGGTTTAAGTGGTAGGGGGGATGCTTGGACCAGATGAACTTGGAGGTCTTTTCCAACCTTAATGATTTTATGATAGCTTGAGAACCTCTGGGAGTTCTCTGAGATGTGAAAAATAACTAAATAAATGAAGCAGGATGAATATGGCCAGAGCCACGCTCCATTTCTGGATAGACCACAATTTTTAACAGATAGCAAGTTCAAAATTGAAGATAGTCAAATTAAGAAATTATTTCTGAAAAACTGTCATAACTCATCTCAGCTTCTAATATACATATATTATATGTATATATATTATTATTATTATTATTATTTTTCCAAGTAGAACTGAGACAGGTATTTGTGAAGATGATTAGTCTAAAATGATAGATATAAAGAAAAACATTATTATGCACGACTTTGATTTTATGGTCAAAATACAATTCTTGTACTGAAAATCTAAGTTTATCTTCAGTGTTTCCTCTTTCCCTCTACCAGAGACAAGCTTAAGGAAATTCCATTACTGGGTATCTGATGTATCCAGGTAACAGTCAGCAGCATTTTACAATATCTAGGCCTGCACAAAATGAGATCATTAACTCCACTGCTGTAATTATTACCTGTATTATTAACTGCACCCTTAGCAATAGAATTAAATTCTTATCTGTTCCAGGTACTGTATCTTAGAATGTTGAAGGTCCCCAGTGGAAAACAGTTCTTTCACTAAAGGCTGAAGTGTTCCCTGTAATTTACTTCCTTTTGCTGCCTTATCTTCTCAATAGTATAAAATAGCTTTTTAGTGATGAGACTATGCCACACTGCAAAGGCAGTGGAAACTCTGAACACATTATCTAGGACTGCACTAGGCAGAATTTTACCAGGTAACTCTAAGAGAATGTTCCTTGATATCGTACAGAAGTGATTCCATAAAATTTCAGAGGGCTGGAACACCTCTCCTGTGAAGAAAGGCAGAGAGAGAGAGTTGGGGATGTTCAGCTTGGAGAAGAGAAAGCAGCTCTTGGGAGACCTTCTTACAGACCATAGGCCCCCTTTATAAGTGGGCTTATAAGGAAGGCAGAGAGACTTTTTACAAGGGCATTTAGTGACAGGACAAGAGGTAATGATTTTAAACTGAAAGGGCATAGAATCAGATTAGATATTAGGAAGAAATTTGTCACTTAAAGGATGGCAAGGCACTGGAACTGGTTGCCCAGAGAAGTTGTTGGTACCCTAGCCCTAAAAATCTTCAAGGTCAGCCCAAAGCATTTGGGACAGCCTGATCTATGAGATCCCCTTGCCCATGGCAGAGGGGTTGGACTAGATGATGTTTAAAGGTCCCTTTCAACCCAAGCCATTCTATGATTCTATAAAAATCTGAGACAGGAGACTGAAATGAGATAATACCATGATGACCCTTGCTGTATTTAGTTTCTCTTAAAGATTTGCTATGCATAAAGCAAAGAAATGGCTAATAGTCTGGTGGCTCAACTTGGCCAAGGTTTCTCCCAGAAGTGACCAAAAGCCTCTGATGGTGCAGTTGTCTCAAAGCCTCAAGCTCTTCCCTTTACTCCATTTATCATTCTGCTCTTTACTTAATCTTTGACCATCTCTAATATTTGTCTATTGAAAAGTTTTATTTCTCTGTCAAATTGATAATGTATATTGGCTCTGTAAATTTGTTTCTAAGCTAATAAAAAGCCCTTTTAACACAATTCTTTTCCTCTATATACAGGAGGTACAAGATGATGAAGGGACTGGAGCATCTTCCATAGGAGAGGCTGAGGGAACTGGGACTGTTCAGCCTGGAAAACAGGCCAAAAAAAATGCTCAGGGGGATCTCATCAACACGTACAAATAACTGAAGGGAAGGTGTAAAGAAAATGGAGCCAAACTCTTTTCTGTGATGTCTAGCCACAAACACAGAAGGTTCTGCCTGAGCATAAGAAAAAACAACTTTACTGTGAGGGTGACTGAGCACTGAAAGAGGCTGCACAGAGTGGTGGTGGAGACTCAACACCTGAAGAAATTCAAAAGCCATCTGGACTGTGCAGCTGGCTGTACGTAATGCTGGTTGAGCAGTGGGGATGTTGGACAAAATGACCTCCAGAGGTCCCTTCCAACCTCAAACATTCTGTATGATTCTGTGAACACAAACTTATTTTTTTGGGGTTGCTCATTGGTTTTTGCTCTATATAACTATCAAAACGTAACACACTAGGTTCCCTTCCCACCCCCTTCCCTTCTGCCCCCCCCCCTTTTTTTTTTTCAGAAAAGACATGTCAAGACTGATAGATACAATGAAATAAAAGGGAGGGGAGAAAAAAAAATAAAAAAATAATAATAATAATAAAAAAAGAACATTTTCTAATTATTTTCTTTAAAAAAGAAACAAAAAAAAATAACTACTCAGCTTGTGGTATATCCCTGAGGGTATTACATTCAGAGTATTCTGCTAATAAGTAATCTTTCTGAATCAGAACCATTCTTCTTACATAATTTCAAAAGAACTCATCCCTTTGCTGAGGACAAGCCTTTCATTTATTTATTTATTTATTTATTTATTTATTTATTTTTCCACAGAAGGCAATGTGGATGCAAAACTCAAACCATAAGCAGTGCATATGCGAAGTTAGAAGAGCTATGACAGTTGAAAGTAGTTAATGGACCACTGTTCCAAAAATCTCTCTTGTTATTTCCAATTTTTTAGGGAGCAGGGAGACATTGATTATAATATATACTTCAATAGGTGAACCTACGGTAAATAACATTTATATGAGTTATGCAGAAATCATGAAATATATATATATATATATATATAATAATATCTGTAGACAATTCAGTGAAAAAAAAAATAGTACTGCTGGCTGCAGGATTTATACAAAATTTGTTAGAGCTGGTAGGAAAAATGACAATTTGTCCTAGAAGAAAACGCACTAGCCACAAAAAAGGTAGTTCTGACTTCACTCCTAATTTTGTTTACAAAGCACAGACAAAATTACGAAGTATAATACAGCCACAAATATTTTTGTTTTGAAGCCTTAAAATATACATAGCTTTGACCAGCAAAAGAAGGTATACCATAATTCAAAGATGGTGTATAAGGAAATCTGCTTTTTATTATCCAGTTTTGATTACCTTCAGAGATAAGATGCCAGATTGATTTATATTAAATGCCTTCTCCACTAACTAAAAATAAATAAAAACAAAAAGTTATCTACTAATTCCCCCAACTAACAAGTTAAAGCTAGTTCTGAAAGTATGAAGCATAGAATAACAAATTTCTCTGATCAGGGTTCTTACATCATTAGGGTATTAGGTATGAAATACTTAAAAATGTTTTAATCTTACAAAGTCTACACACTAACAGTACTCTTCAAAGATACATATCTGCTTTCCTTCCCAAAATATTTAAGTTTAGCACTGCTTATTAGGCTATCTAGCTTCCATCTTTTGATGTATTATCAAAAGACAACACAGTTTCCTTTACTTTTCAAAAAAAACTGTTACTTGTGTTATGACCAGTGACTTGTTCATATAGACACTACTTCAGCTGCAGTGAAAATTAGGCTCTCAGCATTTTTTTAAGAGTGGTTCTGAGGCATAGACTATTCATAAAAGTGCTACCCAACTTCCATGTTAGGCCACATACTGGAGTTGCATGAAGATGACATCCCAAATCTTTTTCTAATACATCAGTGTTCATTATAAAGTACCTGCAGTGGACTGAAAAAAATTGCAACTAGGTAATCAATGTTTATGTTTTTAACATAGGGAGCACATTCAATTTCCTGTAACATTACATAACCTTTCATTCAGGATACAGTAATAGCAAAAGTATGTAGGAGAACTACATGAACTGAAGTTCACCTATCCTATTTGTTGCAGAAGACTCCCCTCAAGAGTATTCTTACTAGCAGTATGACAAGCAGTCATATAAAAGTTGCCTAGTGTTACCAAACAGGATTTTAGCTACTCAGGCATAAGGCTCACAAGGTTAGCACAGAAATGAGTCTGCCTGAAAATAGTCTACAAGTATGTTCGGAAATCCCATACTGATGGTGAACTGAACAGTTTGATTTGGGTTTATTGTCAGGCAAGAATCAGAATAGACACTGTAATACGATAATTCACGTGTTTCATGATGGTGTGCAGATCTATGATGGGGCACATCAGCACCTCATATGGCTCTTCTGGACACTACTACTCCTGAGAAATATTGATATAAGTAAAAACACACATAATTAAAACTCTCCAGAAATACATGCTTGATTCTGTTCATGTGTGAAAATACATGACCTTCAAGGCTCCTTCTGCCTCTATATCCATGAATCAAACTGCTGCAGGAAGACTTGAATAATTTCGTAAATTTTTTGATATGCGACTAGAAAAAGGTCTATACAACTCTGCATTCTTAGATGTCATGCCTTACACATTCATTCAATACAAAAATACCTGGCATGTGTATAAGCTCATTTCCATTACATGACTTTATTTGCAGAACCATTTCTGGTATAGAAAATACCACTTAGGATTCTCTCTAGCATTCAACATAGTGAAGTAAGCATTCAGTGAAATGTCAGTATGGGCATTCAAACTAGGGAATCAACTAACCATTTTACCAAAGCACAGACTTAAAGGTGAGGATTTTGAATGTAAGCCCAAACTGTGACATTAAAGCACACTTAAACATCCTAGGGAGAATTTGAGATGGAATCAATTTCCAAACAACAGAATCTTTCATCACATGGTACTTTGTGTAAAGGTAACATCCTACATTCACTACATTATCATTACAAGTGTCACGCATTGTTTTCACAACTACAGCTGCTCAGCTATGTGTTGTTCAAAGTAAAAATTGAGTAAGACAATTGTCTTTGCTATGCTTCCCTTTTTACAGGTTCCATATGAATAAGAATGAACCAAGACGGCGGTCCCTTGCTCAGCTGTAACTTGTATTATGTGCTTCTCTTATTTGTGATTACTTTGATTATGACCCAGGAAGCTGATGTGTTTGCTTGCATTAGCATATTTTTTTCAGAACAATAAACCATTAAACCCACACAGAAATACCATTATAAAACGTCTGATTTGTTGTAAATCCATGTGACCACTTATATTACTAGAGAGTATTTTAACTCATTTAGGTCATACAATTGATCGTAAAGAATGTATACGGTTTTCCTATGACAGATACAAACCTTGCTTCCAGTGTCATCTAAAAAGACAAAGGAAGAAAAGTTTTCTTCGCAGAATTTAAGCTTTTGGCTCTGCCAAGTTTTGCTACAAACCCATGTTGGTCTGAAAGAAACAGAAGCTGTTATCAAAGTTAAAGAGCTATGAGAGCTCACCAGCCAGGAATAACAAGAGTTTTTCTTACTCATATACCAGTGTACTGAAACCTGTAAATCTGGCATCTTTCAAGCTATTGAATTACTAAAGAATGCACTACTTTAATTGGGATTCAGTGCTTTTCTTCCTCACCATTCTTTTCTTAATTTATTCCTCCTTAGGTATAATTAGATGCATCAAACTTCAGCTTCTGAATAAGGTCAAATAATACTCCTACCTAGATGTCATAATGAGTCCTTACTGTGAATTTTCAGATAGAAATTTCTTACTCATCCCTGCAAGGGAGCCCATGTATTTTGAATTTGAATTCTGAATCATTCCTCAGAGTGACTTATAACTGACATGAGAAAGCTGAGCTAGGCTGAGAAGAACCTGAGATGAGCAGAGAAACTGCCAAGGATCATGCTTCAATCAGCAGGAATATACAACATTCTTACTAATAATGCCTAATGCAATACCTCTGGTAGAGGTAGTTTGGTCACAAGATTGTTTAAAGGACATTAGAGATCACAGCTGCTTCCTTTTGCCAATTACGTTACACTTGAAACAAAGCTACTTTGCTAAGTAAGTTTCTGCATACGTGGATTGAAGCAAAGTGAAACTTCTGGCTTTTACAATTATAATTCTATTTGTCTTCAAGCAAAAGACAAGTTACTAAGGAAATATCTATTACTGAGCTGTGTTCAAAGTCACTGTTAATTAAAAAACAAACGACACTTCCCCAACCATTACAATTCTCTCCTCTAACAATACCTAAATTTTTGCATGATTTGAGTCTTTTGACTATTCTTACTCATCTCTCATGAACTTCCTTCCTCCAGTGCCTCAAGAAAAAGAGAATTGCTGTATGAGGTTGGAAGAGCTTTATTTTCTGGTCTCTTTTGCCTAACCTCATCTCCCAAAAGAACCAAAAGACAGTTTGCCATCCCCTCCTTTGATCCTTCTTTATAGCATCAGACACTCCTTATAACAACAGAAGACCTTCCTCCTGAAGGTCTTCTTTCTGTCTGTCCTTCTCATGCTTTCTTTCTTTTCTATTATCTGTTCTGAAAGGAGAGCTGGAATCTGATATCTAGAGCAAAAGAAATGTTAGGGTGGAAGAGGAAAACAATTCAGGACACGCTAAAGGGAAGACTCCTATTCTGTAGAAATCTGAACTCTGTCTTTGAGAATTTGAACCCTTCTTCCCTTTATACTGCTGTTGCTCAATCTCTGAGAGACAGCATTATCATGAGATATAATATACCTAAAAATAACCAAGTACCTAAGGGGTAGTGGAAAATTCAGCCACTGCCTTATAGCTTTATATTTTGTTCATAACTTATTCACAATATAGACCCCCAGAGCTCAAAAACAGTTTCCATTTTCCTAATGTTTTCATCTTCACAATAATTTACCATTATAGATTTTTCTTCTAATGTTTCTTATAGAGAAAGTCAACAAGACTTTGCTTCATTTCAATTCTTATTATTCCTTCAAGGTCACTATACATATAGTTAATTTATATGTTTTACCAACAGACCAACAATATCTTGTGGTCTTTAGATTTACAATTTTATGCAGCAAAAATCCACATACACATATGTAGATGGACCACATATTTATGTGTACTAACATATACTAAGAAGGAAAAAAATATCAGAATAGACAGAAATAGACCATCAGCTTATGACTGATGTGTTCTTCAACTGCTTTTTCAGTTCGCCTATAAATATATTTCATCAGAAAGATTCTGGAACTCACTACAAATGCAAACATGAAATGCTACTCCAAAAGATCCAGTTAAACTACAAATCACAGAATCACAGAATTACAGAATAGTCTAGGTTGGAAGAGACCTACAAGATCACCAAGTCCAATCTCTGACCTAATGCTAACAAGTCCTCCACTAAACCATATCCCTAAGCTCTACATCTAAACGTCTTTTAAAGACCTCCAGGGATGGTGACTCAACCACTTCCCTGGGCAGCCTATTCCAGTGACTAACAACCCTTTCAGTAAAGAAGTTCTTCCTAATATCCAGCCTAAACCTCCCCTGGCACAACTTTAGCCCATTCCCCCTCGTCCTGTCACCAGGCACGTGGGAGAATAGAACAACCCCCACCTCGCTACAGCCTCCCTTCAGGTACCTGTAGAGTGCAATAAGGTCGCCCCTGAGCCTCCTCATCTCCAGGCTGAACAATCTCAGCTCCCTCAGCCGCTCCTCGTAAGACTTGTTCTCCAGACCCCTCACCAGCTTCGTAGCCCTTCTCTGGACTTGCTCAAGCACCTCCATGTCCTTCTTGTAGCTAGGGGCCCAAAACTAAACACAGTACTCGAGGTGCGGCCTTCCCAGAGCCGAGTACAGGGGGACAATCACTTCATAGCCCTGCTGGCCACGCTGTTTCTTATACAAGCCAGGATGCTGTTGGCCTTCTTGGACACCTGAGCACACTGCTGGCTCATATTCAGCCAACTGTCAACCAATACTCCCAGGTCCTTCTCTGCCAGGCAGCTTTCTAACCACACATCTTCCAGTCTGTAGCTCTGTTTGGGGTTGTTGTGCCCCAGGTGCAGGACCCGGCACTTGATCTATTTTAAGCAGAAAGATCTATTTTAAGCAGAACTGGCAGTATTAGGACTACATTATTGCATATTACAGAGTAAAATTACAGAGTAGAAACTGGCTAGATAGCCGGGCCCAAAGAGTCGTGGTGAATGGAGTAAAATCCACTTGGAGGACAGTCACTAGTGGAGTCCCCAAGGCTCAGTACAGGGGCCAGTTCCCTTTAATATCTTTATCAGTGATCTGGATGAAGGGATCGAGTGCACCCTCAGTAAGTTTGCAGACGACACCAAGTTAGGTGCATGTGTCGATCTGCTCAAGGGTAGGAAGGCTCTGCAGAAGGATCTGGATAGGCTGGACCAATGGGCTGAGGTCAACTGTATGAAGTTCAACAAGAGCAAGTGCCGGGTCCTGCACCTGAGAAGCCACAACCCTAAGCCATGCTACAGTCTGGGAGATGAGTGGTTAGAAAGCTGCCTGGCAGAGAAGGACCTGGGAGTATTGGTTGACAGTCAGCTGAATATGAGCCAGCAGTGTGCTCAGGTGGCCAAGAAGGCCAGCAACATCCTGGCTTGTATAAGAAACAGCGTGGCCAGCAGGGCTAGGGAAGTGATTGTCCCCCTGTACTCGGCTCTGGGAAGGCCGCACCTCGAGTACTGTGTTCAGTTTTGGGCTCCTCACTACAAGAAGGACATGGAGGTGCTTGAGCAAGTCCAGAGAAGGGCTACGAAGCTGGTGAGGGGTCTGGAGAACAAGTCTTACGAGGAGCGGCTGAGGGAGCTGAGATTGTTCAGCCTGGAGAAGAGGAGGCTCAGGGGTGACCTTATTGCACTCTACAGGTACCTGAAGGGAGGCTGTAGCGAGGTGGGGGTTGTTCTATTCTCCCACGTGCCTGGTGACAGGACGAGGGGGAATGGGCTAAAATTGTGCCAGGGGAGGTTTAGGTTGGATATTAGGAAGAACTTCTTTACTGAAAGGGTTGTTAGTCACTGGAATAGGCTGCCCAGGGAAGTGGTTTAGTTACCATCCCTGGAGGTCTTTAAAAGACGTTTAGATGTAGAGCTTAGGGATATGGTTTAGTGGAGGACTTGTTAGTGTTAGGTTAGAGGTTGGACAAGGTGATCTTGGAGGTCTCTTTCAACCTAGATGATTCTGTGAAAATGAGATCATATTTTACCCATATTTTATATTTTTCAGCCCTGTTTCCCCCAAGATGAGCAGAATATTTTCCAGCTGCATTGGTAGGTTTTTGGTTTCTTAAAGGTAATATGAAGCGTATGTTTAACTGAGCTCTGGAAAGTATAATCCATAATGGTATCATGGGCATCTACATTAATCACTTTTAACAGCAAGTTTCAACAAAATGAATCTGAATTTAGTAAAGAATCCTGCTAATGATTCAACTTACTTTTCCAAAGTTGTGTGTTGGCACTTCAGTGCTAAGATGCAAGCCATAAAAACTACAAAAAGTTCAGTCAGCAAAGTAATCAAACTGATTCCCCATATACATAAATCTATTGAGTAAGACAAAGCCATTTTTACATTGCTCCTTTTCACAACAGTGTTGCACAACATAGGCAGCCTCTAGGGAGCTACTTCTGTTTCAGTGAACAGTTTCATTTTCAGCTTAATTTGTCAGATAATTTTGTCTTTAAATTTAATCCATGCATTCATTTGTTCACTTAATTAATTCTGATTTAAGTCTCTCTCTTTGAAGTTCTATTGTTTTTCATTTTGACTTGAAGATTACTTGCTGAAGATTACAATAGATTTCGAGATCCTTTTGAAATTGTGTGGATCCTACACATGGAACTTTGTAGAAGTGTAAAGTTCATTTCTTTTGCTGAACCAATGAGCTACAGTTTTCAGTTCAGGCTGTGGTAAGAACAATTTTGTAAAGGACTACCAGGTTGTAACTTGTCACGTAAGCAGCCTAATCTCTTTCATGACCGTGTATTTATTGGATGTACATCTTAGGAAAATGACAAGGAAAAAAACAAATCCCATACTCCATAAATAACACTGTACTTTTTAGATTTGTATGCAGTAAAGAAGCACTAGACAGAAGAGCCTTACAAAGAGTTTAATATCTATGTGCTACATCATTTATAGTTCAGCTGGACACACATGAACTGCTCTTGTTATTCTTCGTTTTAGACTGCTGCTCACAACAGAATCTTTACACTAACAGTACTAGAGAGATATAACCATTTCATTGATTTGTTCTTAAGTACAGGACTGATTGAAGTTTTAGCAGGGTTTCTGTGGCAACAACACTGCAGTCCATAAATAGGGTTGTTCACAGCTCAGCTTTCTCCCTTTCTACAATGTATAGACGGAACAATAGCTACATATTTATTGTAGTAATAAAGCATCAATTTATTCTACTAATAAAAGAAGAAACGTAGATTATGGTGCTTCTTCTTGTCAACAACTTTCAGTCTTGTACTGTATCAAAACAGTTCTAACCACACAGCATAGAACTCTCTTTTGGTTCAAACAGAAATAATAATGGTCAGATGGGGAAGCACCTGGATGCATAGGAGAGATTTTCTATTCCTCTTCTGTGGTTCTATGTTTGTTTTTATAGAATTGGAAAATCTTTTAGGTTGGAAGGGATCACTGGAGGTCATCTTGTCCAACCTCCCTGCTTAAGCAGGGTCAGCTACAGCAGGTTTCCTAGGACCATGTCCAGACAGCTTTTCATTGTCTTTACAAATAGAGACCATGCAACCTCTCTGGGTAACCCCTTCCAGTGTTTGACCACCTGCACAGTAAAAACGAAGGATTTGTGTTGAGATGGATTTTCATATTTTTCAGATTGCGTCCATGGTCTCTTGTCCTGTTAGTTGTTACCACTGAGGCTCTGACTCTGGCTCAGTCTTCTTCATTCTCTCCCATCAGGTATTTCTACACATTAATACGATCCCCCCTGAGCCTCTATGCTTCAGCCTGAACAGCCCCTTCTCTCAGCCTCTCCTTGTCTCTTATACATCTTTTTGGCCCTTCAGTGGACTTGTTCAGTAAGTCTGTATCTTTCTTGCACTTGAGAGCCCAGAACTGGACCCATCACTCCCAATGTGGTCCGACCAGTGCTAAGCACAGGAGAAGGATTACTTCCCTCAACCTGCTGGCAACAATCGTCCACATGCAGTCTGGGATGCTGTTGCCTTCTTTTCCAAAAAGACTCATAGTCAACTTGTCTAACACATTCCCCAAGCTCTTCTCTGCAGAGCTGCTTTGCAGAGCTGCTTTCCAGCTGGACAGTCCTAGTGTGTACTGGTGCTTGGGGTTATTCCTCCCCTGATGTAGGACCTGCTATTTCCATCTGCTGAGAGAACTTAATGAGTCTCCCGTCTGACAGTTTCTCCAGTCTGTTGAGGTCCCTCTGAATGGCAGCATAACCATCTGGTATATCAGACACTTCTCCCACTTTTTTTTAACACCTGTAAACTTGCCAGGCATGTGGTCTGCCCCATCATCCAGATCATTAATGAAAACATTTAACAATATTAGCCCCATTGTTGAACCGTGGATTTCTCCACTAGCAATATGCCTTCAGCGAGACTCTGTGCCACTGATCATCACTGTCTGGACCTGGCCGTTCTGCAAGTTTTTGATCCACCTTCATGTCCACTTAGCTAACGAGTCAGTCAGTTTGATGATGATGTTATGGGAGAGAGTGTCAAAAGCTTTATTAAAGCTGAGGTGAACAACACTCACTACTCTCCCTTCATCCACGAAGCTAGTCATCTCAGACCTTTGAGATCATCAAGTCCAATTATCCACATAACACTCTAAGTCCACCAAGAAACCATGTCTCTGAACACCACATTATCATGTCTCTGAAGCACCTCTAGGGATGGCGACTCCACCACCTCCCTGGGCAGCCTGTCCACCCTTCCCATGAAGAAATTCTTCCTAATATCCAATCTAAACCTCCTTTGGCACAACTTGAGGCCACTGCCTCACATCCCAATCATTTGTCACCTGAGAAAAAAGATCAACACCCTTCTGGCTAACCTCCTTTCAGGTGTTTATAGAGAGCAATAAGATCTCCCCTCAGCCTCCTTTTCTCAAGACTAAACAAAGGTTGGTTAATCATTGTTGCTATTTCATAAGCCAATGTTTACTACTCCTGATCACCTGCTTGTCTTTCGTGTGTTTATACGTGGTTTCCACAATTAGTTGCTGCATTACTTTCCCACGGACTGAGATAAGGCCGTAGAATGGGTGTATGCTCATAAATAGGGAAATATTTGTCCTGTAGTTCCCATACAGTATGGGTGTATGCTCATAAATAGAGAAATAATGAGAGAAAAGAGAAAAATTGTTTCTTTATGGACCAGAAAAAGTGGAATGAGGAGACCATTAAATGTCTGATATGCAGTTTTGGTGTATATGTTTATCAGTTGTTATTGAATAGATTTGTTTCCTGCTCTGATGTCTTAATATGGGCATTGTGACTTAACAACTGTTTTCACAGCAAATTGCAATAATATGAAGTTTAACATTTTCTAGGAGAAGGCAGTGGGCTGGGAAGCAAACAGAGCTTCAATAATTGCAAAAGCAGCAGAAAAGTATTTGAACACATATACTAAATTTAACTGTTTTTTTTTGTTGTTGTTGTTTGTTTGTTTTTTGTTTTCCAGTTTTAAAACTAAAAATGCCATCATCATCAATTGCAGATCAGTTAATCTTTTTAATACTTTCACTCTGTGATCTTTTCTAAAATAAAGCATTTACTACATTAAAAGAGAGCCCTGACACAGAAATCTTAAATCTACTTGCTTTTGAAGGCATGCATATATACGGAACACCCTTATTCTTCCCTCCATATTCCCAACCACTTAGAAAAGACTGCATCATGCAAGTACCTATAAATAAAGGAAAGAGACTGAAAACATCTTTTTACTTCTATAATGTTTAGGGTGTAACCGGGATGATAGTTTCATGGTACCAAGTCAAATAGAAAAGAAAATTCTCTTTACCAATAATTAAGAGTCCCTGTGAGTCACAGATTGCAACAGGATGATGATTACAGCCTGGAAATTCCATTTACAGCACTCTTTGAGCTGTGACTTCATGCTTAAGATTACTCAAACAGAACATTTCCAAGTATAAAAGACAAAACTAACGCTCTGCTAAGTGTTGGGTGTTCCTTCCTTCTGTGATGTGCCTTCTCACCCATCAAAATCTGGTGCTTTTATGGTTCATCCAATCCTTTTCTTTACTTTCCCTTTTGCTCCTGGCACTTCTCTTGCTTCTCCTTTACCTTGCCTTCTCTTTCTTTCTTTGTCTAACACATCTTAAGTGTAACTTCCTTTGAGGCAATAATAAAAGTCAGATACAACAGGCCGAACAGATAGGTGTCATGCGAATACTTGTCCTTATGGCATGACAGAAAGTGGGCTCCAAGAACAGCTAAAAATTATACTTGACTGAGTACAGCGTACCAGCCAAATGAGCAGCTGAGAACAAGTACTGCAATAAGAAACTTGAAATTCTGTATAAGAAAAAATATGTAAATCACAGAATGTCAGTAGCAATTGCTAAACTAAACCCCACATGAAGTGACTGACAAAGTTAATAAGGGTGCTTAGAATCATAGCTTCTTGCAGCTACATACTCAGTTTTGATTTTGCTTCACAAACATCACTCCTATGAACCTTAACTGCATAGACTCGTGACAGTGAGGTGAATAACGCTACCATCTCACTTTTAGAAGCAGAGAACTGGATATCAAGAAGATTAGTAAAAAAAAAAAAAAAAAAAAAAAAAAAAAAGCAAGACAGCATTTAGAAAGAATTCTCAAGGCAAGCAGTCTTATCCTCAAATCCAACCATAAGCCCATAAATGCACCAAGTGAGAAAGCATATGCATTTTTAACAGTAAAGTCTCCCAAGTTCCCCTACACGCATATAAAATTTCCTCCGTTGCTCTAGGCCACTTAGTGTCTATCTTCATCTCTTTTAGAAGATTAGATTTACTCACACTAAGAAAATGAGCTCTACACAAATGTAGCAATGATGCCAGCTTTCATTTAGAGTCATTGTTACAAGAACCAAAGTAGTGCTGCCCTTCTATATACCAGGCTAATAGATAAAGAATTTGCATGAGAGAGGAGAAGGATGGCTTTAATAGCTTTTGCCTGAGAGGTTTCAGTCCAACAGAAATTCTCATATTCAGGCTAAAAGATACACTATAAGAAAAGCTTTCAAGCATTCTTGGATTTTATATTCCACAATATAATGTAAATTTATTTATCCATTAATAGAGGGATATAGAACAAGTAAGACTTAGAGAAGCACTTACAATAACAGAGACCTGCCTTCTCAGAGCTCTTTAGTAATATATTTGGTAAAATTACTGGACTTGGGCATAGAGTGCTGCTTATAACTACTCTGTAGTTCTCGAGTCTTCCTTAGGAACTAGCAGGGAAAAAAATCTCAGACAGAATATTCAGTTTGCCAGTACTATTGTAGGCAGCCAATAGTAACAGTTGTCAACTTTTAAAATATATTTTCTGAAAATACTTTAATGCAAAGACTACTAAATAAAAGTTCAATTTAAAATTATATTACCAATTCCTTGCATATAATTTTATTTCCAGAACTTCATAACTCGGTGTTGTCTCCCTAAGCCTGTACTAGCTCAGTGAGCTGCATAATAATTTTCTTTGATACCAGATTTTGACAACCAAGGAGCTATTAGAAAACGTAGCAATATACAGACAGCATACATACCCCCAAATCTAACAACCACCCCACATCACCCACAAAAGGTTTTGATAAAAGGAACTGACCTTTAAAAAACTGTTTTTTATTATTAGTGTACAACATGACATATAGATTTCACATAACAAGAAAAACTTCTATACTTCTCTTTTCCTCCCTTAGCTTTTGTCCTCTCCAGTATATGTGTACTTAGAATTTAAATCTTTAATCTTTAAGTGGGATGACTTCTACTTCATTCCAGAACACCTATTCAGGTGATACTGAACTAAGAAAGAAATACTATGATAGCAACACATATTTCTTCCAGTACATGGACTTAGTTCTCCTCCCTCCAAAACATCCTCCAGCACTCTTCTTCTATGACCACATTAAAATCAATGAAAAAAAGAATTCCCCTCTGCCCAGAAGGGTGAAAGATACTTATACTGCAACGATGACTTAATGAAATGATTGTCAAATTATGGCTTGAGAATCTCAATTTTTACATCTATTCCTCTCTTCCTTCTGCATATAATAAACCGCTTCATCATAAAAGAGTGTCATGAGAGGATGCCAAAACTCTTCAGTTAAGAAAAAAAATCTCAATTCTTTTACACAGAAGTACGGAAAAAAATGTAAATTATTGCTGAACACCACAAAGCAGTATTACTACTAGTTGAACTTTTATTTGCTACGAAAAAATGTAGCCATTAAAAAAGAAATAAACAGAAGGGTAGAGAACAGATTTATCCAAGTCTTCACTAAATAGAATACATACAAAATATGAAATCATATTTATGATTTGATTCTTCCTGTGCACTCTGGCTGTCTGTTTTATAATTGTAACCCACATACAGAAAGCGCCTTAAGAAAAACAATTTTTAACTAGTTCCGTCATCAACTGCATGGACAGAAAATGCAAGTAGAAAATGCAACAGCTTATTCTAATGAAAAGACTCTAAGAGCATTATGTGGAGATCATGGCTTTGAAATATATATCAGTCCAGTTTGTTCTGATATAATCTACAAGTTCATGCATGGAAGCCTTACCAGACCTACCTTGAAACATCCAGGCTCAGTGAATAAAACAGGATTTCAGCTCTGCTTTCCATGTTGTGTTGATGTTTTTTAAACTACTGAGGAAATCATAGAGGGTATTTTCAAAGTCAAGCAACGGAAGAGGAGAAAAAAGGCTTTCTTTGGAACTTATTATAGAATGAGGGTTTCAGAGAAAAACATCTCATCTAAAAAAATTATATGGGGGTCTCATTTGGACATCAGAAAAAATGCTACATGTAATCTAAAGAAAGAATGTAGTCAGAACATGAGAAAAAGACAACACAGAAATCACTGACTGAATTTAAGTCAGTTTTGCTGAACACTTTTTCATTTATCTCAGCCACCTTTAGTATCCGAGTTTACACTCTGTACACCTACAACCCTGGTAGAACGGGACATATTCTACAGATCAATGCTTGGCTGAATGGCCAATCCTGCTGTTACAATTTCATCTTACACAAACACAGAATCTTTACAACAGAGCACAGACTTCTAGGAAGAAATGGAAGCCGCATATTGAAAGAGGCAACAGCGTCTTTGCCAGCAAGCTACCAGCAATCATGAAGTCTTCAGCCTACATCGATCAGGGAATGCAGACCAAAGCCCACAGGTAAATGTAGGCACGAAGGTAAAAGCATATGTGGCAGTGAAGGTAGCTCTCACACTACCCATGAAAACACAGGAGCTAAAAGTAGTTGCAGAATTATGCTCTTACCGAAGTTACATGTCACATTGTGGGACAGCCCACACAACTGCAAAGCTATGTGAATGGAGAAAAACTCTTAGCAAAGACAGGCAGGATGGAAGAGGAGAGGGCTGCTCTATCTGCTTGGGGATGTGTCTGCATGTAGAGGGAGGCAGCTGAAAAAAAAAAAAAAATGCACAGAGGCCAGCTATGGGGGAGGTGGCAGGCCCAGGGAGACCTAGTGTGCCAGGATCAGAAGAATGGGCCAACAAAGATGACATCATGTTTGGCAAATGCTGCAGACTGCATGATTAATAGGAGCAGGTAGCCAAGGGCTTCCTCAGACAACTGGAAGAAACTTCACAATTGCAGATACTAGGGGATTTTGATTACTGATATCTGCTGGGAACGCAATGCGACAGGAAGGCCCCACACAGACAGATTTCAGGACAGAGCTGAAGACTTTGTTTGATTGTTTTTAATAGAGCTGCTGGATGGGACATCCAGAAGAGCTGGAGGATACCCAGGATTGTCAGAGGACCTGAGACTCATAAATAAAGAACTTCTCAGGGATATGAAAGTCACAGAAGACTTGGCAGTAGCAACCATGAGATGATGGAGTTTAAGGTTCTGAGAGAAGTGTGCTATGTAAACACAGAAACACAGCCCTGGACTTTAGAAGAGAAAACTTCAGACTGATTAGGAAACTGATAATCAAGTTCACAAACAGAGACCACCATGATGGTTGGAGGAACACAGAAGAGATGACTGTTTTTCAGGGATATCCTTCTCGAAGCATAAGAATATACAAGAATATGAGCAGGCATGACAATAAGTCAGCTTGCCTGAATTCCTGACTAAGCTTAAACACAAAAGGAACCATATATAAGTTTGAAGCAGAGAAAGAGGACTGAGTAGGAATACCAAAACACTGCCTGGCCATATACAGTGTATATTAGGAGAGTTAAAACTTGCTGGATTTGAAATTCACAAGGAATGGAAAAAGCAACAAGATGGACTTCTACAAGCATGTAAGCAGAAAAAGACAAGGAAATTGAAGACATTCTGCTAAATAGGCCAGATGACCCTGCAAGAAAGAACTTGGAAAAGGGTGAGGTATTCAATGCCTCAAACTTCACTGGCAAATCTTGTGTCTTGTAGACCACTGTGTTCAATGATAGAGTCTTGGTGGAGACAATTATGGTCCTCAGCAGAGAAGGGTCAAGTTAGAGAACACTTAGATAAGCTAAACATAGATAAGTTCCTGGGACTGGGCTTTCAAGAGTGTTGAGGGAGGAAGCCTATATCACAGCAAGGCTACACTCTATCATCTTTGAAATAATGGAAGGTTCTCCCCAATGACTGAAAAGAGTTATGACCAACATATGCAGAAAAGGCATAAAGAATATTCAGAATATTCAGGCTTCATGGACTTCTCTTAGTCTTGGAAAATTAAGGAGCAAATAATCAAGAAAACTACTTCCAGAAATATGAATCTATGCTGGCTTGTCTCCAAGTGAACTGTGCTTTACGAAGATGACTGCCTTTCGCAATGAAATGACTGTCTTTGTGGATGAACAGGAAAACTGTGATGTCATTTTCCTCAACTTTAACAAGGGTTTCAACAAAGACTGTCACAGCATCCTTTGAAGTTATCTCTGGTTTTGAGCAGGAGTTTGGTCTAAGTGGCTTCCACAAGCCCCTTCAGCTGCTACTAAAATAGAAAAGTATATCTGAACTGTACTTGCAAGATTCCTTATTAAAGATATTTTCTACAGTCAGCCTTATGGTATTTAATTCCATCTACGTGTCAAGATGACTTTATCTTATTTTAGCTGGTGCTAAATACTGACCGCAACCTGTCTATTCTGGAACTTAATGTCATCACATACTGAGAAAAAAAAAACTAATACAGTGATCGTAATCTAAGTATTACTTATGCAAATTTAATATCTCAGTTTCTTTCTTTATATGGATCATGACAATGACAGTAACAAAGCCATTGAAAAGAAAAATAGCTTGGTACTCCGCAGGTTTTTTAGAGAAATGATTTTGTATTATGTAGCACTAATTGCAACAAAACATATACTTTGTGCAGCAGTAGCTTTTCAGCTTCTCCTAGTAAACTGACAGGTGTAAAAAGTCATATTAACAAAACAGACACAAAAACTTTCACCAGCTTTAAGGAATGCTTGAAAAATATTATTAAAAATGTGCAACTACAGAAAACAAGCTTGTTACTACAAAAACAGTGAAAGTGCAGCATAATAATATCCACAGTTAACCATTTAGACCATTAACTATCACCAAGCAATGCTTCACTGTTGGCCAAAAGCTCCCATACATAGCCAATATATTGCTACCCTTCAATCAAGCCAGTAATTAAAACCTTGGTTGGAAGAGCCATTTTTTACTGTAGCCTCTGCTTCCTTAAAGCATGGGGAAACTGAATAGTTTCTGTGGTTGTTCACTACTCTACATATAAGAAACAATTCATTATTTTCTACATGATTATTTTCAAGATGACGCTGTAATTGTATTTCAAAATGAGTACTATATACATCTTGCTTGAATTTTGACAACATATAATCATTTATAACTGTTAGTGCAAGTGTTAATTTGTAGAGACATCACTTTACATGAAAAAAATAATAGAAAATGAGAATAAATACCTGCTTCTAGCCAATTCTCTTGTTCACTTACTAGGTAAGATAGCAAAGAACAACACAGGTAAGTCACTATGTGATCTTGAAACTCGTACAAGACAACTGTTTAACCCCTTTCATGACAACCTCTCGAAAGGTAACTCGTATCTAGAGGAAATATTTCTATTTGTCAGTCTTGAATATATATTAAAACATTGGCTTGTTATCTCCGTAGCCTGCAGCTTAAAGGGGTTGTTTATATATGACTAGCTACAGATTGCCCTGCTGCAGTTTTTAAGTCCTTTTAAAGATACCAAAGAAGTGACAGTGATAGTACAGCATAGAGCCAGACCAGGTCCTAGCCCCAGGACCACCAGCCCCTGCTTCACTGGGGACGCAGCAGGGCTGGGCTCCAGCTCCCCGCAGCCCTGCCCTGACTAGTCATGGCCCCTGCCCAACTGGGCCCACCTGCAGGCCCATGACCCTGCCAAGCCTTGGCCTGGTCCTGGCCCCATGGAGGTGCTCCTAGTGGGTCACTGGGATGGGCCTTGCCTGCCAGGCCCTACCTGGCCCACCTGAGGACACCCCATGCTCCAGGACCGGGGCAGCTGCCAGACCTCACAGCACCCTGACAATGGTCAATGATTTATCTATCACATGCTTAAGTGCAAAACGCGTTAAAATATGTGGGAAAATTTGTCACGAAATGGAGAACCAATTATAACAATGAATTGATAAACTGATCAGAAATGTGGCTTATCTAAAATACATTTTATCAAAAACTTAAGGGGAGCATTTCAGACAGTAGCAAAATAAGCTGCCAAAACTGTACCTCATGTTTTCATTTCAAGGAACAAGCTTACCTTAATTTCATTACTTTCTTAAAAAAATAAAAATAATCAAGTTTTCATATACAACCAGCTTGAAAATTCACAAAAGGTTTCAGAGATCATTTGTAAAAGTGTTCAAATTGAACAAGATGCACACACATGCTCCAGAAGCCCAGTATAACCTAGACCTTTGATACCTATCTTAAAATCCAAATCACTTCAATTTCTAAAAACTTGTTCAAAATTATTATCTCCATTACTACCACAAATAGATCTGCAACAAAAATCACAGAATCCTAGAATCATTAAGGTTGGAGAAGACCTACAAGATCATCTGGTCCAACCATAAACATAGAATCATAGAATCATAGAATATCCTGAGTTGGAAGGGACCCATAAGGATCATAGAATCATTAAGGTTGGAAAAGACCTTCAAGATCATCTGGTCCAACCATCACCCTACTACCAATGTCACCCACTAGTTCAACTCCTTGCACTGCACAGGTCTACCCAAAAGTTTAGACCATGTGACTAAGTGCACAGTCCAATCTCTTCTTAAATTCAGACAGGCTTGGTGCAGTGACTACTTCACTGGGGAGCCTGTTCCACTGTGAAACCACCCTCTCGGTGAAGAACCTCTTCCTGATGTCCAGCCTAAACTTCCCCTGCCTCAGCTTGACACCATTACTGTGGGTCCTACCACTGGTGATTAAGGAGAATAGGTCGGTGCCTGCCCCTCCAATCCCCCTCACGAGGAAGATGTAGACTGCAATGAGGTCTCCTCTCAGCCTCCTCTTCTCTAGGCTGAACAGGCCCAGTGACCTCAGCCGCTCCTCATATGTCTTCCCCTCTAGGCCCTTCACCATCTTCGTCGCCCTCCTCTGGACACTTTCCAACAGTTTAATGTCCTTTTTGTACTGTGGTGCTCAGAAGTGCACATAGTACTCAAGGTGAGGCCGCACCAGCGCAGAGTATAGCGGGATGATCACTTCCCTCAACCGACTAGCAATGCCGTGCTTGATACACCCCAGGATACGGTTGGCCGTCCTGGCTGCCAGGGCACACTGCTGGCTCATATTTAACTTGCTGTCAACCACAACCCCCAGATCCCTCTCTGCGGGGCTGCACTTCAGAGTCTCGTTGCCCAGTCTGTACATATAGCCAGGGTTGCCCCTTCCCAGGTGCAGGACCCAGCACTTGCTTTTGTTAAACTTCATGTGGTTGGTGATCGCCCAGCTCTCCAACCTGTCCAGATCTCTCGGCAAGGCCTTTCCACCCTCATCTGAGTCTACAACTCCTCCAAGTTTCGTGTCACTGGCAAATCTGCTCAAAACACCTTCTAGTCCTACATTCAGATCATTTACAAAAACATTGAAGAGGACTGGCCCTAAAATGGAGCCTTGAGGGACCCCACTAGTGACCATCTGCCAGCCTGATGTGTCCCCATTTACCACAACCCTTTGAGCCCTGCCCGTCAATCAATTGCTCACCCGTTGTATGATGTTTTTGTTAAGTTGTATGCTGGATATTTTGTCCAGTAGGATCCTATGGGAAACCATGTCAAAAGCTTTACTGAAGTCCAAAAAGATCACATCAGCTGCTTTCCCTTGGTCGACTAGACGGGTGATCATATCATAAAAGGGAATCAAATTTGTTAGGCAGGACCTACCCCTCATGCACCCATGTTGGCTGGGACCAATGACTGCATTGTACCCCAGGTGCGCTTCAGTAACTTCAAGGATCATCTTCTCCATAATTTTACCAGGCACTGACTTGAGACTGACAGGCCTGTAATTGCTAGGGTCTTCTTTCTTACCCTTCTTGAAAATTGGCACAACATTTGCCAGCTTCCTGTCTACCGGGACCTCTCCAGATTCCCAAGATCATTGAAAAATAATAGAGAGAGGTCCTGCAACGACATCAGCCAGCTCTTTAAGCACCCTGGGATGAATCCCATCTGGACTTGTGTGGATCCAGGTGGAGCAGCAAATCCCGCACATGTTCACGGTTGGTTGAGATTTTATCATTCCCACCATCATGGTCCTCCAGCTCAGGGCACCCATCATCAGCATTGAAGACGGAGGCAAAGAAGGCATTCAAATCTCCGCTTTGCCTATGTCCTTGTCTGTGAGGTGACCTTCCCCATCAAGTAGCGGACCTATGTTTTCTTTGGTCCTCCTTTTTTCTGTTCACATATCTAAAAAAAAACTTTTTATTGTCTCCCACAGACATGGCCAGCTTCAACTCTAGTTGGGCTTTGGCCACACAAATTTTCTCCCTGAAAACGGGAACAGTGTCCCCGTATTCCTTCCACATTGCCTGACCCTCCTTCCAGCAACCATACGTCTTCTTTTTTCACCTAAGCTCCAGTAGAAGATCCCTGGTCAGCCAGGCCGGCCTGCTGCCCCTCCTGCCTGACTTCTGATATTTTGGAATTGCCTGATCCTGTGCTTTTAGGAGGCAGTGCTTAAAGAATGACCAGCACTGATAGACACCAATGCCTTCAAAAGTGTCCTCCCAAGGGACCTTGCTGACTAGTTCCCTGAGCAGCCTGAAGTCTGCTTTCCCCATATCCAGGGCTGAGGTTTTGGTGACAGTTTTCCTTCTGTCACCATAAATTTTAAACTCAACCCCTTCATGGTCACTATGGCTGAGACGGCCACCAAGTGCCACATCCCCCACAAGACCCTCTCTGTTCTCTAGCAACAGATCTAGGAGGGCACCTTTCCTAGTTGGCTCCCTTTGCACCTGCACCAAGAAGTTATCATCTAGGTGCTTTAAGAACCTCCTGGACTTGCTCTTGTCAGCCGTGTGGTGATCCCAGTTGATGTCTAGCAAGTTGAAGTCCCCCATAAGGACAAGGGGAGTTGATCTCGAGGCATCTCTTAGTTCTGCAAAGAATAATTCATCAGTATTGTCGTCCTGGCCAGGTGGTCTGTAATAGACTCCCACAATGACATCCCCTTTATTTGTTCGTTCCTTAATCCTTACCCAGAGGCTCTCGACTTTGCCGTTGCCAACTTGAAGTTCCTCACAGTCCAGCCCCTACTTCACATACATCGCCACCCCCCCACCTCACCTGCCCTGCCTGTCCCTCCTGAGGAGCCTGTAACCATCTATTGTGACACACCAGTCTCAGGACTCATCCCACCAGGTTTCATTTATGCCAATGATGTCGTAGCTGTGGGACTGGGCCAAGACTTCTAGCTCATCCATTTTGTTCCTCATACTGTGGGTGTTTGTGTAGAAGCACTTCAAATGCATCTCCCTGCATGCAGCACCTTGTGGAGCTGACCAAAGGACCTCACTAGCACACAGTCCCTCTGATTTTAGCACACCATCCCTTAGCTTATCACCAGCGTGCCTGTTTCTATCCCTTTCCCCCTTCAACTCTAGTTTAAAGCCCTATCTATCAGCCCCGCCAACTCCTGATCAAAAATCGTTTTCCCCCTCTAGGAGAGGTGCATCCCATCTGGTGCCAGCAGGTCCGGTGTCGTGTAGACCTTCCCATGATCAACAAACCCAAAGTTCTGCTGGTTGCACCACTCCCAAAGGCACATATTAATGGGACGAGTCTGCTTGTCAACATCAATCCCCCCTATCGGAAGGACAGAAGCAAACACAACCTGCGCCCCTGATCCTTTAAGTAGTCGCCCTAAAGCCCCTTTTGATCGCATTTGGACTTCTCCTTGCTACCTTGTCATTACCAGCCTGAAAGACTGCCAGATCCCAGCGGCTCCCTCGGCTGCCTCAAGTGGCCTCAATGCTGGACAAAAAGCCCTGCCCACCTCAATCCCCTGCTCTGCTGCAGAATGCATCTGCCCTGGAGCCAATCGCCTGCAACATGCAACATAAACAGCTGACACCCTACAAACAAAATATGAAGTGTAATAAATTTACTAAAAAGTATATTGAAATACATCAAAAGCTCAGCTGTAAGCTTGAAGCTTCTTATAATTGATCGGTATAGGTTAAGGGGAGGACAACAGGAATGTACATTTGAGAGAAAAATGCATAATACTGTAAGAGGAATGTTGCTCCCCTAAAACAGAGAATAAAGCACTGCTATTTCAGGCTATCATATGGCCTAATTTTCATGTGTGTGATGTCCCATTTCCATTCTAAGAGTGTTATTATTCTTATCATACTGACAGTTGAACTAAAAGTAGGCACAACTTTTCCTAAAGCTTAAGAACATGTTTCTTCCCAAAACTTTTTAAGCTTCTTCCTGATCCACTTGGTAGGACCCAGAAATAGATTCAGAACTGGAATTTATCATATCACTTATGTAATGTTATTTTTCCTCCCATTCAGATTTCCACATAGTGCTTCCACCTCAGATTATTAATGACTTCACATAGTTCTGTATTTACCTTTTATAGCCCACTCCTTGACTCAGTTAACAGAAGAACTTTAATGCCTCATAGAAAACTCTGTGGCAGGAAGATACATTATATCTTATTGCTTGTTCATAGTGCTTCACCACTATATTCCTTGTCACCAGCTAAGGGAAAGATCTGGCTTAATAGAACACTATTATAGCACTTAGTACTTCTACATTCTACTGTCCAATTTCATCATCTGTCAGTAATTTCGGTATCAGTCATTGCATTATTGTCTGAGTGCCACTGAAAGATGACAGCACCATGGAGGTGCATAAGACTCAGCACAGACTCCATAAAATTTTCCTACTGTGACAATTTTGATTTATTCAAGATTTTCCCCTCCCAGTCTGATCTGCAATCCTGAAATTGTATGCGACCTCTGAATCAAAGTAACATTTTACTCCTCCCCCAAATTCAAGGCAATTTATATGATTCTACATTGGCATTTTGTACAAGATATTTCCAACTAAG
Organism: Oxyura jamaicensis; assembly: GCF_011077185.1. NCBI lineage: Eukaryota > Metazoa > Chordata > Aves > Anseriformes > Anatidae > Oxyura > Oxyura jamaicensis. The sequence continues at coordinate 74,072,950 of NC_048894.1, forward strand.
GTCTTACAGAGTTTTTATTATTTATTTTTGTGGAAGGTATAAAAAGCTTTAGGAGAGGCAGAGCCATGGGGAAGATCAGAGAATTCTTCTCGCTAGCTATACCCCAAAACCTCACTGAGACACTATTCTTCGGTTCAATCAAAGATCTGCAGCAGTTGCAAGAACATGCTTTGCTCAGTATGGCACAGATATTTCAGCTTTCTGAAAGAAACAACAAATTTCAGTAACAGGAAAAACAGAAAGCAATACAATGAAACATTTACTACAAAAGTAAGTGCCCAGTTCAGCACAGAAGAATTTACCCAAATCAGTGTATGTCAGGAGAAGCTACATGAGCTTCAGTTAATATTTCATCATACTCCACTTGTATAGCTCAAAGTCAACAGGCCCATCTGATCTTGATATGGTAAGTTATGAAATAAAAATGAGTTGCAAATTTCAAATTTCTTGCTAGGTGGGATTATAACCAGAATTCATGGAAACTAGCATCATCCTTTCTGGCTAGTTAATCTTATCAATTCTTTGTAACATGTTTGTTACCTTATTGTCAGTGACCTTAATTGCAAAACCTACAAATTGCATAATGAGCGTTTTATAAAACAATATATAATACAATTAAATTTATAGAGCCACTTATTCATTAATGGAAGTAAACCAATGTAAAAAAAACACGTAAATCAAACAAGTGATAAAAAGTCTAAATGAGTCATGGCTCAAGCCCAATGTCCAACAATACATGTTGGAAGAGAGAATTAATACAAGAGACTCCAACACATGCTGGAAGAGAGAATTAATACAAGAGACTTCAATAAAATGGAAAAGCCCATAACAGATAAAACACATTTTTCAGAGGTGCTAAAAGAACATCCTTCATGGCAATTAGAACAGAAAGGGTCAGGAGGTGAAAACTTTTTTTTTTTTTTTTTTTTTTTTTTTTACGATTGAGTTTTGAAGTGTGAAGCTCCCTCATGACTGGATGCACATAGTACTGTCCGTGGTGAAGACAGTACCTCAGATAGTAGAATCTCATATGAGTTACAGCTTTAAGTACAACTATTGACACTTTGGATAAAAGCAAGTCAATCAAAACAATTATCTTCTGATGTCACCAGACATAAAGCACAAGGAGCCATCCCATGGGCTGCATTCCCATGCCTGGTTGTGAGAGAAGTGGCAGCTGTCCGGTGGCACAGAAATATTCAGATCTTATCCAAGTACAGACTTGTATTTTCAGAGAAAAATCATATTTGAGGGATCAGTTTTCAGACACACATCCATTATGTTTGATGACAGTTATCTAATGGAAGATTAAAAAACTAATATTGTAACTTTTTTTTCCTGTTATTCTTTAGCCTCCCAGTCAAATGAAATGTCACTGTAGTTTACATAGTTTACATTTAAAGAGAGTTTCTGTTGTTCACAATGAGGTCTATGAAGCACAACTGAAAGCAAAAGATACCACAGGACTAAGGTGTAAAATAGCACACTGAAAAACAGAGTATAGAGGGCATAATGTGACAAAAATCAGTTTCTTTCCTTTGTTCCCTGCTCCAAAATTACTTGGTTTGAATGATTCAGTTCATACTTAAGATGAGTCCATTCTGACTAAACCTGAGGCTTGACCTGTAGAGTAGTTCTCATCCTTGACAAGACAGGGGATAGATTATTCCCTTTATAATTCCCTTTATTTAAAGACTTTAACCTTTCAAGAATCAGACTTCTACCTCATCTCCGTATAGGCTGACTTGCAGTCTACCCTAAATCTTATCTCTAGCTTGTCTGTATTCCAGGAAACAAACAAACAAAAAGAGAGTCAAAAGGTCCTGAAAAGCAAGCATCAGAAAACCCCAGTTCAGGCAATGTTGCATTCCCCCTCCTGCATGGTGGAAAAGAGCAGTTTGAGTGAAACATGCAAAATTAGAAGGACCATTTATTCCTGGGCCAGCCATGAGTTCTGCATTAAGTTCTCAGTATAGAACAGACCTTGTCATGAAAAAAGAACAATTAATGGTGAAGTACTGCCTTTCCTAAAGTACAAACAAAGTGCAAGGTACGATCTTGTCTTAAACGACTTCGCTCTCAACATACCAACCAATGCAGCAGAGGAGACAAGGGAGCATACTGTATCAGAGCAATCTCTGGAGCTTCTTGTGCCCGAAAGAGAAGGTGGAGAGATGGAACCACAGTCCTCACTCCTCAGACTGCAAGTCCATATGCATCAGAGTAAAACATTGTCACCACCTTCACACATAGGTAACAGAAATATTTGCTCTTTGTGAAAGAAAGCAGAGGATGAACTCCCTTACAAGTGCAGCTTTTATTTTTATTTCAGATAACAGAACTGAGAAAATTGATAAAGGCTTGCTTTTTGCTCTTTTAATGAACTGCTGAAAAAAAAACGGCATCATATCACTGCTTTCTTGGAAGCATCTAAAGGTATAGACTGTGAATGTTAGAATTTGGGTTGATGTAATTCAAAGAAGATTGTGTTTTGTATGAAGACGTGTGTAAAAATGTATTGTTAAATTTTAACATGCTTTGACATAAATCTTACAGAAAAAAAGTAGTGAAACCGACAGCTAAGACAGTCTTTGAACAAATCCTGACACACTCACTGTCTGAAGGTTTTTTAAAAAATTACCTCCCAGTTATACTGCAAACAATAGGGGCTTGAAGTCAGGAAAGCTTTAAATCATTTTCACATAGTCTATGTATGCACAACATGAAATATATTCAAGTGTTCTTTCTCTGCTCTCAGAAATCACTTTCTATTAAATGCTTCTGTTCTTAAATGTCTCTAATCATGAAGACTTCATGCTTCTCTATACAGACTATTTCATTGGTATCTTTGCCATTGTAAGGTTTTTAATTATATGTAACCCAACTTTTTCTCGCTATAAAGAAAGCACTTAATTCTTGCCCTGCTTGTCCTGAATATGGACAATATGTTATTCTCCCTCATTTGCAGGAACTTTAACTTCAAAGGAAGATTCCTCAGTCTTAGATGAGTCTCCTCATCTTCTCTTTTTTTGAATTTAAAGCCTTGCTTATTCAAAGGTTCTCTTGTAAGGTGTGGTTTTTGTTTGTTTATTTTTGTTGTTGTTTTTTGGCTGATTGTTTTTTTAACCAATTTTTTTTAACCAATTAGATATGTTATTCTTGTAGGGCAACTCCTCCTATTTTTCTTGCAGTGTAATTTCCAAAACATTACAAAAGGATTACTGAAGCTGAACAGGGATGAAAACTTGTCTCACTAGCCATATATAGACTCACAGAATAACTGAGGCTGAAAAGACACCATCAGGTGTCTTCTCCAACATCATGATCAAAGCAGGGTAAGCTGTGAGGTCAGGCCAGGCTTGCTCAGTGCGTTGCCAGTTCTGCCTTGAGTATCTCTGAGAGTGAGGGGAAATCTCTTCCAGCCATTTTCCCTTGTTCACCAATCCATTCATTTCATCACAAAAAGCAATCAGGTTGGTCAGGCATTTATTCCTCTTATAAATCCATGCTTGTTGTTCCCCATCACTACCATCTCCTTCACGTGCCCAGAACTGGCCTCCACAACTTTATGATTTTCCCCAGAAGCTAAAGAGCCACATTCATACTGCAGTTCCCTATATCATCTTTTTGGCATTTTTGACAATGTGTCAAAGCTTTGCTTTTCTCCATTCTTCAAATCATAACCCAAACTGTATACCTTCTATCCCAACGTGATTTTAGTCATGAGCAGTTTGCAGTCCCACCTTCTCTTTCTCCATTCCTCCCTGAGTAGTTACCTAGACAGTTGTTCCTCGGTCTGTTTAGTACTCAATGATTTCTGCACAAAGGGATTTCATTTGTCTCAGTTTCACCACACCATTTAGTAATTATTTTTCTGTTTTTCATTGTTATTTTGAATGCTGATGCTAGTCTCTTAAACACTCTTTAATTCTCATCTGTTGTGTAGATAGCAAATTTATCGATAAACCCTATGAGCGCTATGTATTTCTATTTGATCGCCCATAGGGTTAACAACAATATTGAGCAGAGATGGGTCTAAGGCCAGAGCAAAGTCCTTATGACACCCACTTCCACTCTGAATGTGAGCCATTTTGTCATTATGCAGAACAGTTCTGCAATCAGTTCTGTGCTCACTCTTTGTTGATCCATCTAGATCAAATGCAGATTAAAATAGCATATGAAACAGTACCCAAATCCTTATTTAATCAGGATTTATGACACCTACTGTTCCTCCTCTATCTGCAAGACTACTGATTATTAGAGAACTTTTACATAATTTATTCATGATCTGTGCATTTCTACCATAATTTATTTTTTAGCTCTCATTTTTAATTTTTAGAACTCAAAATGCTGCAAGTTACTCATCAACGAACTGGAGCCATTGTCTATTGTTATTACAAAATGTAACAGATCACATTGATTCCATCCATCTCTTTTACAACAACAGCCTTAACACACAGATTTTGGGGTGATGGCCTGGAATATACAATAAAGGAATTGAGGGATTTTGTTGCTGTTACTACTGCTTTTACACAGTAGTGAATTTAGATTGCCTGGATTTTTAAATGCTCATTGTGTAACATGTTCAATAGGCCTATTTTGCAATAGCAGGTAACTGATCTATCTTTTTGAAAGAGGGTGGCAGCACAACATCCCAAGTTGGGAAGCCAACCACAGAGACAGAATAATTATTCACCTGTATGTAACCTGTCTATAGCACTTCAATTTTGCATTGCTATTTTTTAGTATTTTCAACAAAATATATTTGATATTCAGAAGAATAACATTTTGAGTCACTGCACTATACGATTACATATTTTGATCTAAAAAACACCAAACTAACACAACTCAACCACATTTTCATTGGGCTTTCACATTCAAATGTCTTATCCTCTGTTTTACGTCACCTAAAACTCACATTGACATCAGAAAAATATCTGCTTCCTCCAGGTATAGTGAAAGTGAAAAATCCTAAACTGTTGCCATTTATTTTTAATCTACACTGATTGAAATTCCTTGATTTTATTAATACAAGTCATGCACAGTGTATGAAATGGGCTCTATGGGCTTATTTCTCCTTCTAGTGAAATATTTTTTTTTAATAGATTTTACTTAGAAATATATTTCAAGAGACTTATAAACCTGATTTTTTACAATATGCATTTTATTATTTTACAGCATTTTTCACGCATCTATTTTTTCCTCCATGAAGCTTGACTGAAATTTTTATACCACATTTTATGGACCCAATAGTCTGTAACAATCAGAATTTCTTTAGCAGCCCATCCTGGAAATGCATATTTAAGTAATTCTGAAAAGGATATAACGTGTTATAATTGAAAACCTCAGCTCCATTCCTTCCAAAGCTCATACTTTTGTGAGTAATACCACTAAGCACTGTGAGATCAGTGTCAGGCTTAACAACACAAATAAAGCTTCGTAGAACCCATATGTGTATTACTGATGTCCATATCAGATAAATAAACACAGCCTTGGCCTACATAATCAAGCATAGTCCCTAGGTAAGAAATAGTCTGCAGTAATAATAATAATATTAATAATCCAGAAACACCTTTAAAGCAACCTTTATAGATTCTCACATACACAAAATAACAGGGTATTGACATACTCATATTACCCTTATAAGCCCTGCAAAGGTTATACAGAGATACAGAACACTCTGTGGCCCTCCATGGTCACAGAGGATCTGAACATAAGAGCTGACAGCCCAGAAGAGTAGGCAGAGATAGATAAACTGATCTTGGCTCATTTTTGTGGTTTACTGAACAAAATCCATGTTCACAGCATACATTATTCCTTTGCCACCTGGCAAACAAGGACATTTCAATAGCAAGGATGAAGAAAACTGCATCAGTACAGCTCCTGATTAATGACAGTCCCCTTGGAGAGGCAAAAATTGTGTGTGTGAAACATATATAGGAATACCATTTTATTCCTGATTGCATTTGTCCGTATTTAGGAATAAGACTGGGAAAAACCTGTGCTAATTTTGACTGCACCAAGTGTTGAGTAAAGCAAGTGTTAGAAATTGAAAAATTTCTAAGTCAATTCCACTGGTTCTTTTAACATCTTTGCAAGATGCTGGGCTTGACATTTTGGCTCTTATTATGGATCCCATATTTTTATCCTCTAAATCTCACTGGTTTGTAGGATTCTCTTCCCCATTTCCTTACTCTTAAGGTATGCTTGCTGCAATGAGCAGGATGAAAGGTGATACTCACCTAATGCAGTACAGTACCGTGGATGGACATTAAGTAAGAATTTGAAGAGGAAGTGTGACAGCCCAGTTGCCCCATTGAAAATAAATCTTCTTATCAAAACAAATTAGTTTTGGCACTGTGCTGTTTTGGTAAGATATCACAGAATCACAGAATCACAGAATAGTCTAGGTTGGAAGAGACCTACAAGATCACCTAGTCCAACCTCTGACCTAACTCAACAAATCTTCCACTAAATCATATCCCTAAGCTCTACATCTAAACGTCTTTTAAAGACCTCCAGGGATAGTGACTCAACCACTTCCATGGGCAGCCTATTCCAGTGACTAACAACCCTTTCTGTAAAGAAGTTCTTCCTAATATCCAACCTGTGCAATAAGGTCGCCCCTGAGCCTCCTCTTCTCCAGGCTAAACAGTCCCAGCTCCCTTAGCCGCTCCTCATAAGACTTGTTCTACAGACCCTTCACCAACTTCGTAGCCCTTCTCTGGACTCGCTCGAGCACCTCCATAATATCCAAATATACTATTAATGGTCTGTACCAAATAGTACCACCTAATGATCTGTCTGTACCAAAAGTACCTCCAAATATCCAAATATCATAAATTGCTTCCAAGTGCAACAGCTCATGACTCTCCAGTACCATAAACCACTTTCTGAAATAGTTACATCCTTACAAAGATTTTAATTTTCTAGTCCTACTTTTATCTAAGCTGATAGATTTTTTTGCTTTGCTCTACCCACTCATCCTGGTATTTAAAGACATAAGCGCGTTTTAAACATACTCAAGATATCAAGAATCAGTAGCAGCATGAACACATCTAAGCAATTATTTATTACTAAAAACAAACAAAAAGAAAAAAAAACTAAACCTCTTTTTTTTTTTTGTGACTTCAGCCTTCCCCCTGAAAACAAAAACAAAACAAAACAAAACAAAAAAAGTTTAACAGCTCCAGAACATACTATTTTCCTTGCAAGTTTTAATAAGCAATTTCTTTAAGAAGCTATTCCATTTAAGGTGGTATTACACCATTAATTTGCCATTTTCTACTATTATTTGAGTTGAATAAATATAATAAATAAATATAGTTTAATTTAATTATTCCATTTCAAACCAGTAAAGCAAATCTGGAACTTTTTAAATAACTTTATTTTCTTGGATTAGTTTTAGAGTTGACAGCAGTCATAATTCAATCAGATGCAGGCTTTGAAACTTGAATTCTTGTTCAATCAGCTTGTTAGAAAGGTTAAAAACTGACCCGTGCTCAGATTATTATTGTCTTTTAAAATTATCTCAAGTTGGCACTAAAATCTGAAGAGTCCCAAATTAGCGCCTGGTTTTGAAAGGTGTATGTGTTCGTGCATGAGCTAATTACAAAAATCTTGCTTAGCTGTGCAGCTGTAACCAGCACCTGATCACCTTGTTTACTTAATTAAAATAGCACATAAAAATTTCATCCATGACATATGTACATCATACCTCTTATAACTTATAGAAAACTGTATTTAAAATGTTGAAAAGACATTCGCATTAGCAAAATTAACATTCCTAAATAAATAAAATACTTTTTGCCCGTTCACTGAATAGCCAGCTGTTTTCTTCCCTCTTCTACTTTAATGGTTTTCATGAATCATGGACCTTTAGCCCGTGATTCATTCCAGAATTCATACATGCAGTAACATGTTTTATGAGGATTAAAAACTGTGCATTTGTCTCACATTTATGGTATGAAAAAAGAACACTGAAGAGAAAGAAATAATTTTGAAGTTTACATGAAATTACAGGAAGCAAAAGGTCTGTGTGCAGACCATTAATAGTATCCAAGACCTGTAATAGTATTTAAGCCCAGTATTTAGTTTTGTAGCAACTGAATCATAGCAGGTGTACAAGCACATTTTCTCCTTGCGTCCTCAGTTGTATTGGTTAGATTTCTGCAGAGATCAACGTCCCAATGGAATACTAGAAATTAAATGAACTTTCATATATTCAAAATAAGCAGAGAAAGCAAAATGGTCAAATTAGAAGTGAAATAATCACAGAAAAAAAATATCCAGCAAGACATTTAATGTAAAATCATCATGAGATAATCAGAGGATACAGCTATCCCGAAAAGATACCAGAAAGTCTTGCCTGAGGCCTGTAAAACTTTACATTATTGTTTTAGGCAGCTATCAAATGGTCGGCCTGGAGCAGCTGGAAAAATATATATATAATATATATATATATATAATTTATATATATATATATTCTAACGATTATGATCTTGATCTCCTGTCAGTACTTAGGAAGGCGTCTCTATAAAAGACTCCCTATAAAGAATGACTGAATATAAAGATTACAACATCATGTCCATCATGTCTGTTTGAGTCTGTAGACAATCCCAAGATATGAATTATCTCTTATTTTTAGTGTCACACCTTTTATTTAATATATATATATATATAGGAAAAAAGTATGGTGATCACAATGTAGATCAACTCTTTCATTTAAAGATGCTGTATGATAGTGATAATGACACATCTAAAGAACAAAGTGAAAATATATATTTTTGATGGACATGTCTCTATGGAATATCATTCCTCAACATTAGAGCATTTCTATAGAAAGACCCATTTAACTTTAAAGCTGATTAATAAATATTAAGTTATTTTGTGAATGGGTATTTAACAGCAAATAGAGGGCTGGAAGAGTAGTGTCTCCCACCTCATCATAACAGAATAGCTGTTTCAGCAGCACAGTCCTGTCCTTCTCAGGACAGCGGCCTTTTCATCCACTTGATGTCATTAGAAATGTTTTGCTGAATTACAAAGGGACAGGCAACAAAGCAAATAAGAGTGAAATAAGTACAGCATTAAATTCCCACAACATTCCCATGTAATTAATCATTCTAGCTACCAAAGTAAAGTCAGTATTTATATTTCAACTCTCATAGTATTCTTCAGACCTCCCTGTTCTGACATAGATAACTATTGTTGCTTGTTTAAGAAGTTGATAAATGCTACTGACGTTCAAAAATTAGCTAACTCTGAGGGGCTGAAATCAGATGTTCAAAGCACTGAACCATAAGAACTGCTCTGGAAAATATGAAGTTAAACCAAAGGTTAATTTGGTTTACAGTGCAGAACTATAAAATGGACTCAAATATTTGGAGGTTTTAAAGTTATCTTTCTTTTTATAAGACAGAGGAAAATAGACATAAGGTTTTCCATAACTGTTCTCAAAGACTTAGCATACCTTCTTTTAGCATCGCTTTCTTTAAAGATATGACTCATAGGTCCCAAAGCAGTGATGCTTAGACACCCCTTTCCAATTCCATCATTAAAAAATAGATGATTCCTAAAGTCTGTACTGTGACTGCAAGATCTGAAAATCTGAAAGGTAAGGTCTTTAAGAAGTTGTATTTTGAACTAATAATGGGATGGACTTGAAAATAAAAAAATGTTTTCTAAATCAAATTTATATTGTATACAATACATGCCTGACCTTCCCTAAAAACATGTGAGAGCCTGAAATAAATGGCAGAGTAAATATTTGTAATCAAGGGAATGCAAGAAACTCCAAAAGCCACAGGTTTATTACAGGCTTTCTGAAAAAAAAAAAAAAAAAAAAAAAAGAAGAAAAAAGAAAAAAAAAAAGTCCAAAAGAGAACAAGAAGCAGCAATGGGTCCAAAATATATCAGTTAATTGGATCTGAGACGACAGTTGTGTTAAGGATAACAACAGCATGATTTATGCTGAGGTATGTAAAGATACCAGCAGATAATGTTACACTGCCTCTTAAGCCTACTAGCCAAATATCATATACAAATTTAATAATCACACTTCCTATTCAACTCACAAGCAAGTTAATGAAAATTTGTGTCCCCCAAATCCTTTCAGACTGCTCAGAATTGATAACTTCTCTCCGTGCATTGTTCTCCTACCATCTTTGCATATACACTGTACATTGTTGTCTGGGCTATATTATGTGATAACTTATGAGAAATCTTACTAACTGTATGGTAGATTATATCTACTATTTTACTAACCAACAGTACAATTATCCTATTGTAAAAGAATACAGTTTGTTATTGACAAATCCATATTTAACATTACTTTTCCTTTTATGCCTCCTAGATTGTTTATTTTTTTCCCTGGAATTACTGCTAAGGTGATTAATTTATAATTCTTCACTTCCTCTTTTTGCACCCTGTTCTTGCTATATTTGCTGTTCTAAAATTTCTGGTACTTCATCCATCTTGCTCATGTTCTATGAAACAGCCCTGAGATATATTTGAGATATTATGCTTAAGAAAGATTCAGTTGGTTTGGTAAGTAACCTGGTATAAGTTTCATCACATTCTAACTACATGAAAATAAATTGTTTATATAAGTGAGCTATATAATCTGAGATCTCATACCATTGTCCCTGGTATTAACAGATGCTCACCTAACTACAGATGATGAAAAAAGCTGAAAGAAACAAAAACAGTAAACACTTCTGACGACAGGTTTTCTTCTCCTCACTACCTTCTTCTTATTATTAAAATACTTAAAGCACTACCAATTCTTCTGACTCCTTACATTTACCTTCCTTAAGATCTTATCAATGATCTGAGCTCAGTGAAACCTGTTTCCATGAAGTAGATTGTTTTACCATTGCTGTTTTCCTTCTCCTGAATCAGCCTCACCCAAGTTGCCCTCCATTTGCATGCATCTCAGATCCTCTCCATTAGTTTGGATTAAACCTACATGAAACTTACCTTTTGCTTTGCCATCCCTACCAAAAGCTTTGTATTATCATTGTCACTGATGCAGTACACTACTCTACTGAACAGTGTTTTCCTGTATTGTATTCCCCAGAAATGTCAAGGACTCATATATTACAAAAAGAGTACTTTAGATAATACCATGAGTTGCTTGCCGAAAGTCCTGATTCCCTGATTTTCCTGGTTTGTGGGTCTATGAAGGAACCTCCACATCTTGGCATTGTCCACTCTCTTCTCCCTTTCAAAGACTTTTGGATTCCTTCAGTCCCTCTAAAATCACGGATTCTGAATGTGGAAGTATTCAGTATTTAAGCTATTTTGAATACATTAGTGGGTAAATTGGAAGTTATTAGAAGTTAGAATTTACAATATAAAAAGGACGTAAAACTACTAGGGAGTGTCCAAATGAGGGCTATGATGTATGAGGAGCAGCTGAGGTCCCTTGGCTTGTTCAGCCCAGAGCAAAGCAGGCTGCGGGAAGGCCTCATGGCAGCCTGCAGCTCCCTCACGAGGGGAGCGGAGGGGCAGGCACTGAGCTCTGCTCTCTGGGGACAGCAACAGGACCCAAGAGAACGGCATGGAGCTGGGACAGGGGAGGGTCAGGCTGGGTGTTAGAAAAGGTTCAGCACTCAGAGGGTGGTTGGGCACTGGGACAGGTTCCCCAGGGCAGAGGTCACAGCACAGAGACTGACAGAGTTCAGGAAGCATTTGGAAAATGCTCTCAGACACGTGGTCTGATTTTTGGGTGGTCCTCTGTGAAGCCAGGAGTTGGACCAGATGATCCTTGTGGGTCCTTTCCAACTCAGGATATTCCATGATTCTATTCACAGGGATACTGCCAATTTACACATCATAATTTAGATTACAAGGATTCTGTGTTTTCTTCTTGTGTAAAAGGGAAAAATCACACTCTTGAGCCAGATATTTACAAAGCTTATAGATAAATTCAAGTTTTACAGTGCTTATTTAACAGACTGAATGCACAGTCTTTTTTTCATAATCACAGAATGGTTTGGGTTGAAAGGGACCTTAAAGACCACTGAATTCCATCCCCCCGCCATGGGCAGGGACACCTCCCACCAGACCAGGTTGCTCAAAGCCCCATCCAACCTGAACTTGAGCATTTCCAGGGATGGGGCATCCACAGCTTCTCTGGGCAACCTGTGCCAGTGCCTCACTACCCCCTGAGTCAAGAACTTCTTCCAAATATCTAATCTAAACCTACCTTCTTCTAGTTTAAAGCCAATCCCCCTTGTCCTATCTCTACCCTCCCTGAAAAAGAGTCCCTTCCCAGCTTTCCTGTAGGCCCCCTTCAGGTACTACTGGCATGCCACTATAAGGTCTCCCTGGAGCCTTCTTTTCTCCAGCCCCATCTCTCTCAGACTTTCCACGTAAGAGAGGTGCTCCAGCCCTGTCATCTTTGCATCTCTCCCCTGGACTTGCTCCAACGGGTCCATGTTTATGACACTATTCTTTAATGGCAATGAGCAATTGATTCAAAAACTCATCATATTTTAAAAAGAAGATGAAGTAAAAACAAGACAAAGCATTGTTCAAGACTCCACATATTTATAATGGGAAAAATAAAGGGCTTTTTCGAGTCATGTCTATTAAGCAAAGTTTTGAAATATAATCATTAGTATTAATGTTAATACCAAATCAGGGCTTAGAAGCAAACTATCACCTTTCTTAGAAATGAACAATAAGCTCAGCCAAGAATTTTCCTTTCCTTCTTTTGTGGGAAATGTCAAGTATTCATTTAATAATAGGAATTCTTTCAAAGTCAGTTTTAAGATTGGCTTTTCTCCCTCCCCAAAAGGTAGGTGCCACTGTTAACTGAGAGAAGTTTTTTAAGAAGTTGACACCCTTTATCCCTGAGCAAAGATTACATGCACAGTAAGTTATAATCCTTGGCTTTGCAATATCACTTTATGAGGTTAAGAAGATGAATGTTCATTGCTTTTAATCCTTACCATGATTCACGAGGCTCTGTGTATCCTTTCCCCAGAGTATCTACAACTGAACGGTTGTTCTGCCTGCTGCTTAAATTACAGAGACATCTGCAAAGTAAATTATGGACTGTTGTCCCACAACCAAGCTGCCTCTTCATCTCTCTGTAGTATATCACTGAAAACAAGAAAAGGTATTTTTTTTCCTTGTTTATCACTTTTGTTTTGCCAGACTGGGTGATATTATGATGACCTGGATTACTGCCTGCCATGCATGCTTTCAAACAACATGTTTTGCTGCAAAAACCCACAGTGAAAAGGAAGGGAGGGTACAGACTTGTGAGGGACAGAACAGACAGCTGAATAATGCTCATTTTGTTCACTGAGCTCTTCAGGGTTCACAGATCTAGGGCTGATTTTCCTCATCGTAACAGAAATCTATGTAGCTAAAAAAATACTTGAACACTTAAACCCATTGTGAATGTGGTGAGTATATAACTTTCTATTTCTCTAAAACAATCCTATTACAAGTTCATTAATATACTGATTTCTGCATCTCTACTTATATGCGTATATACTGATATAAACATATCAAACCCATATAAGCTTACCTAACCCATAAGAGAAGCTGAGCTCTTGTGTGGTATAAAAGTATATTTCAGCATCTAAAATAGCAGTGGAATTTTTGGAGTTTACATCAGAACAGTGAGAATTAGATCACTTAACCTGTTCAGAATTTTAAGCCAGATTTTTAACTATGCACCTAATTTTATAATCTTGCATTTTAAAAACAAAGTATGCCAAGCTCCTGCTTGTCTGCACACTGGTGTTCTGAGAAGGTGTTCTACTAAGTGCTGATCTTATCAAGTTTCAGATGAAATTTAATGAAATAATTCCACACTACTTGCTTTCTAATACCTGTCTCATTACCTGTTCACCTGAATGCCTGGAAAAAAATATACAGTTTTGACTAAAATCCATGTGTCAACAAATAAATAAATAAATAGCTAAAGGTAATGTGCATGGCAAGGTATCATTCAAAAAACATTTAAGAAAGCAGATGTATGTTTGTGTGACATTAGCATCCAATACTCCTTTGGCTAAATTCCAGTGAGCCTAGTCAAGATAACAAGTGCTGATAGTGTTGACATCCCAGAAGCTCTTTTTACATATTTGGCAGAGAGAAAAAAATCTCAGTTTCCTAACTCCTTTCAACTATGTCAGATGCACACAGCTTGGAAAGAGGAGATACATAACTGAAAATTGTATTATTTATCCTAAAAAAACATCAGTAAAGACAGGCCTGCCTGACTCAAAAACTAGGAACCAAACACTTCCAACATTGTACCTAAAGTTTTCATTAGAATTTCATGGCAGAATATATCTCTAACTTTTAATTACATTTAATTACATTAAATACATCACTCAATTACCCAAATGAAGCCACACATAAAAGCGAACCTGTCTTTAGTATCAGCAACACAACTTCATTGGGCAGGTTAAACACATGGTATCCATTGAAATCAAGGGTTACATAAAATGGAATTCAGGCAGGACAAATTCTTACTATAAGAAAATATCAATACATTTTTAAACAAGCATGATATATTCAGAATTTTAGTTTATATTCCACTGAAATTGAACATCGGTGAGCCCCAAACTACTCTCTATAGCTGTTTGCCTTTTCTGTATAACTTCATCACAGGACAATCAACATCCAGATCTTCCTCTCTCTACATCTGCCTGCACGAGTGTTCATAAGCAAGCATTCAACAAAGTTGTAATATACGAGCTTTTACTGAATTTAATCATTCCATGTCACCTCTACCCTCTTCTCCAGGATACAATGCTTCACAGACCAAAATTATTAATCTAAAACTAAAACAAACAAAAAACCTGTCATCACTTGACTGTTTCAAACTTATTTAGGCTCTCAGCTCAAAATACAACACAATTAACTTCACAAAATTAGAAATTTAGTATCTACCTCTTTTTTTTTATTTTTTTTTTTTAATATGGAGAAAATACAACCAGTGTTTCATTATCCCCAGCATTAGATTCTTGCCAAGAGTATAGTAAAACCAGCTTATGGTAGATTCCATAAGCAACAATTGAAGTAGACAATGGCACATTAATAAACATGAGGAAGCCTATGACATTGTCTTTTTTCCCCTGTGTAAAAGATTCTGTTAAGGTATGCCTTTGAAATGAGACAAATGCCATTTGACAAAAATAGCATCCAGCAATTACAAGAAAAAAACATTGTAAAAATAAAGCTCAAAGCGAAAATTGATTTCTGTCCTTTAAGAGGTATAATACAGACTTAAAAGGTACTTTTATTTTCTCCAATCTACATGTAAATTGAAATAGCCTGAAAAAGGTAACATACTGTGTTGGGTCTGTCTGGGATGGAGTCACCTTTCCCTGCAGCAACCCACACAGTGCTGTGCTCTGCACTCGTAGCTGGAACAGCACTGGTATCACTCCTGTGCTGCACAGTGCTGGCACAGCATCAGGACTCCCTCCAAGCCCCCAAGAGCCAGCAGGCTGGGGGTGGGAAATTGATTGGGAGGGGATATCACCAGGGCAGCTGACCTAAACTGACCAAAGGGATACTCCATAACACCCAATGTCACACTCAGCAATAAAAGGCAGGCTCTTGTGGGAGAAGCCGGTCCTCCTGAACAACCGGTATGCGTTTTGAGGCCCTGCTTCCCAGGACATGGCCAAACATCGCTCGTTGATGGGAAGTAGAGAATAACTTTTTTTCCTTTCTCTCTGTGCTTCTGCGTGGCCTTGTTTTTTCTTTTGTTTCTTTTTCTCCCCATTCCCTTTCCCTTTAATTAAATCATTCTCATCTCAAATCTCGAGCTCTTTGTGTTGACTTTTCTCCCCCTTCCTCTTTGAGGAGGGGGAGTGAGGGAGCAGTTGTGGTGGAGCTTGGCTGCCCACTGAAGTAAAACCACCACACATACAGAACAGGCATTTGTAAATAGTTGGTCAATATTACTGCAAGCCCTGGATTGCATCAAGCATTTTTGTTGAGATATTCAGCAAAGACACTAGATTCCTGATTTGTCCACCTTTCTTGGGCCTAAAACCAATTTATGTTTAATACATAAATGGCAAAATTAAAAACAACTAAGAAGTGAGAACTGTAATAAATTAGTGGGGGTTTGTTCATTGTCTTTGAGGAATTTGGAGGATCTGCTGAGGAGATAAGGGTGCACAATTTAATGGCCTTGATAAGGGGGAGGATTAAGCAAACAGATAGCAGGAGGGGGTGTTGGGTAAACATCCTTGAGTGAAAACAGACTCTGTGAAGTTCCTTACCACAAGACATCCTTTTTGCCACTTCACTTCCCCCACCTGAACACGAGCACAACGCGTGATCACCGGCAGAGAACAACGACCCCCCTCTCAACAATAGACTGCGCAGCCTCAGCCAGTTCAACAAGTCCTGACAAGCCGGAATTCGACTGCTATAAAACAGCAACCCTGGAAAGGGAAGTTGCGTGCTGTTGCGGAGCGGAGACTCCCCAGCCGCCCAGCGCTGTTTTGCTTGTGTCTGCTTACTTGATTAATAAAATAATTTCAATAGACCAGAAAATTGTGTGGTCTAATTTATAACAAGAACTGAATCCATTAACGTTTTACAGGATGAATTGACTGCAATTATGACAAGTTTCTTGAAGATAATGAAGAAAAACAGAGTGATTAAAAAGTCTACCTGTGAATAAGATGCCACATCTTCCAAGATCTTACAGAACTGAAGTTCAGACCGTCACTGGCCTCATTCACCACAATCCTCAACTTACCAGGTCACAACAGTCTGCAAAACATATAAGAATTAAATTGTCATTGTCAACAGCTGTTTCTCAAGAGCATCAAAACCAAACCAAAACAAACAAACAAAACAAAACCAACCAAACCAAAAAAACGCAGAGAATGCATTATTAAGGAACCCTAACTAGTATAAAAAATGAGCAAGTCACCAAACATCACTTTTTCTGTGCCATTTAAGTTAACATGGCAAGGCAAGGAGCAGGACAGACACCTCTTGAATGGATGGCTCCTGCTGAGCAAACATTCAGCAGAACAAAACTGCTCACATTGCTTATAGCTGCCTAAAACTTGTGAGATTTTTACTGACAGTAGGCATTACTGCAAAACATCCTATTATGGGTGTGATTTGTATGCATTGCCATGACTGGGTTCCCTTTGTGTCAGCTATCATTCATCACAGTGGGAAAATAAACACACAAAGATTTCTTTGAAAAGCATGGAGGAGTGATAACATGAGCTAGTGACATTGCATATAATGTTTTGTTCTTTTCACAGTGGCTTTGCAGCCAATTTTGTCACTACACCAATGGCTCAAATCAGTATCATATATGGTGGGATGGTTACTTTTCTTTTAATTGCCAGGCCTAAAACTGACAGGAGCAACTTCCACAACTCCATCCTGAATTGGCTCCTATACCAACTCTGTGATACATTTTTGTTTGAACCTTGATCTAATGTTAGCTTTGCACTTACAAAAAAAGGCCAAAAAAGGACAGAAATGTTTTCTATTACTTCAATAGAACTAAAAGTAGGGGGAGGTCTTTGTTTTATTTTTTTATCAGCAGTTTGCATATTGGAATTTCTGAATACAGATGAACATCAAGAGAAATGACTAGGACAAAGGAGAAAAAGGAAATTAAAAAACAAGCAAGTCCAAACACAAAGCTGAAAGAATACTGAAGTAGAGATGGCATCCAGATATAGTACAAACTAAAAAAGCAGAAAAATCCAAGGGAAGACAAACAGCAGAACTGGAAAGTAACTGTTTGCCTTTTTTTTTTTCTTTTTTTTTTTTCCTTTTTTGACATATAATACCCACTCTGCACCAAAACATCAGATTATATTAAATGAAGGCTTTTAGAAATTTAAAAACACAGAAATTACAAATGAATTGTGTGTGCAAAGGGCAGTAAGCCATTTATACAGATATTATTAACCCAAGCTTCCATGCTTCAAGTAGGCACTGGCATAAAAGCTAAAATCATCGTGCAATGTGAACAGTACGTTTATAGCCATGGAACTTGTTTTGCAGTACCTCTGCAGTACCACACCCACACACTGGGTTAACATGCAGTCACTTTCAGCAACATAGAAAGCTACATCTCGTTTAAAAAAAAATCATGAAATTTCCTTTAACTTCTGTGGAAGCAGTATTTCTTTAAAAAAATATTTGTATTTAATTTTGAGATTATTACTATCATTCAACCATTGTTATCCTAAGACATTTCCTTCACTGAAAATGAGTTTACTGCCGTGCCAAAGCTGGTAATATTCAAACAGACCAGATGGACGTGACACTCTCACCTTTTAAATTTCTTGTATTCTAGAGGAAGGCAGTGCCAGAACTAAGCCTACCCATGAAAAAGGACAGTCTTTTAGACTTTTTGGTAAGGCAAGATGAATTTGAATCACCCACATTACTCAAAGTTTACCAAAGCAACCACCTTTGATTTTCTTTTCAAGATTTTCCTTGTGGCTTTTACATTAAAATATGAATGTATCTACAGGAGTGGGGAAAAAAAAAAAAAAAAAAAAAAAAGAAGAAAGAGAGCTATGAAGAGAATTCCAGCATTGCACAAGCTTTCTGAGTCTCAGAAACAGCTTTCTAATAGAAAACAAAAAAATTGTTCTTCCTTCAATATTGATCCTTCATGTTATTGAACTGGATTTGTTAGCAAAATATTAACTTCAATAGCACTTGATATCTGTTAAAAACAGCAACTGAAGCATGCATCTAGAACTGAACACATTGCAGGAGTCTGGTGTTCACTGATGTAAAAAAAAAAAAAAAAAGTTTTAAGTGAAATTTAAAATTAGGAAACGAGGAAAGCCAAGGGAAAAAAAAAAAAATCAAGCTGTTCTGGTGTTAATACTTCAAATTCCTGTTTCCTTAAAAATCATCTTAACCTGCAGCATACAGCTCAGGCTGCTTTCTGCTTGAAACTCTCACAGAAAGCACCGGCAACAAGAAAGAGATTACAATGACTCTTATTGCAAATAAGGACTGGAGTGGTTCTGTAAACCTGATCGATTTTTTCTTTGTTGCATTGATTACATTTGAAAAATCTTTTCTGCAAATACCCTGCTTACTTAGCTGGAGGAAAACTACAGCACAAGAGCTATAGTATATGGTTAGGATTAATCATGTAGCCTGGGGACACTACTGGGAACTATCAGGCCATTTGGGTGCACTGGAAAGTACTAGTGTTCACAAAAGTTTTTCAACACATTCGCAAAACAAAGTTCAAGCTGTCAGATTTGCTCTCATCCATGTAGCTGCAGGAAGCAACAAATGATACAGAAACTGACTATTTGATAAAATATCATTAAGTTTGAGATACAGATATCTTTCAAAGTGGAAAAATTAGCTGGCAGTCATCTAACGCGTATTGCATGAAATTTCAGTTCCTTGCTCCATTCTGGTTTTGTATCTGGACTGTTTGTATCTGGACTGAGTGTCACAGCCCTTTTCTGTCAGTGCCCCCTTGCACGTGCTTGCAGCTTTCCTCCCATATTTCACAGCAGCTGTTGGTGATGTACCAACAGGGCAAAGGGTGCATTTGCAGAAGGACGAGGCACCGAGTGGCCCCCAAGCATGTCGCACTCTGCCATTACCGCCAGCCCTGTGGGCGCAGAGTGTGCCTCATGAGCTCAAAGCCCACTGCTGCTGGCAGGCAGCAAGCCAGGGGCAGGCACCCTCCCTGCACACCCCATTGGGCAAAGTAATTTCCTGTAAGATTTAAAAACTTTTTCATACAGCTTACTCACAGCCACTTTCATTTGGGAACATGATCTAAACCTCCTTATGTTTCTCTCCTTAAATACGGAACAACAACAAACAACTATTTACGACCTTGCTAAGCTGAGAGGGAAAGCCAAAAAGTACAACTAGGAAGTATATCTCATAATCTACCATGGAAATAGAAAATAAATAGGACCACTGTAGGGAAAAAAAATCAAATGGAATGCATAAAAGTATTATTTGGTCAAAATATAAACCACACAGCTTAGAAGGATCTCACATTGTTATTATAGGCACATATAAATATTTGACATTCCATTTGGGGTAGCTATTTATTGAGAAATTCACTTCTCTTTCTTTGTAGATGCACTCAGTCCTAGTGTGCCATTTGAAAATCTGGCATGCAGGCCTGCCTTTCTTTTCACATTCCCTTCCCACCAGCATCTCTTCTTCATAAATGAAAGGTTTTCACACAAAATACATATTTGTGCCTGTCATGTGCAAGGCCATTTTGAAAGAGCCTAAGCATAGATTGAAGGACTTTTTTATCCCTCACTTCTCCTTACTTTCCTCTCTTATCATTCTGACATTTTACTACAACAGAGTGTTCACAGACATTTGGCTGTCAGACATGCACTGGAAAAACAAGAACGCCTTGTAATTTTTAACCTTTCTTCAAAATCGTAATAGCCAATTTTGCAAAGAACATTTCCATCAGGGCTTATTTGATAAATATGCTCTCGAACACAAATATGCAACAAGCCACAGCTAATAATGCTGTCATGTTTACTCATTCACAAATCAATATTAAAACAAGCAGTACTAACTCCTTTGCTGCAGCCCAAGATTCCTGTGATTGAATTCAGCAATAATGCTTCCACAGACTGCAGGGACGTAGGTTAAGTCTCTGTGTGCACTGCTGGCAGGCTCCATCCCTGCATTTTCCCATTTCTTCTCTCTGCAGTAGATGGAGACTGTTTCCTGTCATTGCCAGAAGTCTAAGGGAGATGCACCAGTTACACTAAAACGGCACATATTATAAAATACCCATATTTGTTCACCATTTTAGCACTTGATGAGCACAGACATAATTGAAAAGATACATGTGTATCAAGAAAGACCCAATACAAATCCAATAGGTGTCTAAAGCAGCTTTCTCCTCATGGAGAAAGCAATGCAGCAATCTCTAAATATGCATCTATTTAAAATATGAAACCTTTTAATACTATGAACATTGCCTGAGTTTTAAACAGTCCAATGTTGTTTTTATTATCTCCCGTTTTGTCTGTTGTACAACCAAAAAGTACACTTAAGCAACTCTACTAGCAAACACCTGGATTAGCTACATAGTTCAATGATACAGAGGTTATACTTTAAATACTTTTTATTTATTTATCTAAAGACAAGGAACCTAATCTCTTACAGTGACAACACATGGAAGATGATCAAAATAATAATTTAAAATTATTAAAGAAAAGGAAGATAGTAAAATAGGCAAAAGTAGAGTAAGCACCATTTATTTAACCACACACCATATAAAAGACATGACAGTGAGTGTACTGAACCTTCCCCTGGTTTGCAGAAATCTTAGATTAACAGATTGAAGAAAGAGGAAAACTTTTTAAGAATAAAAAAGTCAGTATATGTGTCTGTGTGAGTAATGTTGCCATATTCTTCATGGGTATAAGCGAAAAGAATGAAAGGAAACTGATGGTGAAGGAGATGATAACCAAGTTGTATTCAAACGAGTAAGAGGACAAATGTAATGCTCAATCATTTTAATAAGAGTCTTTGTGGTTCTGAGATTGCTAGCAGGCCATTTTTTTTTCTTACAGGATTAAATTATATTGGTTTCAGGCCACATTAATTATTAAGCTCAGGTCATCCAATTAAGGAGGGAAAAACACAATGTGACACAGACAGGCAGTTGTAAATCTTCAGTTACTCATCCCAGGTATGAATCATCCATTGACAACACAGCTCACACACAATTCCAAGGTCAAATAGATTCATACAAAGAACTATGCTGAACAGCTTTCAATGAATTGCAAATTGATTAAAAATAAAGAAATCACTATTGTCTTTTTTTTTTTTCCAGCTGAAAAGGGTGAAAACAATCCAATTTATTATAAATGAGAAAGGTCATTATGAAGATATTTAGAGTGGCATCACACATAAAACTTCGACTTTTATTAGTATCAATAGAAGTCTTAGTGTCTGAACAGGACCCTGATGGTAGCTGTGATGCTCCACATGCACTGGCAGACAAAGAACTGCAGCATCTCTTCTCCCCCACCTCCCAAAATGCTTCTGAGGGTGAGAAAGTAAAGAAGTTCCTTTTTCCTCTCCTTCCTTAAACTCTGCCTTAAAACCCAACTGATGGGAGTAGTAATTTTTGCAATGAGCCTCCCAGTTCAGTAGAAACTGGAATGGAACCAATCACCCATTGCACATGGCAATTGCACTGCTATCAGAGAGTAATGATTTTCAGTCACTACTGACTTGGCTTGAATCTGAACTACCGGCCCAAAGGTCAAAAGCTTTCTAACCAATTATCAATCTCCTGGTCCATCCAGCCCCCTCTATTATCTTGATTTCCTTTGCAAGATTAATGTTGTTGCCATAGTTTAATCAAATAAGCCTCTAGATCTGACATTTACTTCCATCCTACAGATGCTTCTTCACAGAGATGAGGCAAGAAAAACATAATAAAATAACTGCTATAAGTATCGCTTACAATTAAATATTGACTATCCAAAATTTATTTAGGAATTAAGACAAAGAACTTTGTCACTATGCTGGGTACAGTCAGTAGTCTCTTAAACATCTGAACCACTTAAATCTGAATTTTCAGAAAGGAATTCATGTGGTTTCAAAAATCCAGAGCCCCAAATGGCAGATAACGAGTGTTGTCTTAATATGCTGACATTCAATACTTCCAAAGAATCACTGGCATGCATGTACAGGATCCATAGCTGGCCTTCTGTGCATCATAGTCTGGACACCAGGGTGTCTGCCCTTCATCTCTCTCCCCCTGTAAAGATGACATCTAATAGAAGGGTAAGGATGATCAGACTTATCTAGCTGGTTCTGGACCAGTTGCAATGCTAGCCGGCAGTTTCTTGCTATCTCCAGATCCAGAATATCATGGTTTACCTGGATGGCTTTTGCTCTTCCTCACTCATATCAAATGATTTGCTCTTCCTTCCTCATATCAAATGCATGCCTAATGACAAATGAGTTAATATAAGCATTCTACTCAAGTGAAAAAAAAAAAAAAAGAGAGAGAAAAAAAGAAGAATTTAAAGATGACTTCTAAATATATCTAGCTTATTTCTCAAAATAAATCATCATGGCCTCCAAATATTTTTCAGTATTTTACTTTTGGAATAGTTCACAGAAAACTTGTACTGAATGCATTTTTCAGGAACAACAGGGAACTGATGAAGAATTTACTATACATAAATTCCTCTGTGAAATGATGCCATATGTCTAGTTGGTTAATGGCTGTAAGAACATAATTTGTCTAAGTGGAAAAACAAATGGGTATTTCCCTAGTCTCTCACTATTCCCTCTGTATACACCTACTCATACACACTCATAAGTGCACATACATATTTATTTATTTTTTCTACAAGAGAACAGATTTTTATTAAGTGTTTCTTTCAAATTTAGCATGTTTATCATTGCTATTTTATTTTCTTGACTTTGAGTAATTATAATTGATATACTTGATTTATATGTATATATATACATAAAGCCTGAAACAAAATAAAAAAGGAAAGTTGTCTCTTCTTTCTCTCTAACAGTATTTCCATTGAGCACATGGGCTGTATAAAGATTGAACAGCATTAAAGAAATGTAATATACTGGAGCCATCTGTTCTCATTCAGTATTAGATGTTACTGCACTTTTGACAGTCCTATTATTGTAATATAACGCATTCCAGCTGAATTCATAAGATGGCCATTATCTAACACAAATACTTTGCACCCCAAAAAATATTTTTTTCACTAAGAGTAGCAAACACCATTTTGAAAACAAGATGACAACACAATTCTGTACCTTCCTCAGAACTATTCAGCAGAAGTTGGAACGATCAAGCAAACAGCTAGGGCTGGCTTCAGCAGGGTGGTTGAAGCTGCGATACCACTTCTGGTCATGCAGAGGAACGAGTTCTCACAACAGAAGTTAACCACCACCTATCCAATGGCAACTTCATGTTATATTTTATGAACTCCCTGGAATCTGAGATAATTTTTATCATCACATTGAAGTCTGAAAGAACCAAAATTGCTATCTTACTTCTGAGAACATTTGCAAAACATGAGTAGGTTTTTTACAATGCATTACATTTCACTTTCGTATCTTCCTAGCAATGGGATTTCTCTGACATCAGTAGCCCAGGGGTTTCTCCCAGCAAAGCACCTGAATCCTTCCAGGAGGTCCAAGACAGATGAACAGCCTGCCCACTTACTTACAGGGCTCTGAGTTGCCCGTGCTGCTGATAACTAAGCCAGCTGTGGAATACACTGCAGGGCTGGAGCCATGAGTAAGAGAAATACCAAAGAACAACACAGAACTGTGAAGAACATCTTTTTCGCAAAACCTTTGAGTGTTGATCATAGCTACAGTGAGTCAGTCTTGCTATGGTGCTAACAGACACTTGAGACAAGATACGTGGCTAGTAAGTTAAATAATGCAAGTACAATCCCTTGCCCTGAATCAGATATCAAATGTTGAGTATGACTGTAAACACTCGGTATGTCCAGTGATGGAATGAGGTGGAGTGTATCATACAATGTTCACACAGTGCTTATCACTGAAAAACCATCACTCGTTGATTTCCCAACATTTTTGACCTGTGCTAAAAAAAAAAAAAAAAAAAAAAAAAATCTAACAGCATTATGATTCCTATGTAATGACTTTGTGCAACTGTAAATAACAGATGCTTTCATTTGCTTATAACATTATGTTTTAATTTACTTTTCAAACTTCACAACTTCACTTCTCAATGACACACACATACATAAAATAATTTGGTATTATTGGGACACAAACCCACTAAAATTTCATTTTAAAATAAATAAATAAAAACACAAAGTATTCAGTTATATCTTGCAATTAGGTTAAAACTTCTGTCATTTCTAGGGTGAGAACTGTTCTAGCACTTCTATGTAAAGCTAGTGACAGTGTTAACAGTGCTTTACTCTGCAATTATACGCACAGCTTCTTTGGCTACAACAGGGTGCTAGGCCTCATTTTTGTTTTGTATGCCTTTTCCCAGTGGCAGTCCAGCTTAAATTTTTTATGTGGTTGCTGTGGGCAAGTAGAATTTCTCACACGGTAGCAGAGTAGAAACCAGTGGGTGACTTTCTGGTGTTATTATCTGGATATTGATTGTAGTGGTCCTTATTAATAATACTGTCCTGTTGCTTCTGGTTGAAGTACATGATTGTAACAATTTCTGGACTACATGTGATTTTTCAAAACGATGCTCTAGTTAAAGCTCAAATTTTGCAATAAACGAGCTATAGAGTCTCAAAGGAATCAGCTTACTGCTTGGTTGGAGTAGCTCGGAAAGAGCAGTTTTTTTAACATCATAAAAGTTAAATATGAAGAAACCACTGTGCTCACCAAGCAGAACAAGAAGCCAACTACAGACATTATAAGTAGCTAGCAATTGGGATTTTTGAGTTTTAAAAGAACAACTTTGCTGCTAAGGAATTGTGAAATCATAAATATAAAAAAGAGTATCTCAAATTAACAAGAAATATTGGCAGTTCAATAGTCTTAAAATTACATCATTTAAAAGCCAAAAAAAAAAAAAGTGTCACTGACTTTCAGAGTTTGAAATCCCACATTCACAAACAAATTCACTTTACTGAGCATCAGTGATTCACAAGGTTGTCTATGAGATTCAGCTCTTATATGGTCGTGGTACTGGTTGCTCTAACAGTTAAGTTTTGTAATTTAAGTAAAAATATTATGATCTCCAAATAAAAGCTACTCCAACATATCCAAGCAATACACATTGTAATATTAAAAATCACGAGTATACAGTAACATTTACAAGTATGAGAAGTCTTTTTTTGAAAAGGCTGTGCACAGAAGTCTTGTGGTGAAGCCTGGAAGTTTCAAGACGCTAGTGGACATAAGGAAGGAACCAAAATTATGCAGACTCAGTAGGTAAACGTGGTCTCACAAATGAAGGCTTTTAACATAGAGGACAGGAAAGGCAACTATAAGAAGGACAATAGTTTACTAATTAACAACACATTTCCAGACTCAATGTTTGACAGACTGTAGATGAGTATGTACATGTGAAGGGAAAAAAAAAAAAAAAGAAGAAGAAGAAGAAGAGAAAAAAAAAATCTCATTAGAAAATGTTAACATTTTCTAAATGAAAAGTTTAGAAGGTCTAGAAAGTGCTTATTCCCCTCAAGATGTCTGTATTGAAAACCAATAAATCACTTAGGATTAATTTTCTTAAAAAATTGAAAACAAAACAACAACAAAGATCACACAGGATTTGTACAAGTGTACTGTGGAGACAGAAATAAAAATAAAAATAAAAATAAAAATTCAATCCGTACAATTAAAGAACAGGTTCACAGTATTCGCAGTATGAGTTGACAATATGAAGAAAAACTATCAAATCCTCCAAAAACGTCCAGCACCTAAACAGACTAATAGGAATCAGGCAAAACAATACACTCCAAAATATGTTAATTTTTTTTTCAAATTAATTTCTTCTCTTCTATTCTAGAGTTTATTAAATATAACATCCCTTAAAAAACCACCTGTGAAGATAAAAATCCTATGCAGCTATTACTACACAATGATTGGATTTGGAAGCCACTGAGAATGAAGTAGAATAGCCCAAATATATTCTCGAGAACCTCAGAAAGTGGCAGCAGAAGTCCATACAACTGTGATGCCAAAAGCCACAACTACACAGATGTAACAAAGAGGGAATAGCTACAGTCCTAAATACAACACAAGATTCCTTTTACCTGCCTTCCTACTCCAACTATATTAAAAACTGAGTGGCAATAAAGGGCTTTCTACTCATCTTCTGTATAAGGTGAAATTCACTGTTGATGACTATTTTGCACTGAAATATATTAACTAAGATAATGGAATTGCAAGGTGTTTTTTTTTTCTTTTTTCTTTTTTTTCAGTTAAAAAACATATTGAAGTCTGGTTTTCTGCCATAAGGCAGAAAAGTTATGACATTTTTCACTCTTCTTCCTGAAAATGAAGTGGAATTTAAGTGTTCTAATTACAGGCTATTATTATTTATACTGACATAGACGTAACTAAGCAGCCAGAAACTCAGTTCAATGATATAAAAGCTTTGCTTAGAATTTTATAGAATATTATAATTAATCTGAATCACAGAAGATCTTATTACTTGCATGTAAATTTACCATTTTAGTCCATAAAGTTAATAGAGCTTTATCTATCATCTGTATTCCTAGACTTTATACCTTTTCACATCAAACTCCTAACATGTACAACCACGTAAATTTTACAAAAGGTAGGAACAATTATCTATATTAATTCCTACATATAAAACAATTTTCCCAGACAGTGAGATTAGAAAATACAGTAAAAAGACATAACAATAGCACATTGCCTTGTTATTATCAACTCAAGGGCACACCTGGAGATTTGGATGGCTGGGAAAAAGTCCACAGCTGCGGTAAATGCTGTGTCCTATTACAATTTCATGACAAGCATATTAGTAGTTTTACATATGAATATACCCACTGCAGAGCATGAAAACTGTATGATTCACTTAACTACAAAACATTGGAGGAACACACTATGCATAGGGGAAAAAAAGAGAGAGCCTGGAGCAGAGGTAATGTTCTTGTTTCTCATTGGAGTAAGAACTACAGTTCTTTTATGTTTGTAGCAAATCACTGAGATGAGAATAATTTAGCTTAATCCAGCTGGAATAGAAGAACAAACAAACAAAGCAAATCATGCTCATCTCTGTATTTTCCTAGTTCAATGAAGCAAGCATCACTGCCTGTAATAGCACAGTCTGAGGCTAGGAAGTCAAACTGAAGTGTTTAATGAGACACTAGACAAGTCTTACAGTTCTATTAGAAATGTAGCTACCAACCCAAGTTTCCTCTCGGCTCTGAGCAATGCACCCATTAGTAATGCTCACAGCATCCATGATAGGGGGAGGGGGTGATGGGCCTTTAATGTTTTATCTTCTGCAGAATGGATCTGAGACAGAACAAAGAACTGAAGAACAACTATATTTATGATTGCCCTGTCTTCTCCCAGCTCCACAATGCTGTATTTTGTTCTGCCAAACCAAACCTCCCACCCAGAGCAACAGCACTGCCCCTCTGCCACTCAGACTGGTAACCAACTCCACTGTTCCCTGATGATGGAGAACAACACATCATGATCCAGGAACTGGTGCATTTTGGCCAACTCTGGGCAGGCAATTGTTAATTATCTGGGAACATAATTAAGGTTTCTAGCTGCTACTCTGAGTTTGGAGCTAAATGTGACCTTCACTTTCACATTAGAAGGATGTATAGGAGGCATGCATGATGCTTACACGAGTTATAGGTAAACACATGACTGCCAGCAGGGCACTAGCGGCTGCTCTGTCTTTGGTGACTGGGAATCCTAAGGCACCTTCCCTCTGCCCCTTGATGGATCCAGGTGATTTCAAAGACATCAGCTTGTATTGCTTACTAACAGTTTTTATTGCAGAGTGAGTACAAGCTCTGTTTTTACTTGGTTAGCTACTTATCAGTCTAGTAATCTTGTTCCCAGTACAGGAATAGGCAAATTTTGTTGTAATCTAACATGCTAACACAAAAAGGAAAAACCTATTAATTTTATTAACATGTGATTCACTACAAACCTTAGCATCAGAGATTCAAAGACATGATAAAACCATTGGTATGACCGAGGTTTGGTCCTATGTAACCAAGCTGACATACTCATGTCATCCTGTAGCTGTTGCCCATCAAGGCTGCTTATTCTACATAGCATTCTGTTAAACTAAGTAGAAGTTTTACAAATCTGCTAAATGGAAATTTCATCCACTTCACAACAAGAAAGTTTAGTGTGTTGGATTTCAACCTGAACACAGTAATTTTGTCTCCATATTGTTATTGTATCATCATTTCCCATTAGAAGTGATCCTATTAGGAGTGATGAGTGAGAAGACAGGCATTGATGTCTATGATACATGTCATAATAAAATAGAGCTTTGGGAATAAAAAACTATCTTTACTTTATTAACACTTGAACGAAAGTCTACTCAAAACTCACAAAACTGGAAGTGTTCAAGGCCAGGCTGGATGGAGCTTTGAGCAGCCTGACCTGGTGGGATGTGTCCCTGACCATGGCAGGGGGGTTGGAATGAGGTGGTCTTTAAGGTCCCTTCCAACCAAAACCATTCTGTAATTATGTGAAATCACTTGGATCTTTTTGTATTGTGTCACTTATAGACAGGAATTTAGAAGTGCATTTCAGCATTTCTATATCAAACACGGATTTTTTCTTGGAATTTTATAAAGTTCACATTCAAGAAGAATGTTTCACTGTTTCCACTGTTTCATCTGCTAGAAGATGAATTTACATTAGCAAGGATTTAATCTGGCCACAACCATAAATCTTTTCCATTTAACTTTTGTATTTTTTAAAAAAAATTCTTCTCTTATCTTAGTTCAGCACCACAACACCAATAAAAACCTGTCTCTGCTTGAAGCCTCTGCCACTGACCTGAAGGGAAGCAACACACCAGAATAGATGGTGAGAGCCACAGCTGGTGCAAGAGGATGGTGCTGCGACCACACCTGGGTCATGCCTGGCCAGCAGCATTCAGGCACTACAGGAAGGCTCTCAGTAACCAGCCCAGCAGTTCCTGGGGCAATTCCTATGCCTGGGCACAAGCAAAAGGAAAGAGCAAAGACTACCTGCACCCAGCTCTCCTGGGCTAACACTCACCTCAGCTAGTTTGTATGGTGACAAGGACACTGTAAATTAATGAAAACTGAAACATTAACATTGTCTTTTTCAGCACACTGGTAGGGCATTTCTGAAGAGCACTCATTTTACTCATATTACATTAAGATGGCATTCGAAAAAACTCAGTTAAAAGCACACTTATTACGAAATAACCTATTTGACAGACATTTCCTCTAATACCAACAAAGCTAGTAATTCAGAATGCCCTATTGACATTTCAGCTTCAGAATCCTCTGTTTATGCACAACATACAGCTCATCTACACATTAGATTAAGGTCTACTATCTGTAAGAGATTTAATTGGCACATCTTAGTATTTATATCTTACCATCGGAATTGGCTTTGGCCCATATATCTAAGATGACATGCAACAGACTCTAAAAAGAACGATTTCCCTAGGACTGCCTTGATACTTTCAGACAGACACTATCCACAACAGCAATGTGTGACAGGAATAAAAACATGAATGCACACAGGAGAAGAATGGCTGAAAAAGGAACTTTTAAAATATTTTTATCCACAGCATAGATAAATACATTTAAAAATAACAGGAAAAATGAGGGGGAAAAAAAGGTGTGTAAAGGGGCTGCAAATACAATTTCTTGGAAAACTGCCAAAGCTTTGTACCAGGTGCACTGCCAGGTGGGACATTATGTTGCATGACAGAGAGAACTGTCATCCTAATGCCTAACACCATTGATTTTGCACCACACAAAGTAATTTTGGAAGGGTTAGTAGGTAAGTTATCAGTAATTAATCCTTGTGTCAGGAATAGTTTTAGCTGGAAGCTTTGTTAGTGACTGCTGAAAACCCTTTTTTAGAATCTGAAAAAAAAAAACAGCAGCTATCTAATTCCTGGAGGACTGACAAAGATGGATAATGGATGTGTTTTTCTTTCACATACTCGTGGCAAACATCATATAATTTTGGGAGCAGCTGCAACAAGTGCATGAAAAAAAGGGGTTTGAAACATATTTAAGTAATGACCTTGCAATTTTACACATACTTGATATGAAAGTGATCGATATAACAAGGTTGAGTTCATTGAACTTCTATTCTAGTTCTGTTTTTATCTTTGACTATAGGTGTGATGGTTTTACTCGAGTGGGCAGCCGAGCTCCACCACAACCGCTCTCTCACTCCTCCCCTCCTCAAAGAGGAAGGGGGAGAAAAGACAACACAAAGAGCTCGAGGTTTGAGATGAGAATGATTTAATTAAGGAAAGGGGAATGGGGAGAAAGAGAAACAAAAGAAACAACAAGGCCGCGCGGAAGCACAGAGAGAAAGAAAAAAAAAAGTTATTCTCTACTTCCCATCAACGAGCGATGTTCGGCCACGTCCCGGGAAGCAGGGCCTCAAAACGCGTACCGGTTGTTCAGGAGAGACCCTCCCCCATGAGAGCCCCCCTTTTATTGCTGAGTGTGACATCAGGTGTTATGGAATATCCCTTTGGTTGGTTTAGGTCAGCTGCCCTGGTGATGTCCCCTCCCCATCAATTGCCCACCCCCAGCCTGCTGGCTCTTGGGGGCCTGGAAGGAGTTCTGATGTTGTGCCAGCACTATGCAGCAATAGACACAACACTGGAGTGATACCAGTGCTGTTCCAGCTATGAGTGCAGAGCACAGCACTGTGTGGGCTGCTGCAGGGAAAGGTGACTCCATCCCAGACAGACCCAACACAATAGGAAACATTGAAAGTACAAAATTGCAGTTTTAAACACAGCTTTGGATTAAAGTTCTTCATAGTAGTAAGAAATCTTCCCATATTACAAGCTTTTCATACAGAAGATATATAAAAGAACAATTAATTTCTTAATATTAAATTGAAACATTGTGTCATGAAATCGAAACATTGTGAACATCTAAGGTTCTGATTATTTTTTGTCTTCAAGTGTTTTAGACCAAAAACTACACAAAGAACCTTGTTTCTTGTTATAAAAGTGCTTCATTTTTGATATTATTTGAGTAGACACGCTATGACCTAACTTCATTAGCCTTGCAAGTATTATGAAAGAAATTAAAGTGATAAGATGCTGTTGTATTATTTTGTTTTGCTGAAACTTTGATGTTTATTATTCCTAATGCACAGATCACCTGCCTCTTTTTGTTTTTATTTTACTTGTGGTTTTGCTACAAGTTTAAGGAAAACACAAATTATACAGAAAACCTATTATAATCAGTTGTGTGACTTTTCTTATTTAAAAGAAAAAATAGCAAGGAACCAAAGTTGAAGGTAAAAATCTGCTGACGTGATTCCTTGATCACCTGGATAAACTTTCTACTTACTAAAGGAGCTATATTGCTTACAAAAATAAAAATAAAATAAAAAGCACTGCATGCATTTGCATTCATTTCTACAATGCCTCTTTCACAAAGAAAACGCTACCTAATTATTAATGGACGAGAATTTATGTAACTACATAAATTAAAACATAGGTAGGATTTTAGATGCACTTGCCCAAGGAACCACCACTTGATGTTAAGATGTAAGTTAAAGAAAAGAAAGGAAAAATGCAGCAGCAGACTTTGTGGTATCTCACATTGGTATTCTGAAGGAAAACATTTCTGACATGATGCTACAGCAACTATCATAGATACAGGCCAAGGGAGTAAATTAAAAACAGTATGATAGCTGTCTGCACATTTTTACAAGCCAAGCAACATGATACTTGAGATTGGGGTCTGTTTTGGCAACACATTTTTACAAGCCTCATACTTCCCAAGGAGGCAGCACAAATCACATCCTTGTCTTAAGTTTCTGAAGGTTTACAATTGCCTGTGAAGTTTAGCCATAGCATAAGTTTTTACAGACAGGTTTAAAGGTTAGTTTCATGATAAATCCTCAGTGACCTCCCATTTATTTTCTCCTAATGACTGTCTTTCTTAAAATTATATTAACTGTCTTTCCTTATGTAAAAGAAGGAAATATGGCTACCATATTTCGTATTTCACATGCCATGTGTCTTGACATGAAGAATGCTAATACAGTGGAATAACTTTTTAAGCAAGTAGACCTGGATATGAATAGTGTAAATACAATGCAACTACAATGCAGCTACATTAAAGACACTCTAATTTAAAAGTACATGTTTTGGGTTTTTGTTTTTTTGTTTGTTTTCAGTTTATTTTCAGTGTGTTTTGTTATAGGCTTTCAAACATTATCAGCTGAATTTCAGTAAGAGAATAACTTTAATCAGTAGACAGCTAATGTGCCATTAGTGTATATTAGCAGTAAGTCCTGACAGATATTTCTCTGTTACTCATAATTAAGAAATGTTGTCTCTGTGCTCAGCTCCATGGAAAGTAAATTATGATCCAAATTCTTCTTTTTATACTCCCAGTATTTTAGTTTTCTCAGGAAAGCTAACAAGGAATACAGTGATAAAAGTATGTATTCATTACATGGACCTTCCACTTCTAAAGATCAGATGACAATAAAAGTGGAAGAGGAAGCCTCCCACCATTCTTAAGTTTCAGATCAGTCTCACCTGTGCTTTAAATCTGGATGAAACTTCTAGGGTTCTGCTGTGACTAAGGACAACTCTTTTTTTGTGCATTAAAAAGGAATAACTTCCTGCTGTCATACAAGATAGAAACTGTGACCTGAAAATTATAGTGGTATGTTTCATAGCAAAGTGAAGAAATGAGAAGGTAAATCATTTTAATATAAACAACCAAGTGACCTACAAAAAAAAAAGACAGAGAGCAGAGAGTTAAAATTTGTTTCCTCATGAAAGACAATTATCTCTTTAGACAGAAAATATTTGTTTACTTTATGATCCTAGTATAAGGCAATGTGTGAGAGGATTACCTGCCACTGTTCCTCAGGGATGCACTGAGAAATCTCTTATGAACACAGACAGAGAAAACATTTTGTTTCTCTCTCGACAGTCTGTCACAGAATCCAACTGGTATACAAGGAATACCAGAAGAGCATAAAAAGAAAACAAACATACACACACCTAATACAGATACAGTTTAGAGACAGACATGTGTAAAGGAGCGAGAACACTTTAACAATCTGGACTAAACTTGAATTATGATCCTTGAGATTAATCAAACATAAAAGAACTCCGATAAGAAAAGAATTCTACAACTTTCTTCTACACTTGTGCCACCTACTGGCTATTGCTGAAAGCCAGAAATACGCGCATTCAGTTTGCTGGCAGAATTCCACCAGAAATCTTTTTTTCTTTTTTTCATAATTCCTGATAAATTCAAAAGTGAGATGTAATAATATGGTTGGGTGTTAAGTCCCCAGATACTGCAAAATCCAAAATGGCAGCTGTTGATAACTGCTCCTCTGGTTCAAGACTTGCAAGAACATTTATCAAGTTCTCTTGAACAACTTCTCCATTCCACCCAGATCACCCTTCTTGAGAAGAGTTTTACTGAAATTGGTGAACTGAAGAATCAAACTTGTACTCGGTAAACAGTAAGAATGCCAGCAGTAGTGAGATGTCATTTAAGAGGCCAAGTGTTTTTTTTTTTTTGTTTTGTTTTGTTTTGTTTTTTGAAATGTTACAAAAAGCTTACTGTGCCCATTGCCAAAAAAAAAAAAAAAAAAAAAAAAAAAAACTTTTTTTAAAAATCAGTAAATGAATTTTGGGGTTTATCAGAGGGATCTATAAGACTGCAGACAAACAAGTGTGCTATGTCACATGCTGAGGCAGAGGACACGTGGCTGTGTGCATTCTCAGTCACTTTATTCAGCTCTGAAATTTGCAACAGCAGCCTACACAGAATTCTTTTAACTGCTTTTAAAAAATAAAAAAATAAAATTAAAAAAAATCTTTCTTCACAGAATCCTTCCTTTCACGAGATCAAGCAAATAATTGCAATAACCAGAAGGAATCACAAAGCATATATAGTTAAATGGACAAAGATAAACACTGTGAATGATCACCTGATCTGTCTCCAGATTTAAAAAACACAGCAGAATTAAATCCAAGCTAACTGTATTTGCCTGCCATTGAGATCTTTAAGTTTGGCAAATTTAGTAGAATCCATTTCGCTGGTTAACAGTGGAAGATCTACCTGACCTGGCCCTGGCCAAACAGCCCCGACCTCTTGTGGAAGAAGATAAGGTCCTGATAGTGTGCATATGGATCTGACTGGGACAGTCAGCATGGATTGCTCCTGCCTCAGGAAAATGCAGACACATTCATGGGATTGCCTTCACTCAAGGAAAGCACATGGGTGAAGTCAGTGAAGAGTGCATGAGGACGGGGAAATCCAGTGTGCACCTCAAGGAGATTTAACCTTGGGGGAAAAAGAACCTGTGATTTGAGCTGTACATTACAGGATCTTGCTTGAAACACGCAAAACAAGTGAGGATGTCTCACTGGAAACAGGGCAAGTGCCATAGTGACCCAGTCTGAGCTAGCTTTGGCACCCAATAGCTCAGTAATACAACACACCACTTCTGTCTTGAGCCACCCCCATAACACATTGAGGCTCAGCTAACCTAATTTTTCTGAAAGGATATTCTATACCACACAATGCTGTGCTCAGCAATAAAATACTTCATCCAGATACAGCCAAAAACATTTTACAGTTCATAACCATCAAGAGAGACTTTTGAGAGTGGGCCTCTCGGGGGATGGGGGGGGGCAGATCCAAGAGAGATCAACGCTAATG
This sequence comes from Oxyura jamaicensis, assembly GCF_011077185.1. NCBI lineage: Eukaryota > Metazoa > Chordata > Aves > Anseriformes > Anatidae > Oxyura > Oxyura jamaicensis. The sequence continues at coordinate 74,108,346 of NC_048894.1, forward strand.
TTAAGTGAGACAGAAATCAGAAACAAATCCTTCTGTGCAAAACCATGAAAGTAGAAAAGGTAGGAATGCTGAGGACTCCAATATATATTATTGTCTGTAACAATGACAAACATGTATGTAATCCACATGACACAGAATTTCAACAAATACAGAGAAGCGTTCCAGTACACTTAAATGTAAAACTCTGTGCTCTTTTGCCATAGTCTTTAAGATACTGTTCTAATGTCACAGAACTAGAAGTACTAGAAAGATTACAATAATAAGGTAGCTCAATGTATATATTGTATTATATTGTGTATTGTATATATTGTATATACTACCATTACAGGAATTCTTTCTCCTTAGAAATGAATTTATCCCAAAACAAAATGTGGAAAAAAAACTCTCAGACTTTTTTATTTTTTTTTAAAGCCTGGAAAATAGCAGGGTACTATAATGTTTTCAGGAAGCAAAGGAAATGTTTTTGAGGTTCTTTTGTGCATTTGAATGAGATTTTTATAAAATTAGCTCCTTGTTAAACTGAAGTACATCTGATACCAAAACATGGGGCTGTATATGAGCTGTACAGTGCTTTAAATAAAGGCATAATCTTAAGTATTTTTAGTGTTCATTTAAATAAATGCTGCGTTAATTATATTGAGTAACCCAAAGTTATGATGACGAGAAAGGAATCATTTAACATAAAAATTCATTGTATTTCTATCACCGAACCCTAAAATAAGGAATGATCCATGGCTGGATTCCCCAAGGGTGGACAGCTGTATAACATTTACCATACATTGACTGCCAGAGTCTTGCAGAGTGCAGCTTATATTTCATGCTTTAGTACACTTTCCTGTTAGAGTAGCGTACAATATTAGAGATTAATATTGTCTTGGAATATTTCTGCTTTCCTAAACTGTATTTGACACTTCAAATTAAGATTGAAAAATTGGACAGAGTGGAAAATGATAACATCTCAAAATTTGTTAAGAACACCAAGCTTTTATCTGTTTATTCTGCAAGATCTTATTGCTCATATGTTCATCCAAGTGTTGGTAGTACTTTAACGCCATTCTCCAGTGCTGATTCAGTTCTCCTGTTGAGTACTTATCAGCAATTCTTTTTGTAAGTTGTTTAGGAGAATCCTTCAGGGCGGGATTTCCCTGTTAGTGAGACACTTCATTTTCCAGTTACCATTATATATTCATAAAGAAAAAATAATTACTTGCAAGAGAAGTACTTTACCTAGCAAAGAAATTTAGTTTAAAATTCAAAAAGTCTTTGAAACTCAAGAAATTCCCATTCTATCATGGCCTAAGGTCTTAATAATCTCTCTATAGCTTGAGAGTTAAACATCTATAGAACTAACTTACTGATCTTCATACAATAATTGCCGAGTCAGGACATGTGAGCATGGAGTACTTCAGTATAACTCTAAATAGCTATATAGAATGTAGAAACAAAATATTAATTCATAATATAAATTTGCAAATTAAATCTGTAATTATTTGCTTTTTTTTTTTTCCTCATGCAATCACATGCCTGATTGGATTTAAAGTTCTTATCTTTTCTGCATGCATATTTGCAAATATCTCTAAAAGTAACAAACAATATGCAGCAGCAACAGAATTTTAAAGTTTATTTAATACAATCACATTTCACTAAAGTTTTATTCATTCTACTGGATATGGAGCTAAACTAAGCATTAAGAAACTACATCTGAAAGTCTAATTAACATAAGAACATAAACCAGAATTATTATTTTTAGCATCCCAGTATATATATATATATTTTTTTTCTCTCTTTTTGGGTTTCAGGTAGAAACTCTTCCATTATAACAAGAGCAAAGTATACCTGTTCTTATTTTGGACCTTTGACCACATCAGACATCTGCATTTAATCAGCAGTTAGGATAGTGAGCATAGAGATAGGAAACCTATTAGAAATAAAGTTTGGCTTTAGTGGCTGTCACAGGAGAGTCATCAGTTTGCATATGGTACCTGGCACTTTGTCTCATTGTCTGAGTCAGCCTGTTTGTATAAACATGTCATTTTTGCTTTGCTAATGTTGTAACTGGCAGTAGCAAAATCAGAGTGTTCATGTAGTTCACAGCAGTACTTACGTTATTTGACCACATTAACTAGCTTTGCTCATAGCAAGGCTCCTAGATGAGAAGTAGGTTCGATCTTCTATTGCTTGGCTGTACTGCTCAATAGCAGTGTTGCAACTAGGGCAGCTGGTTGTACCTTGCACAGCTTGGTCCGTGCTGCCTTTCCACCCTGACTAGCAGCCAAACTAACTAGGAAAAGCCTAAAACCACACCAATGCAATGACATAAGCTGTTACAGGGTCCACATTTGTCTCAAATATAAAGCAGATACACAACATCTAATGCACCTCAGGCTGAAAGCCTAACAACTTCTAAAGATATTGTCCCCTTCCAACATGCAGGCAGGAAATGTAGAATAGTTGCAGTGAGGAGGGTTCTACAAAGGTTGAGTCCAACTGTCAGACTACTTAGGGGCTGACCCAAAGTTAAAGCTTATTAAGAATGCTATCCAGATGCTCCCTGAACACTGACATGCACGGGGCATCAACTGCCTCACCAGGAAGCCTGTTCTAGTGTTTGACAACCCTAATGGAAAGACATTTTTCCTATGTATAGTCTGACCCTCCCCTGGCACAGCTTTGTGCCATTCCCATCCTACTATCGGTGACCAGGAGCAGAGATTGGCACCTCCCTCTGTGCTTCCCCTCCTCAGGGAGTTGCAGAGACATGGGGTCACCTCTCAGCCTCCTCTTCTCCAGAGGAGTCAACCCAAGTGTCCTCAGCCTCTCCTCACAGGACATTCCAGCCCTTTTACCAGCTTTGTTGCCCTCCTCTGGACACTTTCAAGGTCCTTAACATCCATTTTTACATTGTGGCTTCCCAGTCACTCATCTCCCAGGCTGTACCTGTGTCTGGCATTACTCTGTCCCAGGTGCAGAATCCAGAATTTGTTTTTGTTAAATGTCACGCTGTTGCTGATTGTCCAATGTTCCAGACTACCTAAATATCTCTGCAAACCCTCTTGTCCCTCAAGAGGGTCCAGAGCACCTCCCAGTTTCATATTATTAGCATATTTACTAAGCAAGCATTCAACCCATGCATCCAGATCATTGATAAAAGTGTTGAATGGAACTGGCTCTAACACTGAGCCCTTGGGAACGCCACAAATGACTGGTCACCAGCCAGAGGAACCACATTCACTACCACCCTTTGAGCCCTACCACTCACAGACAGGTCATCACCCAGTGTAACTTGCACCTGTTCATCTCACAATTGGACGGCTTGTCCAGAGGAATACTGTGAGTATCCTGACTGAGGGACAGTGACATATGGAAACAGAGAAACAAATAAGAAACTTCAGTGCAGACAGACTAGAAAATCTTGCCTGTTATCATGTTCTTTTCTGAAGGAAAGGACTGAACTCTAATCATAGCCTAAGATCTCCACATTTCCACACAAGAGACTTTGCCAGAAAAGGTAAGCTATGCCAAATGATGTAAAGGTTTAGAAAAAGAACAAACAAACAAACACTTAAGAAAACTTGGGAAGTGATGGTGAACAATAAATCTTTAGACGTAGTTGTCTGTTGTCCGTTTTAGATGTTGTGAAGAATAGTATCCTTTTCTGGTTGTTCATAATCTAACGCACAGTCAAATTTTGTTTTGAAAGGGTGTGCGTGCTCTTCAAGTATTGCCATGATTTTGCAGTGTGTCAGGAGGGACCCTCAGGCTGGGTAGAGATAGCTCTGAGTGCAGGTGAAGCTGCTCAGCTGGGGAGCTTTCTGGAGTGCAAGACAAGGTAGGCAGAAACAGCAACACAGCACAGAAGGAACTTGCAGAAGTGGTGCAGGCTGGGAGACTCCTGAGAAGATGCAGGGAGCAGATGTACAGCCAGCCAAGTTTTCAGAGGTGGCAGACAAAGCGATTCTCCTAAGGATCCAGAGCTGGATGTGTGAAGTTTGCTGCATCTGAGGATGTCACTTGAAATCACTGGGCAAGCAAGGCCATGGGGGAAAAAAACTGCTCTACAAGGGCAGAATGAGCAAGGAAAGGAACTGATGCTAGTTCTTTCATTTCCAGCTGTCACAAGTTGAATTTTAATTTATTTGAAAAGCTACACCTTGCTCTAGTTGATGTTTTATTAAGTCTCAGTTAGAAGCCCTTTGGTATTCCCAATGCATTTATTTTAACTAAAAGGTGCAGGAAGACATACTCCAAGATTCTGACTGACTTGGACCTTGTCACCAGTTATGTAGAGTAGCAATTAACATTTAATAAAAGTCATGGGCATGGAAAAGTGAACTTTTCATTCGTCTCCCACAACCAGCATGGCACAAGCCAACTCCATGGATACTGCTATGAATTCAGGCCTTGCAAAGGCCTTTACCAGGGATCTTTATCAATTTAAAACCAACTTTTAAAAGTGCCATAGAATTGTTATAAACAGGAATATATAAATCAGTATTATACATGTGTATTTCAAAAGACAGGTATTTTGAAAAGGAGGGTAGTTTTCAATATTTTAATACAGTCCTAAGGAAAAAGATAATACACAAAGTAGAAAGCTACTCACTTTCAAGTACAAAACACATTTCAACCACTAATTATATGAAAAGGATAACAACAGTCGAACACAAATACCACAGCAAGGTACAGATATCACAGTAAGGAATTTCCAAAACAGGAATGTTGTAGGGCCTGTGTGTTCAGAGACAATATTTTCAAAAGACTGGAAGAGTGAAGACTTTCTTCTCACACTGTCTTTGCAGTTCTTCAGTGCAGAGCATGTTTAAAAACTTTTGTCCTCAACCAGAGACATCAGAAGAATGCTCTTTTTAAATGAAACCTAAGATCCTTTTGCTCTTATTTCAGGAGCCAGGGTTTCAGAAAAAGTTTACAGTATATAGCCAAACTTACAATTAAAATCATTAGATATGATGACCTTTGCAATACCAAAGTCCCATAGAAGCTGCTCTTAAGAATAAAAGTGTGAAAAAACCTTCTTTGTGCCATACTTTCACATTTTCAATAGTGAGGCAATTTTGATGAAGTGTAAGTCACAAAAAAATGTTGATTTCCATTATTACATAAATAGGTCTTCTTTACTAAAATGAAGTCTGGATCCAACAGGCTACCACCAACAGTGCAAAATAAAATTTTAAGCAAGTTTTAATTTGAAGAATAATCATGAGAAAAAGAAGTGTCAGTCACTTCATTCTTTGCATCCCCTTTCAGAGTTCTTATAACTCAAGAGTTAAGACTATCCAAAGCTGCACGGAAGAGACACAGAAGGAGCTGGTTCAAGCAAAAAGTCCTGAAGACTGTGACTATGAAGACTCTCTTCAAACTCCTAATTAAGATTCTAAGAATGATTTGTGAGTTCATTTTCACTTTGCTAACAATGGTAAAACATATTAAGTTCATTTCATAAAGGAGACAACACTGGTCCTAAATACAAAGGTTTGAGCTGTGAAGATAACCCCAGATAATCTGTTTCACTACCATATTCCCTGTCAGCAAGTAAAACAGAAACAAGTGCATAATAAGAACCAAAACTTTTAAATCTCACTGTCCTTCCAGATCTCCTTTAATGCTTCTCCTTTCCAATGGATGTGCGGATGTGGACACACAGAAACATCAAAGGGATCTGTCAGCTCCCTGTCCAGGAGATGGAAATGGCATTCCTCCGTTACCAGAACAGCCCCTCAAGGGCCCCAAGGTGAAGGAGCAGGTGACCCTCAATACCAGTACCAAAAGTCTGCTGGGTGCTGAGGATGTGCTGTTCCACCACAGTGCTGCAGGCAGCCACCGTGTCAAGGCATTGCAGCACAGGAAGGGCAAGCATGACAGCAAGAATGGGGCAGGTCCCAGTAAGTTCTCAAGCAACCTTTCCAGAGAGAGGTTAATGAGACTTTTCTGTCTTACTTTGGATTACAGGAATTATTATTGCAAATAGACTAATAAGTGGGCTTTGAATTTAGATTAAGATAAGTAGACTAATACTAAATTACGTGTCTATATATGTATACATGTATCTATGGTGTATTCCTTTTGTGCATATAATAATTTGAATGTAAATGAGACACTATGTATTTTCATTGTCCTGTGAGCTTTAAAGCAAGTCAAAAACACCAACTCCATTACTGCATTTCCAAGCACCGAAGCAGAACTGTGAAATACCTTTTACCTCTCATGTTTTGATGCCTAATCTTCCTACTCTTCTGCCTGCACAGAGTGTCAATAGCCAACTAGCTTCAATGTTTTATTTGCTAATAAATCTGTAGCTCCTAACATCAGGCACTAACACTAGTTAAGCTCAATCTCCATATCGACTGATTTTAACATTCCTGTTTCCTTCCCACTATCATCCATTACCAAAATTTTAAGTTTTGCCAAAAGTGTTTTTTTGTTTGTTTGTTTGTTTGTTTGTTTTTTTAAGTTTTAAATAAAAGTAAAAATAAAGGTGTGTGGAACAGGGGTGGAAGAAGGCAATTGTCAATCCTCTTGGGGGATTTTTGGCTGGTGGATCATTGCTGAGGTTAATGCTGAACTAGGCAAATTATTAGTTTCAGTTCTAATGAAAATCACACTGTTAAATACTGTTATCTTTCATGGGTTGATAGTTCTAAGAATGAACTTAGTAAGAAGTTTTGCATGTCATGGTTGTGCTGCTTTGTGAACTCTATCTCAATGATTTTCTACCAGCAACAAGTGCACAAAATACTCTAAATTAGTAGTATATTGTATGTCACTCAAATTCTTCAGCTACTTTATAACTCCTATTTTTATTTATTGGTAAATTATATCACAGACTGAATAAAACACAGGCACAAGAAACAACAGTAAAATATGTAACAGTGCAAAATAGAATAAAACATCAAGAAAACCTCTGAGACCCCATTAGAATCATCTAGGGAAAAAACTGTGCCCTTCTTTCAATTGTTAGATTAATTTAAAAATGAACCAGGGCTGCAGCTTCTGAGGAAGAACAGCAGCAGAGCTGAATGAGAACACGTGGGAGAGTAGAAGTCATGAGGAACAAGGAGAAAAGATGTTACCTAAAAGCATCAAATCAAGCACAGCCTAGGCAAGTGGCAACTGACAATTTTTACCCGAGAGGATTATCTGGGTGTTGTGTGAAAGAGTTCATCACTCCCGTTTTAGTTTTCAGTCATTTCTGCCTGTATGACAGTGCTATTTATCATATACCAGAAAGGCCAGATACTGCCTTGATATAGAAAGAGCTCTTCCATCTGGATTATACTGGTGACACTGTTTTGTGATACAGTGAAGGAGTTCAAGTCTTTCCTAAGAATGTCACGTTACCTGGCAGGAACTGAATCATGTAAAAGTCACAGAGTCTGGTCTTGAATATTTCTTCAGAAATTCTGAAGTTCTGAGTGATGGTTCAAGAAAAGAATAGGGATAATCTGTTACAACTTTTTAGATACTCAGTTTTTCCTCTGCTTATTGGCAATGTACTATAGAGCTGCTGAATGGCTAAAGGTGTAGCTATTTCTTAATTTTGATAAATTCAAATAAAACTTTTAAGAAGCAGGCAAGAAAAGTCAACCCATTTTTTTTTTTCCATCCAAAATTAGAATTCCAGAAATATATGGAACATTTAGTGTTATTGCTGGTCTCCTCTAACGTTAATATATTTCCTGTTATTTCTGAGGAATTCATGAGAGCTGACAAGGATAATGACTTACACAGGAAGTTCATCACATTCATGCCTGTGAACAAGAAGCGATCTGTCTCCCAGGCACACTCACAGAAACCACTACCTGCAGCTGTTTCCTTTCTGCACAGGCAGACGTCCTACCCCACCTCACCCCACCGCCAGTTCACCTGCACTCACATTCAGCAGCTGAGCAGAACAGCAAGGTCTCACTTCATATGAAGACACTTGATACTATGACCACTTGATATAAAAGCTCGGCAGAAATAAAAATGGCACTGTTGAATGAGAGACTGATTGTATCCCTGAGCCTAAGGACAAGTTAGCCCAGCTCATTTAAGTGCTTTCAATTAAAATGTGAAACTGAGCCCAAGGAGGGGCTCACCCTTTCTGGAATTAAAGAGAAGAAATACAACACTGAGGCATGCAGGCTGTTAACTGGAGCCTGACATGCATTTAAGCTACCTGAGCAGAGCAAGAGAAAGTCCTTCCTATCACGTGAGAAACTGCTGGACATGACACCAGAGCACAGACTTAAACACAGTTAAAAACATTGCCAGAAAGAAGGTCTGGATTTCACAGCGTAAAGTAGAGTTACGGGAGAAACATCCATGCTTCACAAATAGCTAAAGGGAAGCACTGGAAACCTTTCTGGAAAAGGGGTCTCACCTCTGGTGGGAGAGGGGAGGTGCCCTGCCTCCAGCAGAAGAAGAACTCCCAGCAGTTCCAAAGTCCTCTGGTCAGCCCTCAGCATTCACAGGCAGTGAAATGCAGTTCTGAGCTCTCGGTGTCTATCTGTTGTGGTTTAACCCAGCTGGCAGCTAAACACCACACAGCCGTTCGCTCACCCTCCCCCCTCCCTCTCTGGGATGGGGGAGAGAAACAGGAAAGTGAAGCCTCTGAGTTGAGATAAAGACAGTTTATTAAGATAGAAAATAATAATGATAATAATAATAATATGTACAAACAAGTGATGCACAATACAAGTGCTCACCACCCGCTGACCGATGCCCAGCCCAACCCCAAGCAGCCGGCCCCCCCACCCCGGCTAGCCACCCCTATATATTGTTTAGCATGGCGTCAGATGGTATGGAATACCCCTTTGGCCAGTTTGGGTCAGCTGTCCTGGGTCTGTCCCCTCCCAGCTCTTGCTGCACCCCCAGCCTGCCCGCTGGCAGGACAGAGCAAGAAGCTGAAAAGTCCTTGGCTTGGTGTAAGCATTGCTCTGCAGCAATTAAAACATCAGCATGTTATCAGCACTCTTCTCATCCTAATCCAAAACACAGCACCCTACCAGCTCCTAGGAGGAAAAATAACTGTCCTAACTGAAACCAGGACACTATCTTCTGCTGGAAATTTATGTGCACGTTGTAATCTACAGTATTTAACTTCACTTAAAGACATTTTGCACTTGGATGTTTCATGGGTGTATAACTTACCCTGTTCAATTTTTAGTATTCATCAGATGGACAGTAAAAACACCAAAGAGAGCAGTTATCAAGACTTTTTTTTTTTTTTTAAAAAAAAAAAAAAAAAGGACTCTTTTTCTTTAAATGGATTATCTAGCTCTTAAAAGAGTCATTACAATAAATTTTCCTTTTATAGATTATTGACCTGGTTTACTTCCATTTCATTGATAACCCATTGCCATACATCACAGTAACAGAGCTGCTGATCACACACACCTCTCAGCAAGCCCTGCAGCCTCTCGCCTGCAGGTAAACAAATGGATGAGGAGTGCCGTGGGACTGCAAAGCACTTGGCAGTTACAGCTGCTCAGAAATGTGGTATGTTCAAAGACCAAGTTACAGACCTGGCCGACACACAATGCTTCCAAGAGCACCTGCACAAACACTCCAACATCAGGTACCTGCAAGAAGCCTGTTTTATCCTGCTACAGCACCAACTGGGCATGTGTATAGCCAGTTTTACCACCTGGAAGTTGGAGTTTCAACCATTAAACTAATGACTTGAGCTAGTACCTACTATAATCTTGGCAGCTTCAGAACAAAGTACATCTATTCTGTTTCAAATGAGTCTTCTCCAAATGACCATGTCCACAATATCTACTAAAGGAAATCTAATGTTTCAGGAGTCCACTAATGAAATGGCTGATTCCATGTTTAGAAATATTGCTCGCCTCTGCCTCAAGTGATAGTGTTATTTGTTTTCCTGAGAACTTGAAGTTAATTTAGGATTTCCCACAGATTTTTTTGATCATCATGGTTCTGTCTTCAAGAATTACACACAGGATTTTATATCTCTGCTCATTTCCTTCTGTAATCCAGCAACAAAAACATGAATAGGCAAATTAAGTTCTTTTATTTTTCCCTAAGAACAGAAATATATACCATGTAATTGTTTTAATAAAAAAAAATAAAAATAAAAATAAAAGTTGGACTGCTTTCTAACAACCATTATTTTTACAAGACATCCAACTGAACAAAGTAAAAGAATTGGTCTTGCATTTCATGTGTGGAAAATGCATTTGTTAGAGCATCATGGAGATGGGCATCAAAAGCATTTTATTACTGAACAATACTTGCATGATCCATTTCTGGCTCTACATGCATTTGGTTTTGGTGTAGTCACAGGGGAGACTACCGGCTACATATTGGGTGGAAAAAAAAAAAAAAAGAAAAAAAAAAAAAGATTTAAATCGAGAGTTGTAAAAACAAAAACAGAACTGCAACAATATTGAGGTAAACAAACAAACAAAAAAAGTTAGAAAGCATACATAAGAATAGCTTTTGACATTTACAAACCATATGATCTTATAGTATACTTCCTCAATATTTTCCATACCACATTTACTCAACTCGTGTCACAAAAGAACAAATAAAACTGTAGAGATGGCTGTGAACTTCACACATGGTGACCTAAATTAGCCTCATCCTTATACTACAAGTCCCACTACCAACAACCGCATAACAGCTGGAGTAATATTCTGGAACCTCCCCATTTTACCTTTGGTGAACTGCACTATGCTGTGTAGAAAAGTGACAGGGTGCTCTACATCTCCATTACACAAGTTCAGTAGTAAATTGAAAGCCTCTTACACACACCACATCAATTTACTTCTCCAGCACAAAGTTATAATATCCAGTATTTATGTTGCAGTTTCTTGTATGAGGGAAACATTCATTTTATTTATCTTATGCACCAAAAAAAAAAAAAAAAAAAAAAAAGAACATCCAGCGTGTATCTGTCACATAGAAAGTGAAAAGCAGACTCTGCTGAAAAACAAAAGCTATCTGCTGCAGATGGAAATTCACCAGGACAAAATTTATTGCTGAAGTACTCTTCCTAAAGCATTATAAGCATGAGTTACTTATTATTTAATAATATTCACACATAATATTATTTTTAAAAGTTAATATCACAGAATGATTCAGTTGATAAATCCCATTTGTAAAAGTCAAGATATAGGAAGTATTGATCAGTGTTTAATAGTGGAAATTACAACAGATGGTGCTTCTGTTTACAATCATTTCATTACATTTTTCTTTATGAGAAAATATTAAGACAGTTTATTATTTAAAAATATATTTTGATAAAGCAGATGAGTATTTTACATGATAATTACTTCTAATCCTAAGAGAAATCCCTTCTAGAGAATCCAAAGTTTTTAATTCATCAGTTTGATCCCATGAATGCTACTGGGAGGGGGAAGGAAGACTACAGAATATGACCAAATATTTTCTGAAGTGGTCAAGAAAGTTTTAATGTCTAGCTTGAGATATCTTAAAGACATCCAGCACAGAGGGAACTGATATTCCGAATCATTTAATTTTAATTAAATTAAATCTTCTTAGACTGTACTTCTAGCTCTTTTCCTGGGTGGGGGACCCACCCTGCTTACACATGCATGCATGAGGGGCTGAAAGCAGCCACTGGGGTGACACCTGGAGTCAGAGACCCAGGCACCCATGGAGCCAGCAAGCAGTCACTTTATTTTTGGTGTGCACATACATTTGTGCACGTTTCCTCTCCTTCTTTCAGAGGAGGCATCTGGGAAGGAGCTGGGAACCAGGACCACCTACTGGACATGTGTACTAGGTCCCCGTACAAGGGTGTGTGTTGGCAGGTACAAGGGGATCACACGTGCCACTGGTACTAGCGCTGCAGCCTCAGGGACTTGTCCATGATGGTGACAGCAACTGGGGAGGCAGGGACCTAGAGGCAGCTGCTGCAGGGGTTCATCTGTATGTCAGCATATGCACTACAGTCAGAGACCTTCCTCCATCTCACTCAGCCTTGGTACCAGTGGCATGTGTGGTCCCCTTGTCCCACCAACACACTCTTTGAGCCAGTGTGAGCATGCTTGTGCCTCGGGGACTGCAGTAAAACAACGTAATTTCCAGGTTTCAGCTAAATACACCTTAAACTGGAAGATGTTACAGTTGACCAATGGCAAGAGTGTTATCTCCCCTCCCTCCCCAGTCCCAGCACAAACATTAGTGCACAGAATGGTACAGGAAACGTCCACAGTTTCCATCTTGCATTTCACTAAACATTCATTCAGCATTGCTGATACCTGCAAACAAATCAGGCAAAAGCTCAAATCTGTACACAGTTTGCGAACAGACAATTTAGGCACAAAGGCAATTCTCAGCTTGGAAAAAAACAACAACAACAACAAAAAACAACATAAATACAGTCACACGTGCCTAAACAGGATCTCTTTGAAACCTGAGTAAACCCCACAAGCTTCGAACCTCACATACAAACAAACAAACAAAAACCAACAGACATTCAAGTCCACAAACAAAACCAAGACCCTAAAGCATTTTACCTGAGTTTACCAATAGGTTTTCCCTGGAAATAGGGCACCATAAAATAGCCTAAACTAACATCTTGGTTCTAGTAGTAATGAAGTATTCTGACCGACCTATGTAAGTGAATAGTATAGCAGATGTCAGCTAAAACGGAACTTCCATTTGCTAACATTAAGGATTTCCAAAACCTTTTTTTGTTCCCAGCCTCTGGAAGCCAGGACAGCCTCAAACAATGAACCAGACTGAATTCTGTGTTAAGAGGACAGTATGAGAAGCATGTAATTTCGTAAGCACAGGAGGAGGAGAGACCATCGCAAGCTCACTGAGCTTCCATCTTCAAAGCAGTTCATTAATGGAAGGTCATTACATTGGAGATAATTCATGAACGCATTTGCGTGTTTGAGGATGGACCCATCTGAAGCCAGGGCCTTGCAGCAGGTGCAGAGCCATGACTAGCTGCTTTCTAACTGCAGTGATGATCCAGCCTGTTTTCTTCAAATGTCAGCAAGCACTGTTGAGAGCAATAAGCTTCAAAGTTGGAGCTGAATTAAAGGTGTTTAACACAGATGTTGCTAATAACAACACAGTAACTCTGGCATTGTAACCTCTACTGCCAAGGTGACTAGTGCCATCTTTCAAAAAAAAAAATAGCACATTATCTTTTCTTTGAATATAAAAATTAGCCTTGAATAAACAAATCATATAGACATTTCACACATGCTGTGCAATCAGGCAGCAGAAATAACCTTCCAGGAAACAGTTATTTTCCTATGTTTTTTTTTGTTTGTTTGTTTTTGTTGGTTTTTTTTTTTTTTTTTTCCTTTGGGCATTAATTTTATGGGAAGAAAACAGGTTTAAAATCTTTAATGAGTTCCATTAAGCAGTATTTAATAAAACTGAATTTGTAACATGACTGAGATTAACACATTGTTAACACTGCTTTTCATTCTCTCAAGTAGTGCCAGTGCTTCAATATACATGGATACTTTTTCAGATTGCCTCCAGCACCTGCACAGTTCACATTTCACATACACTGAGAGACAGGACAGACAGAGACAGATACTTTTTACCCTGTAGGATATTCAAACAAGTTGGCAAAGAGGTCGGAAGCAGGCCAGGTCTAAATGCCATACCCATTTATCTCCTACAGCTACCACAGGTAAAAACAACATTTGTTTGTACAACACTCTCAGCAGTTATCCATCTTCTGTAAACGTCTCTCCCTCAGGCAACCAATTCAGATTGTCACAAATGACCCCTGGAAATACATTCTCCTGCATGAGTTTGCCCCAGATAGGGGGGACGTCTGACGCACACAGTTCCAGACCAGGCATGAGGGCTTGCAGGAAGGCAAGTCTCAGTATGCAATCCATCCTGCGAATTCTCAGGTAGCTGCGCTCACCTGCCAGACCCAGCAATGCTGCACCCCTGGCCTGCAATGGAGGAAGCTTCATGGGGGTGCAGAAACATCTCCATTGCCTTCTGGCTTCCACTGCCTGGCAAACTTGGGAAAAATTGGCCAGCAGAGGAAAAAACTGTTGCAGGTAACTGTCAGGGACCGACAGCAGGACTGCAGCAGGAAGCCAGTACATCATATAAAAGTTACAACAAAACAGAATTTCCTGATGTACATATACAACCAAATTCACTCAAGTGGGATTACTGTTACTCACATAAGTGGCATGATTGTTCATTCCTGTGTTTTTGTCAACTTTAAATATTCACAGCCCACAGAGGTCATTCACCTCAGACAGGATTTTTTGCCCAGGGCACATGCATCACTGATTAGCCTAGTTTACGTACTATCAAGTTCTATTAGTTCATACAGTAATTAAGGTTATGTGGATCAATTACTAAATTAATTCCAGAGTCAGAATGTTATCATGAAAGCCAGAGACTGATTCAGGTAATTAACATATACCAGGAAGGTAACACTTGAGACAAGACTGCCTCGACTGCTTTTCTCTCAACCTCGGTGCAGTGAGTGCACCCCAAGGTTTCTTAGAACTATTTTAATAAATTCTGTGGTGCCAGAAATAGTTGTCTTTGGCTTCAGGTTTTGCCTAAGCAACCACAAAAATATATGTTCATTATTGTCATACTGTTCAAGTCCATCTACCGTGTTCCAGCTGCTGTTCAGGTCACAATGCATTGATGGGTCATTTCACTGGTCGGCAATGCATCTTCAAAATACACATTAAGATGTGCTGATGCAATTGTGAATTGTGACAAAAAAAAGTGCTAGCTTTGTCTTTTGCCATTCTCTTCAGAATTTTAATTTCTTCTCAATGAGTAAACATAGATTTACTAGTATAAAACACAGAACAAGCCAGTTGCCAAAAGCAATAATCTCACAACACTCACATAAGTACAATTTAAAAATAAATCTAGCAGCCTTAGTTAATGCAATATTAATTTGAGAAATGTTTTAAATATAGTATTAAAAAGTAGACAGACAAAACGAAGGATAACAAACCTTCAGAAAGAAGGAACTAATTACAAATGATATTCCTATTTGATGCTCTACTATGCTAACGTTTTTTCTTTTTTTCCTGCTTAGAAGTACACGGAGTATTTCTCCAACGTCTTTTTATAGCACTACAGTTGACACAGAGATGATTCATGCAAATTAAGGAGACCTTATATTTTAACATTGATCTCCCCAACTTGCATCTGTTCTACTTACAAGACTCTGTGGTGTAAAAGCTTACTACATAATCAGAAGAAACCTCCAAACTCCATAATTTCTCACAATATAACTGTTTCATACCTGTTTTTCAAACACAAGCATTTTTCTACATTGTCTTAATTCTGTCTCTACAGCCAATTACACAAATCTAATGATAGGCTAAACTTTATCTAATGACAATAAGCTTATCTTGGAAGGGTGTCCAGTGAAATTACCAATGCCAATATTACTGTAAATTTTCAATAAGACAGCAACTAACATTTCTTGGCTCAGAGAAACTGTATGTACTGCATGGCATTATACAACATATAACATTTCCATTTAGTGATTGGGTTATTACAGGTTCAGCTGTTTTAATTAGTCTTATTTAGCTAATTTGTGATTACTTGTATTACTATTGATTTTCTAGATTGAAAGGCTGCATATACAGATTTCATCCTCAATACCTCTGAAAATTAAAACCATTTAGTAATTTCAATTTGTTATGAATTTCTTTTGTTGGAGACTGTATTAATTTCATGAAATTAGGTTGGTTATTAGGAAAAAAATATTGACTGAAAGAGTTGTGAAGTATTAAAACAGGCTGCCCAGAGAAATAGTTGAGTCACCATCCCTGGATGTATTCAAAAGACTTGTCGATATGGTCTTTAGGAACATGGTTTAATAGTGGACTTGGCAGTGATAGGTCAAAGGTTGCACCAGATGATCTTACAGGTCGTTTCCAACCTAAATGATTCTATGATTCTCTGAAATCTTATCACTCATTAGAAACTCCTGGCTTACAGCTAAGCAGGGTCAATAACCAACTGCAGCAGGAGAAATCAAAGAAACACGATGGACACAGTTTCCACTTTGGCTTCGGCTGAGACAGCACAAGTTAAAAGAAACAGAAGTTAGGAAAGATCATGACACTGATCATTAATTCTTTGCTAGTTCTATCTCTAACACCATGAGGCACAGAGAAATAACAGCCTCAGAAGAAACCTCTGGTGCTAATGGAAGCAGTTTGTGGAGTGCAAGAGCAACAGCCCCACTTGAGCATTTTTACTTTCAGCCTTCTCCCCTTGGACCCCAATCTCACCAGCTGTTCTATGCAAACAGATCGCAGCACTCCTAGGTAAGTGCCCACCCTCATGAAGTGTGCAATCTGGATATCCTAAAGCAGTGGCTTGTACCTTTAGGCCTGACAGCAGGTGGTAAAGCAGGTAATTACAATTTTAAAAGAAAAAGGTTAAGAAGCTACAGCTTTAAAAGTGCTACTTGCACTTTATGCCTATGCAGTGTCTGCTGGCAGAATTTTGTTCTATTGCATCGGCAGAAGGTGCTACAAGCAAAGGAAGCAAGAGTCCAGCAGGGTGCTCTCCCTGGTTTGGTTGCAGTGGGTTAACTCACAAGTTTCTCCTTGCAGCAGTTAACTCTGGTATCTGCCACAAACCCCAAGCCAGATGATGCAGTTGCATCTGGGACCTACCTGCACAACCAGCTGAAGTCAGCAGAGCAATGAGAGCTGGGTTGTGCACCTAGCTGAACCCAGAGTGGTCATTTGCATCTGTAGAAAGAGAAGCATCTCCAAAAGGGCAAGTCTTCCTAGTGTAAGGCAGATGGGCTTCTGACAGTCCTTATCACAGCACATTCAACTTGAGGGAAAGCTTTGATAGAGAACTTACACTAGACATGAACATTTAGACTACCAGCATCAAGTGAAAGGGAAATAGAGCGTATAACAATAAATAGAGCAAGACAAGTCTTCTTCCATTAGGAAGTCTAGGGTTTTCTCATAAACTTCTACCTATGTGGCCAGCAGCCAGACAGCTGTATCTAAAGCTGAGTAAACAGGAGTAAGTTGAGGGGAAGGAAGTAGTACTTAGTTGGACGTGGTGTTTTGATACAGTCTCCCATGACATCCTGCTAACCAAGCTGAGAAAGCGTGGGATAGAGGAGTGGACAGTAAGGTGGGTTGAGAACTGGCTGATTGGCCGAGCTCAGAGGGTGGTGGATCGGTGGCACAGAGTCTGGCTGGAGACCTGTGACTAGCGGTGTTCCCCAGGGGTTGGTGCTGGGTCCGATCTTGTTCAACATCTTCATTGACAACCTTGATGAGGGAAGAGTCCACTTTCAGCAAGTACGCCAATGATACCAAGCTGGGAGGAGTGGCGGACATGCCAGAAGGCTGGGCTGCCATGCAGCGAGACCTGGACAGGCTGGAGAGACGGGCAGGAAGAAACCAAATGAGGTTTAATAAGAGCAAGTGTAGAGTCCTGCACCTGGGAAAGAACAGCTGCATGTATCAGTACAGGCTAGGGGATGACCTGCTGGAGAGAAGCTCTGCAGAGAAGGACCTGGGGGTCCTGGTGGATGACAGGCTGACCATGAGCCAGCAAGGTGCCCTGGTGGCCAAGAAGGCCAATGGAATCCTGACGTGCATTAAAAGGAGTGTGGCCAGCAGGTCAAGGGAGACGATCTTCCCCCTCTACTCTGCCCTGGTCAGGTCTCACCTGGAGTACTGTGTCCAGTTCTGGGCTCCCCAGTGGAAAAAAAGACAGGGATCTCCTGGAAAGAGTTCAGCAGAGGGCCAAAGATGATATGGGGCCTGGAGCATCTTCCCTGTGAGGAACGGCTGAGAGACCTGGGTCTGTTCTGCCTTGAGAAGACTGAGAGGGGATCTTATTAATGTTTACAAATACCTTAAGTGTGGTAGACAGGGGGATTTGGCCAACCTCTTTTCAGTGGCCTGTGGGGACAGGACAAGGGACAATGCCACAGAATGGATCACAGGAAGTTCCTCACCAATATGCAAAAGAACTTCATGGTGAGGGTGACTGAGCACTGGAACAGGCTGCCCAGGGAGGTTGTGGAGTCTTCTCTGGAGATATTCAAGGCCTGTCTGGACACCTACCCGGGCAACCTGCTCTAGGGAACCTGCTTTGGCAGGGGGGTTGGATCCGATGATCTCTTGAGGTCACTTCTAACCCCTACAATTCCGTGATTCTGTGATTTAGGGGCATGGTCTAGTGGGTGATATTGGCGGTAGGAAGACGGTTGGACCAGCTGACCTTGGAGGTCTTTTCTAACCTTAAAGAGCTTTTAACTCCAGATACTTTTAGTGGGTATAGGCCATTCATCCTCATCCCTGGGAACTTTAACACAGCACACTAAATCCATGGCAGATCTCTGAACAAGTTTCTAAACTTGTCAGTCAGATCAGACAGACAACAATACTGTCTAGTACACAGAGATTTCATATCCTGAAAGGTACAGATGCAAAAGTCAGGGGGCACAGCCTGAATTACACTTTTTAAACTTCATTAATCGTAATGATACTTCAAACTATGTAATGCAGTGTCTCCTATTTTTAATAATATCATATAATAAGGAGCAAAAATATAAAGTAAAGTCAAATCATTGATTCTTCTCTTTGAGATATCAC
The DNA here is from genome assembly GCF_011077185.1 of Oxyura jamaicensis. Taxonomy (NCBI): domain Eukaryota; kingdom Metazoa; phylum Chordata; class Aves; order Anseriformes; family Anatidae; genus Oxyura; species Oxyura jamaicensis. The sequence continues at coordinate 74,126,951 of NC_048894.1, forward strand.
ACCTAAAACTGGAAGAGTTTTAACCTGTGTTTTACCTGAACAACAAAAGGACACAAGTCATCATAACATGAGAGACAGGAAGAGGGTATGCATGTGTGTATGACAATTGCTAGCATGTTCTTCAAAGTCAGAAAACTGCTTTATGGCTTGGGCATAGCACAAGACAACAATCTGACACGCCACAGCCAAATAAGAATGCAGTCTCTGCCATGCTTTTGTGAGGATGTGGAGAACCAGCAGCTATAATGTTGTGCCACTAGATTCAGAAATCAGCACTGTCACATTGCTCAGCCACATGAGCTCAGCTTCAGAAAGATTTGATTTATGTGACGCTGAAGACATTGTCAGAACCTACTGAACCAGTGTATATACTCTGGCCAAAGGGAAGGGGGAACACAATCACAATGAACTACTTGAGAAAGTGATGAGAGTACTTATGAAGGAAAGCCAAGCAAGAGCAAGCAAGCCTTGATTCAGTACCCAGTCCTTCCACTTTGCCACATACTTTCCTGCAGAGGATTTTTTTTTTCCTTTTGCTCAGAGATCTTCCACAGCCTTCAACAAATCTTCCCTCACAACTGGCCAAATATACAATCCTATAGGCTACCAGCATAGATGAATAGAGATATGATATTGCCTTCCTCATCAGCTTGCAAATTCAGAAAAAAAAAAAAAAAAAAAAAAAATGAAGTTATTCTCTTCCAGAAATTAGGTGTCTGCAATACCAACTAGCACAATAATGCCTGGTATTTTATGTACAACGTATGAGAAGGGTTTTTAATTTATACATGTATGATACATATTCTCAAATAAAAATGTATGCTCAAATAAGTGTATACACACAGATATAATTCTGGTTGTGAATCCCAACAGGCAACAAATCCTTTTTGAAGCAGTTATTCAGCATAAAAATGCCAACGGTGCTCTTAGAAATGAAGCTACATGGGTATTGCGGTAAGCATAGTTCTATGTTATCCTCAGGGTAAACACACCTTTCTTATACTTTTAACACCACCAAACACAAGAACAGCAGAGCAGGTTACAATCACTCACACTACATGATAGCTTGTTCAAATGTCATAGTTCTGTACTATAGGCACAGTATAACCATCCCCTCTGAACAACTACCAGCTGTGTATTATGCACATTTCATGTATTTAATAATACTCTCATGCTAAAACCAGTCTTTCTTTGATAAATCAGGGAAGCAGTGGACTGGATACTATAGAAAATCACATGCCTTGTAGGGGAGATTTTTCAAGAAAGGTGATCTTTCAAGTATTTTTTTCCCCTCACTGAAAAGCACAAGACAACATGCAGAAGTACTTGCTGGAAATACAATGTAATAGATGAGTGATGAAGGCTGTCATCCTGAGCAACATGTATACAAACATCGTAGGCATACACCTTAATATATACCCTACTAATATTGAAATATCTTAGGTATATTTGGTGTACACCTTAATATTAAGGCATGTCAAAGGCAGGCTTTGGATGGGCCTTGATATATTTAATGCAAGTGGAAGTGATGTAATGACTGTTGGTTTTTATTTTTATTTTGTGTGTGTGTGTGTGTTTTTTGTTGTTGTTGTTGTTGTTGTTTTTTTAATATTACAAGTCTGCCTATGAACTGTAGGCCAGGTTCAGGATACATAAGCAAGCATCAAGGAGCTACTTCTCTTGTGAGATGCATATAGCTACTCAGCCACAGCATCTTCCAGCACTCTATAATCATCCACTTGGTCTTTCTTGAGAATTATTCCAAAATTATTCAAAAAAAGTAGTTTCTCTTCTGGTTTCTGCACAGTAGAGAATGACTTACCAAAGCTAATTTCTACTGTAAGTTTAAGGGAAATAAAGGAATCTGAAGTGATGTTTTTAATTTGGTGTTCAGTGACAGTTTTGAGGATAAATGCACATATGTTCATAGGAAGCCATTCACAGGAGAAAGCTGATATTTTCACTAAATGTATCTTAAGGGTCTGCTCTCCATAGCATTTAAAACAACAACACCTACGTGTATTGGCTGAAAACTAATCACATGATCTTGAAGATCAGTTATATCTACCTTGATTTCTGCCAAGTCTGCAAACACATTTACACAGCTTAGAATCTGAAGGAATTTTTCTTTGCTAATAGGACTGAAAAATTCCACCCACTCTAAAGCAATCTTTTTTAAGTGATAAAACAGGGCAGTTTGTTTTCTTTGTATTTATATCCATGGTAGAGAGCTGACGGTAGAATTTTGTTCTTGGGCTGTATATTTCACAAAGTTGTCATGAAGCACGTAGGCACACACTGAAAATATCACAGGATGTGATTTTTCCTTCTGAAATGAAACATATGGCATTTAATTTTTACCTACTGTACATCTTGAAACAAGTATATATGTATTCTTTGGTACATGTGCATTTTATGATACGAGTATAAGGACATGTTTTTAGGAATGTTTATGCTCTTATGCATATTAGCAACTCCTGTAGGTGGATAAGCCAAGCATGGTGATGACCATGCAAATGAACAGAATCTCTTTTCTACATTAAGATTAATCTTAACTCTTATTATTAGGCAGGAACAGGAATATTTAAATTCTGTCTACAGAAATATTAATTTTCCACTTATTTGTGTTCATTCCAGCAGCTATCAGTGTACCCCGAGTTTACTGCGACTCAATTACTTCATAAACAGGAAATTAAACACATTTATATCAATTATTATGATGATGAAGTATTACTTATTCACCCTGTTACACTTCATGAGGCAACGCTTTTGGCTTTGTATAATTAGTAGCAGTTTGACAATAATTATATAACTCCAATGAAAAGTAAAGAAGTCAGTTTAACCCCTTTTCTTCTGGCTTTTTTTTTAGAGAACAGAATTCTGTATTTTGAGCTATGACCTACACAGTTCAATATGTAATACTGAATCTATAGATGCAACCTGATGCATCTGATTATGCTGATACTAAGCCCATAGCATAAAGGTTCCTTAATTAGATATCAACTGTATTAATTAGTGCATAGACTGTGAGAATGAATGAGCAATTTTTAACCAAAAAATAAAAAAATAAAAAAATAAATTACTCATCTGGTTTGTCAACCAAACTTTTCTTTTTTTGCTTCACCGAGTAAATCCCACTGAGATGGGTAGCAAAGTGGCATTTAGTCTTCTCAGTCACTCCAGTCAGCTGTCAGTGACATTTGACCCCCACCAGGAGGAACACAAAGCAGCTTGTGACAAAGAAACACAGAAGAAAACCCTCTACAGCCTAGGATTATGAGCACAAAGCATACACCGCTGCAGAAAAAGTGAGAAGACATTAGTTACACTAAAAATAAGCACTAAAACTCTAAGACTAGTTTAGCACTGGCCCAATTCTTTTGGATGGCATCGCATCCAGAAACACTAGTGCCTGGAGATAAGGGAACTTTCTGAATCAGAATCTGTCTCTATTCAAACCACTATGGGCTGTCTTTTGGAATCACATTGCCAACACATGTGCTTTGCCAACACATTCTCTCAATCAGTAATTTATTTATTTTTTACATTTTATTAGGCACTGCAAAGAATATAAATTGCACTTGAACAGTTAAGCTCAGACACTAACCTTAAGAGTTACATTTAACTTAGCATTTTGCAAAGAAAATTGATCCAGTACTAATGCCAATGGCAAGAAGATCTCAAATAAATAAATAAATAAATAAATAACCTCACAGATTTCCAAATTTCCCACTGGGGGATAAAAAGAAAAAATCTTCACGTAGTTACTGCAAACTTAAAACCTAGTCTAAATTGTTGTATTACCCATTTCAATTTCAATATTCCTAAACTAGTTTTTTGGTTTTGTACTCAAGAAGTTTCTGACAAAAATTCTTTTGACATAGAATTTGTTGTCTGAGCTGCCAAGACACCATAAAACCCTATTTATAAGTATTCTTCCTGAGCAGGTATGGTAACGGTTACTTTATTACACTTACAAAAATAATTACTCTATTACTTTTTTTTTTTTTTTTTTATGGTAAGAGATGAAACATTTGAAGTAGAAAGCTGAAAGAGGCCAAGCAGCCTCAACAGTAGCAAAAAAAAAAAAAAAATCTTTCTGGTGGATATTTTTCTGTTCTGTGCAGGGTCTATGGACAGTCTTTAAATAACACTTTGTTTTTAGCATGTTTTACAGAGTGTTCCTGCACAGTATCGTTCTCTATTCTTTACAAAAGTCATTAAAAAATCTTCAGGAATAATCTCATTTTCTGTTAGATTCCTAAAGCAAAGAACTTCAAATTTTCCTCTGATTAAATCTTCAATGACTTTTCCATGAGCATGAAGCAATTTCAAATAAATATTTCCAAGTATGAATATAACTTCAAAAGGAGATGTGTCATCTCCCTAAAGATATAATTCAACCTAAAAAGATAGCTCCTAGTGTTTTATTTTTTTAAAAGGAAAAAAAAGAATTCAGGACATATGCTTAGTATTTAACATTTGAGGTACAAAGTGCATTTTTGTTGTTGTTGTGGTGGTGATAAAAAAATTAAAGATCCAGTTTATGCAAAGAATCATTTTGTCCTTCATAAAGTAGCTGTGAAGGTCAATGATAAAGTTAATGTAATCAAAAAGGGCTTTTCTCTTTAAAGAAAAATGTACAGAGTAGCCAGAACACCCATGCATCAGTCAGCAATCTGATCAGAGAACATATTGTACTCTAATTTAGAGCACTTTTTTTTTTTTTTTCTTCCTCCCTTTCCTCACTTTCATCTGAAATACTGCAAGCTGATTAATTCCAAAGAAAGGATTGTTACCCAGCATGGAAAACTTTATATTCCCAAAAGGCTAGCAAGGAAGCATGCTTAAACTCTGGTCCTAGCTAGCAGCATGACCATGCAGCAACCACCCCCAAAAGCAGCAAAGGCTGTGTTTGTGAGAGCAGAGCCAGAAGGGTGAGCCCCAGTGGGACAATTTCTACAACACCATGTCGATTTTCGGACGCTCAGTAGAAGACCAATGCTGAACAACTGGGTCAGGCTCAGCTGGGGAAGATTAAACTGACTTTTTGCCCTGTGGGAAGGAGCTCCCTGCTTTTGTACACAGCTGGAAGCAGAGAGACAATGAGCATGAACTGGAAAAAAATATATATTGGGATTTGATATAAGGAAAAAATATCAGTATGGGGATAATTAAGCAATGGAACTGGTTTCCCAGAGAAGCTGAACAGTTTCCATTCATGGAGGTTTTCAATACCTGGTCTGAATTTTCTGTTGACACTATTTAAGCAAGAAGTTCAACTAGGTAACCTCCTGAGGCCCTTCTAACCTAAATTATTCTACAACTGTAACAGAACTATGGACAAATACTTTGACAGAAATGGTGCCTTTTGTATTTTGGTGGTTATCTTAACTAACCTGAACATTCACTTGAACAGACAAAGAAGCACATGTACAATCTCTACTCAACAAGTATATAGAACAGAAGAAAGAACTTCTTCAGGGCAAGTAGCACACGTGACAGGAATCTCCACCAACTCCCTGTGCCATACTACTGACTACAGTGGATTTTGTGAGTTTCTCAGTTTGGCTGTTTCCTTTATACCTGTGCACATGCACATTATTGAATGTGTCTGTTATCACCCACAAAAGGGACAGATCAGCATAGCCATGCTATTTCTCCCTTACCAACAGGAATGAACGTATTGATGAACCTGTTACTTCATAAGTCTGCAGTACCGTCATTAATATGAGCTTAACCCATCAGCTTGTTTTAAAGAGATCATGTTCAGCCCTAAAGCTGAGACCTGGGATACTTTTGATACAATCTGTTCCAGTCTCAAATTCCAGATTATGCTGCAAACACAGAACTCACAAAAACACACTTTTCTACATGAGACATAACTTTCATACCATAGAAAGGAATAAATACTAGATTAGGTGTTCTCTCAGCTCGGGATTCATGAGAAATTACAGGACATTCCATAGTTAAACCAGACATTTATGTAGAATGCAGTTAATAGGAAGCATACCTTAATACAAGTACAAGCTTATTTAGGTCATCTAACTCCCTTTGAAGTCCTGGTAAATACAGTATTTTGTCCTCCATAGAAACGGGTCGTAAGCAGACAGTAGCAGTAAGGATGCTACTGTGAGCAGGAACGCTAAGGATAACTTGCATTGAGTTATGATTTCATTGGTAAGCATCCTTACCAACACCAAGGATGGGACACTCAGCAGAAAAACTGGACTGTTTGCCATCCTGATTGTGAAACTGTAAGATATATGCTACAAGAGCTCTGTGAAGTCAGTTCAGAAGAAGTCCTTGCTATAGGACAACTGTATACAGAAGACACTGAATATGGTCCAATCAAACCTACTTAAGTGATAACAGAAACTATTACTGGCAGATGAAAGACATCAACAGTGCATTGTTTTCTTTCACAAAATAAGATTTCTCTGCTGTATGATGAGGGATCATTGCCAGGTTATCTAAGTCTAGAAATATAAGAAATCCCAAGTCTGATTTCTTCCATTTTCTATTGTGGGAGTTGAAATTGAGGAGCTACCTTATTCTCGTTTACAGTCAGAATAAAGTATTGTGAGCAAGTTATAAGTCAAGAAAGCAGCTGACAGTAAATCTCCCTAAAGCTGTTGCTAGCACCTCATTCTGACACTAACTAGACAGAGATGTCATAGATTTCAGCAACAAAACAACAAAACAGATTTGTGAGAAGCAGCACTGATTTGTCAGGAAGTCAAACCCATCTATCTTGCCTCACTAGTCACTACAGCAAAAAAAAAAAAAATCCAAAATAATATCTGTAAAAAAAAAATGAAGAAAACTCAATATTACATCAGGCATAAAGTGAGCACTAGAAAATTGCTAATTTCTTTAAAAGAGGTTCTCTATAATTTAGCATAAACTCATCGTAAATTTATTTCTGTACTTTTCTGTGTACACGCCCATTTATAGTCCTCACTCATTTCCATGGAACTCCCATTCTTACTTTACATAATTTATATATGCTTGGCATAGGCTCTTCATTATCATATGCTTATCTCTTTACACAAGAGTTTTCTCTCAGGTGCATACAGCTGTTATTCCAGATCTTTCCTCTGCTTGGAAACTTATGGCTGTTTTCTTACTGCACGGATATGACCATTGTAATGGAAAACACAGTAAATATATATATATATATATTGACCCATAACATATTTTAGTTTGTTCATTTCGTCTTGCCAGCTAGAGCTATTTCAGAGCCCATCACATACTAGTTTCCTTTGCTTACCATTCATTATGTTAACAGACCATAGACTGTTGCATGGCAACGCAGAAAGGAAGTGAGGCAAAAATTAAAAAAAAAAAATCCACATTCTCCAGAAAAGCTTTTCTTTTTAGGTTTAATATCTAGTTTTAAGAAAGCAGACATATCAAAAAAGCAGAAAAGCGACTCTTACATGAATTATTTCTAATGAAAATGTCATAAGAACTTGCAAAACAAAAGCAATCCCGAAAGCAAAGCAATTGAAAAAAACATGGTTTGCTGCTGCCCCTTGTATCAACTGGTTTGTTGGAAAAATTGGTCGACAAAGTATTTGTTTGCAAGAGTTTGGTATCACTACTCAGCTATTTTCAGAAGTATCTTAAGTGCAATACAGAGTAACCAGCCCATTACAATGTACTGATTTGTTAACAATACATTTTGAAAACTACCCTTGTGAGACGATTTATCCAACTTATAAGCTGCCTGAGCTTTGCTTTGGAAGATTTCTAGCAGCCCATTACAAGAATCGCTGGTTCTTTTAGGTACTTCTGGATGCTATTAGTCAAGTAGTAACTTATGACCTAAGCAATCAACAGTAGCAATGCACTTCCCAAAAGCTAGCCTTTCACAGGAAATTCTATAAAGCATTAGAGGAAAACTAGGTACACAACAGGTAGCTGCTCAAGTCTCCAGTAAGGCTGAGAACACAAAAGATAAATACTGTGTTTTTGTTGACAAGTTCCTGGGAAAACATTTTTTTCCTGTACTTCAGTAGAAAGATCTTCCAATTTTTAGACCAATACTTTAAGGAAAGCATAAGTTCTTGTCTGGCATCCTCCACAACCTTGAAATTGATTAGTGCTGCTAAAGAAACTGTGCATAAGAAATCCACATTTTAACTACTCGTGTGTTATGTTAATACCCCTGCCTTATTTCTAAATTCAAGCCAATGTCATAGGAACTTAGTATATATATTTTTATTTTGTGCCACTTTGACACCAGCCTTCTCAGCAGATGAGTTTCTGTTGCTAATGACGAAGGGGTAAGTTTGTATAACTACAGATATGAAAGTCTGGGCGAGTCCTAAGAGATCATCCTGCCCAATTCTGTACATTTCCAAGCACTGAAGCAGATAAGTATACTTCAGTTTTGCCAGTATAGTAACTAATGTTAATACAAGAGCTTTTCAAGGGCTGATAATGTGAATCTTACTGTGTGCAGAGGACTGCCTCACATGACTACTTTGCATCCAAACACAACAGTGCTTCGCCAGACTGTTTACCTCTGGGAAGGCAGGAAAAATGCTTTTTCCCCAGCACTCGTAAGCAGCAAACACTGGCACAACTGGAGCTATCCCTCACAGCCAGAGCACAGCTTATTTCTGAAAACAAGTGCTAGTGCTGGATAGACGAGCTATGCACAGCACACAACATGTACAGGAAAACAGTTAATAGTCACAACTGTTTGTTCTCAGGATGTTAGGCATACGTTTTTACAGGAGAAAATCTCATACCAAAGGGACTGCAAATATTGGGAGAATTAGAAAACCCCATACTGGATATGAGGTGTGGTCCGATAGCAAAGAGTGGCAGGAATCTCTGGAGATCATTTAATTCATCAGGACCCCCATACAAAAATCAAAGCAGAAAACAACATAAAGCACATACATGTTTTTACCTTGTCACTAAAACTTGTAATTACATTTGTATTACACACTTGCCTATACTCTTATCTTTCAAATATTAGCGGTTATCATTGGAGTTTGAGTGCTATAACACATAGCTAATTCAATGTTTTAACTGCAAAACAGATATGCTGCAAGCAGTTGTTTGAAAATCTAAGTGCAATATGCCTCAGAGACAAATGATTGAGCACAGATTGACAGTATGGCCTTCTGAGATTGCTTCAAGGCATCTTTCGACAATACTCATTTTCTCTTTTTATTATTAAATGTGTATCTTCTTAAAATAGTTTTTTGAAAACATTTTCAAAGTATTAATGAAGTGCAAGAAGCAAAAAAAGAAGGTATTTTTAGAGGGTACAGTACTAAATTGCATAATGTGTTCTGATTGAACCATAAATTCCAGAAAACTCTAACAAATCTTTTAAACATTATAATAACATCCTCTGCAAAATTAAGTGCCATGTCTTACAACTCCTGATTTCAATAAAACCTCTGGTGGCTAGAATATATTTTGAAGGTAAGGTTTTAGCCTTTCTCAACCCCGTCCTTGAATGACAGAGTTTCTTACTCATTTAAGCCTTGAAGATGGGAGTACTGTCTTCCTATATGCTATGTTCTCAAAAATCGGCACACAAAACCACTAATAGCAATTATAACCATGGATACACTGTAACTTATCTAATAGATATAACAGATGTACCTATATAAATGGTTCTGGATATATATATATATCTGTTATATAATGAATTATTTGTCAGATCAGTTTTAAGTTCATTAACACTTGAATATGGAAGTGCATTCTCTTGGGTGGATTGTTTCCTCTAGTAATACAGAAACAGCTTTCAACCCAACTCTGAAAGACATTTTGGTGCAGCTAAACTCAGTTAATTAAAACCAACTTTAAAAGACAGTTTATTAACTTTTTAAAAAGACAACAGCCATCAAGTTGAGGAAAAATAATGTCCTGTATACTGTATGGTAGGCACTGATTGCCTATTTATGAGCTAAAACACTATGAAGACAAACTATTAAGGTGCTGGAATAATGGCTAATTTACAGTCAGTTAAACATGAAGGAGATATATTTTGCTTCCATAAAGTTGTAGAAAAAGCATGGGCATAAAAATCCTTTGAATTGAACATCATGCTCTTTGACCATATCCCCATTATGCAACACTCAGCACTCTCATCCCCACTTGTTGACCCCCGCTTGTTAAAGGGCAGCTAAGAAGTAGCCCCTTATTAAGCTGGGGATTTCGTATGTTCTGGTTGCTGCTCAGTTTAAACTAACACCAAGACCCCAGTTTTGTTGTTGTTTTCATGAGACTTCATAACATCACAACGGTATGCACTTTTATCATCTGGGAGGATTTAAATACGATAAACAGGAGCTAGTCTAAAAACTTTCTTCCTCCCTCTGTAAAAACTCCAGAATGACTCCTAGGAGACCTCAGCCAAACCCAGGAAACACAATTATAAGGGGATTTCATTCACATGCAGGCTGTTCTTCCTCAGGACTCTCACCACGACTCCTCACACCAATGGTGCAGTGTGAATGCCGCTCAAACAAAGGCAGTGGCGCTCGCACCAGAGCTACTGAAACTTTTATCCCAGAGACCCGGCACCCCCTAAAAAACTTCACGCCTCTGCTTCCCTCCAGCAGCTAAATCCCATTACTCAATCCCAACACATAAAGGGTTTCCAGTCAGTACTTCTTATGGGTTTACTTTGGCTTACACTTATAAATTATGTGCTGCCTCTTGGGTAACAACATGTTCATCAACCACCAGGTAAATTCTTAAGCTCATTCCAAAGAGATGAGAGAAGATAAAAAGATAGGTAAACAATTACAGTTAAAACAATGTGTTAGCACAACAGCTATTTGAGCTCTCCTGAATTTGGACTCACCATTAAAAAAAAAAAAATTAATTTGCAATCGCCAGAAGGACATTTGGCTAATGAGCTCCTTTTCCAGTGACTATAGGCCTGTTCCTAACCTCAGAGACCACGCACAACAAAGCGAGAAGAGCCCCACCAGTTCCAGGGCAGATGGCTTCCTGCCAGGTTCCCCCAGCTGGCTGACACCTTCCTGAAAGGTCTAAATTCCCTGATAAAGAACATCTATCCATCCCTCCCTGACGGCCTGTTCAGCTTCATCCTACTCAGACAGTGACAGGCAGTTTTGTGCACTGGAGACTGATCCCTTGCAAGCTCTGAATCACAGGGCTGTCTAAATGCATTTTCCTGTTGACATTATCCCAGGCAAAACTCCTCTATAAAACAATACCGTCATGTCAGAATAACTCAACAACTCAGGAAACGCTGCACAACCTTGTAAATAACCAACACGACAGATAGCGAGAGAGGAATAAAGAGGTTTAACAAAGTAAATTTAAATTCCTCTCTTCCATGCTTGTCTGTGAAAGACATGAACACGCTGTCAGCTGTTTCACATGCGCCTGCTGCAGTCTGAGCCTTCTGAAGAACAATCCATTGAAAACAGGGGTCCGAAAGATCACTTATGAAGAGTATTTTAAGGACAAAGCAAAGGTGAACATGATATATCTGTAATATTCTCAACAATGCAATCCAAGAGCAACTCTTCCATTTATTTCAAGTCAGATCACCCTCTCTCTGGAGACTTGTACACATTATAATTGGGAATTAGTATTTTCAGTTTCAACTAAGAATCAGTGAATGCAGCCTGTGAATACATGAGACAGAATACTGCATTCATTACTGCCAGGTTATGTGACAAGGCCCATCCGCACACTCACAAAGGAACTCAGAGAGACAATGGCAGCAGGGGGAGCCCAAATAATCCCCATCCTGGCTGCTCCCAGCTCGACCCCAGGAGCATCCCATCTCCACAAGCCCAGAGGAGCATAGGACCCACTGGGGCTCATGGGAAGCCCCACTGCAGACCTCCCGAGGAACAACCACCCTGCCTGGGCACAGGTGCACAAGTGAGGGCACAATCCCCAGCCAAAGACAAGCAGGAGCAGCTAGTGGTTGGGTGAGGGCCTGGGGGCCACAGGGCAAGCAGGTCCCTGGGGCAGCTCCATCTGTGAAAGCAAAGGGGGTAGCTGTGGGACCAGGGGGCTCCTGGCCAGCTGCATGTGTCTAAGCCATTGCCTGACCAACAGTTGCAGCAGGGCTGCTGCCTTGGGGGCTTGGATGTCCACAGTCCAGCATCCAGGGAGACTGGGATCCAAGGGCAGATACTGCGCATCCTGAGTACCTCAGCCCAGCAGCTGGAGGGATCCACCTTGAACATGTGCCTACAGATCTTCTTACCAGTGGACTTCCATCCTGCTCAGACAGAAGGGCGAGGGGAACGAGGTCCTTTGCACTGTCTCTTTGTGTGGGTGCTCTGAGTGCCCCACATGCCCAGCTGTACCAGTGCATAGACGGGCACACCTGCTGGGAATACAGCTCCAGCCTTGCCTTCACGGGGCAGCAGCCTTACTTTGTGCAGGCAGTTGGATGTGGCATGATATGTCTTCCTCTAACAGTTCTCTCTCTGGAGCTCCCTTTGGAATTACTGAGCACCTCATGAAGTTTATGATAAAGATAGGGATGCTTTGCCAAACTGTCACATCTAGAAAAGGGAAGAAAAATACTATTTAACACCACTGTAGTTAATGTCCAAGGTTGTTTAAGTGACATGATCTCCAGGAAGAGCACATCGTAATCATAATGTTCCTTGGAAAACAACTCCTCCCTAAAAAAGCACTGTTCAGTACGTGCCTTACTGAAGGTGTAGGTTTGTCTCATAACATGTGAAACTTACGTTTCACTCATTGTTCTTGGCTACTGTAGATCATGGATGTCATTCCTTAACCACAAAAGGACTCACCCACACACTAATACTGGCAATATCAGAGCACACTGACACCTGTTTTCTGTCTGAAGATCTCCTGAAGTTCCATTTAAAAGTAATCATTTTTAGTAAAATAAAGCTTATAAATATATTATAGATATATTAAATAACAACACAAATCTCAGTCATTTTCAGGTGGTCCTGTACAGACCCAGGAGTTGGACTCAATGATCCTTGGGGATCTCTTCAAATTCTGGATATTCTATGATCCTATATAAATACAAATAAGAGTTTTCATCAGCTCAAAAATATGAAAACACAAGCCACTTAGGGAAGTCTTTACATTATCTGACATCCTAGAGTACAATATTTACAACAGGAAGTCCATCCAAATGTGACTGACGAGGAGCAAGAAGGAAACTATCCCCAAGTCTTAAGATTTATTCCATCATTTGCCCAGTGTGAAAAGGCAATGCACTTTTATTTTGAAGAGCCAATTAGCTTTAAGGACATCTAGAAGCTGTGCTTCATAAGAATACATAACACCCTTAGTAAGATGATATACAATGCCAACTTGATTCCCTGGGTTTTGCATATGTGCTCTCATTTGAGAAAGCATAACACAGTGGGTAGCTCAGCAGAAAAGTTCTTAGAAGAGCAAGCCTCTAATTTGTTTTTTTGTTTGTTTGTTTGCCAATTAAAACCAAAAGTTCTACATAACAGAAGCTACCTTTTACTGTGTTCATGTACAACACCATCCAGCATAATGGAAGCAAGATGCTGGTGTGGCTTGAACACTTCCTTCTAAAGACATTAAAGACATTAAGATGCCAATTTTTATTTCTAAATCTTCCAATTCAAATTCTGAAGTTATTTCATCCCAGCTGAAAGGAATTCCATTTTTTCAGGGATCATTCTGCTACTTTCAAATTAAGTTATTAGTAAATACAACTTTCTACCCATGAATCAAGGATAAATCTATACTGTGTTAAGGTTTGCTATGCATCATCATGTAGACAGTTGTGAGCAGATCCTTTATTAGCTATAGGATAATGTACTACAGACATAAGAATACTTTATTATTATTGAAATATAGGCTTATGTCATCAGAAATAGAATAGTTCCATTGGAAGAGACATTCAAATAACATCTAGTTGTGATGGTTTTACTCGGATGGGCGACCGAGCTCCACCACAACCGCTCTCTCACTCCCCCTCCTCAAAGAGGAACAGGGAGAAAATATGATGAAAGGGGCTCAAGGGTTGAGATAAGGACAAGGAGATCGCGCAGTAATTATTGTGATGGGCAAAACAGACTCAGCATAGGAAGATAGTAAGATTTATTGCCTATTACTAATGAGCTAGAGAAGTGAGAAACAAAGGAAAGAAACTAAAAGCACCTTGCCCCCCCCCCATCCACCCTCTTCCACCTCCTCCCCCCGAGCGGCACAGGGGAATGGGGGAATAGGGGTTTAGGGGTTATGGTCAGTCTATAGAAATTCTTCTCCACTGCTCCTTCTCGGTCACTCTCGTCCCCTGTGCTGTGGGGTCCCACCCACGGGTTGCAGTCCTTGCTGAACTGATCTGGCGTGGGCTGCCCACAGGCAGCAGCTCTTCAAGAACTGCTCCAGATATGGGTCCGTACCACGGGGTCCATCCCTCGGGAGCACACTGCTCCAGCCTGGGTCCCCCACGGGCAGCAGCTCCTGACAGGTCACCTGCTCCTGCGTGGGCTCCTCTCCACAGGCTGCAGGTGCGGCCCGGAATCTGCTCTGGCAGGGGTCTTCCACAGGCTGCAGTCTCTGTCGGTGCAGGTCCACCTGCTCCACTGTGGTCTCCTCCACGGGCTGCAGCGTAGAACCCTGCTCCACCGTGGTACTCCATGGGCTGCAGGGGGACAGCCTGCTTCACCATGGTCCTCACCACAGGTCGCAGGGGACTTCTGCTCCAGCACCTGGAGCACCTCTCCCCCTCCTTCTTCGCTGACCTTGGCGCCTGCAAGGCTGTTCCTCACTCCTCTCACTCTCCCAGCTGCTGTGTGGCCCAGCACTTTTTTTCCCTGTCTTAAATATGCTCTCACAGAGGCGCAAACAACATCACTTATTGGCTCAGCTCTGGTCAGCAGTGGGGCCCTTACCAAACATGGGGCAGCTTCTAGATCCTTCTCACAGAAGCCACCCCTATGGCTCCCTACTACCAAAACCTTGCCACATAAACCCACTACACTAGTCTGACTGCCTGACCTCTTCAGGGCTAACCAAAAGTTAAAGCATATTATTGATGGCGCTGTCCAAATTTCTCTTCAACACTGACAGGCACGGGACATCAACCACCTTGCTAGGAAGCCTGTTCCAGTGTTTGGCTGCAGCAACAGCAGGTACTTCTTCAGAATGACTCTTAAGATGAATGATGCATGTCTTCAGAATAGAGAGGCTACACTGAAAAAAAGCTATGGCTCCTGCCCAGCTCAGGGGATTACCAGCTAAGACACAGGTGGGTGTTGAATCCTCACCATCCTGGAAGATGGTGAGTACTGCCCCTATCCCTCACCCTTCCACCAGGATTCCCAGCACCCAACAAGGGACAGATACACAGACTGACAGATGAAGGTGCTCTGGAGGCAAAATAAGATACAAAACATCTACCCTAACATTAGCCTCAACAAATCTAGCAATACGACAAAAGAAAAAAAAAAAAAAAAAGAGAGAGAGACAAAATTTACATATGCAGAAGACATCCATCACCCAGGAAGCCTTCTAATAGTCAATGATAACTATCTATGTAGAAGTACCAATGTATTTCCTTACTCCTAGTGGCCTATTTTAAAACAAGGGCCTGCCCTTCAACACGGATGCATGCTGTGTTATCAGAGAGGAGCAGCAGCAGAGGCTGCCTGTACACAAGCCTTATTCTCTGCTGCATTCAGGGAACAAATTCCTGCTGATGCTGCTTCCAGTGTTACTAAGGCATGACAATTTCCTATTTTTTACAGTAGGTAATTACAGTCCAGCCCAGTGATTCTGAAATGTTGTTAACTGAATCCTTGGCATTTGCTGTAGTTGTCATAGCCTCTGCTGCCAGTGTGCACCACTGGAATGAGATTCAGCCAATAAAACATTTATCTTAAAGGTTTCAGATATGCCCATAACGCTTTCTATAAAACAGGGTTTTTCTATATGTAGCCCTTCAGAGAGATGGCTTGAAGCATGGGGGCTTCTTACCAGTCCTTTTTCCCCTATTTTTCTCTCAATTAAATTGCTTGAGCCTCTTTGTATATTTTGATAGAGAAGCATTTGCTCTTTGTAGATTTTTCAAACAAATTTATCTGCATATTGGCAGGAATGTACCTTGAGAAAAGTAGGAGAAGGAAAAATCCTGTTGTCTGGTAAACAGTCATTTACTTTTGCTTTAATAAACCACGCAATAACTGTCCCTTGTCCACAATAGCAAGCCAGACACATTTCCAGCAGAATACATCATGATGACTTGCAATATAGTGATGAGTTCAGCACAGCTTCCCATTATTTAATTTCCATTGTCTTAAGGAACTTTGTTTGCCCTCTACTCCAAAGCACATGCTCATAGTTAAAATTGCTATTTACAAAAAACAGATGATACTAGAATTGGCTGGAGAAAAGTCCAAATAGTTTTTTGTTTTGTTTTGTTTTTCTTTTTTACTTGAACCCTACAACTAACTTTACTAATGCTGCAAAGATCTTGATCTTGCAGTTAATATGAAATTAGCATAGGTCTGTCCATGTCCAGAGTGTTTCAGGACAAGGCTGTTAGGCTGTTTCCATTTACCACACTGGGGAATAACTACTACTTTCCACATCTATTTTAGGTATATAGATTCTTCTCACACTTCATGAGCATTTCAGAATCCATTATGAATTTATTTCCACAACCATGGCGAGTATTCTCTCACTATTCTCACAGCTGGAAGACTAATATTCACTATATTAAGTAGATTAGAAATCAAGATACAGGAAAGCTAGATGACTTACCCATGACCACTTGGGAAGTTTGTGGCAAAGCAAGGAACTGAGTTTAAGGTTTTAAGCTGGATCACCAACTATTGACATATGTACTGAAAATTAATTAAGTACTCAAGACCCCCAAAAGTATAAACTTAAATGAATGAACTATTTTGAAAGCTCTGGTGTTTCAATGCTTTCAATAGACATAGCAAATATTTAAGTAGGATTAGGTCAGAAAATAAATATGAATACTATATAAACAAAAAGTAGCTACTGTATCTTAAAACTCTGATTTTTCACAATAGGCAAGGATGCTAGAAATAGGTCCTTAATTTTGGTAGCCCAGTAAGACAGCTTTAGGATAGACTTAGGACTTCAAACATACTTATTCTTGTTAAACTTTATTTTCATATTGTCACTAGCTTAAAGTCAAACATTTACATGCGTTTATCTCAATTGAATTTTCCACAAGTTTAGAACATTGTCAAGTTTCATTTTGGAGTCAGTATCCCACTTTTATCACGCCACAGAATACGAACAGACTTTCAGCAAACAGTAGAAGAATGAATAGCTTGAAAAGAAAGCCATGATTTATGACACAGCCAACATTATTCTATTACAGACATGAAAATATTACTACAGGTTAAATATCTGATTTCAAGAACAGGTTTGTTATTTCTGTGAGGAAAAAAATATACAATGTTTATGGCTTAAGAATGTTTTTGCCTCTACAAAGACTGTTACATTCCAAATGTGTTACTGACAACACATGCAGACTGTGTGCTTCTGAACTGGTTTAAATGTGGTTCATCTTTGTGCAAGATTTAAAACCAAAGCTTTATGTAGGGGGTTTTAAATTTTGTTATAGGTATTCAGCAAGAGAGCATTGGAAAAACCATTCTTCCATTAATAGCATATAGCCCAGATCCCTGAAATGTAACAAACACAAGCTCATACAAGCACCTTTGAACCAGAATTATGGCCTCTGCAATCTCAGCCTCTCTCAAAACAGTGTCCGAAAGAAGTAACAGCCACAGGAGGACTCATTGCTCGACAACAAGGGGAGCCTTTTCATGTTACAAACTAGTCAAAATAATTCCCAGACAGCATGCTGTGATATTTGCATTGTCAGCTGGTTATTATGATTTACTGGAAAAGTGGGACATGGACATAGCAGTACAATGGAATCACACTGTGATGCTGCAGTAATCATATTACACAGCTTTTGCTTTTTCAGCCTGGACTCTGCGTGGCCAAAGTTTTCGTTTTCCTTAAAGCACATGAGGCAAAATGAAAAAAAATAATAATAAATCCCAGGTGTTTGCATCCATAGCTTTGTGTATTCCCATTTTTACAATATAAAAATAGAAAAGAGTGCTGCAACAAATCCACCATCTAAATCCTGCGCTAGCAGTTGTCATAGTAGTAAAACTTAAGAGTATTCGATTCTGTTTTTTTCCCATTGCATCTTCCATGCTCTCTCTGACCACAGTTAATGCATCAAATTACTTCTTTTGACTTGGCATATACAGTAACTGCTCATGTATCACCATCTACTTCTGCTTTCATTAAAGAAAAAGTGATCCAACTCTGAAAGGCCAAGTCCTACTTGACTTGACCTCATCACCGCAAAAGAAAGCTGTCCTTCACAGGTTTTAAGAATGTATCAGGCTGTCTGAAAGGTGAAGGATTTTTCTGCTGTGATTACAAGGATTCTACAATAACAGTTAGCATCTGTGAGCATTTAGTACTACCGACACTGTCATTTATATGGCAGTAGTACCTGTACATACTCATTCATGTTCAGTGTTTTTCTGATACAAGTCACTAAACAATCAAAAAAAAAAGATTTTATACTATCAGAACTTAAAAATAAGAGCTGATGAATATATTTTACTTCACAGATTAATATGAAGTTTATTGATTTGATGTTCCTAAGTCTTTGCCATCATACCAATTACATCCCAAAAATGTAAATAAGTGTTCTTACGGATGTAAGTGCCAGAGTACAGAAGTGGTCCCAGACAAGTTTGGGAAGTTACTAACTTCAGGTTCTCTCAGGTTCAGTCCTGGAAGCTGCTTCTACACAAGCCCTGTGGAACAGAATGTGTAAGTAATAACAAAGGAGAAATTTCTTTTTCTTTCTCTCCATAAGGAAAGTGTTGAGCACATTTACACTGGTGCTTTGCTTGTCCTCGTGAGGTCAGTATGCCTCTGGATATCAGCAAAGACCATCATAAATACGTGCTACCAACACTTGTCCCTTTTCACTAGAAGAATATAGCCCTTTAAGGCAAGCACATAGGCAACACCAAAACTGAATCCTGCAAAAAGAACAGCTCCAAAAAATGAACCCAGGAAAAACTTCAAGGTACTTGTAAGTCAACTGAAAGCATTTGAATTATTATGCAAGTTTTGACAACAACATTTTGTTACTAATTTACAGGTACATAAGCTAGATGAGGAAGGGACAGCTTACAAACTTGACTTGGCATTCCTCTATGTGAAGTAATTTCAAGGCACGTTCATGCACTTTTGCAGCAGATAAGCAGGTTTTTTTTGTTGTTGTTGTTGTTGTTGTTTTTTGTTGTTTGTTTGTTTGTTTTTTGTTGTTTTGTTTTTTTTTTGTGACAACCAGTTACAGCTCTTATATAGCTCCCTAGAAAAAGCGGTTTTCAGACAGGAGTATAAAGATTCTCTGAAAAGTGCTTACAAAACTTACCTTACAAGTAATCCTTTCCCTAACCACATTCACAGCTCCTCACACATTTTTGAGCGTCAGCAGTGGAAAGCACACTCTCCATTCAATTCAACTCTCAATTTGGGCTGAACACTTAAAAACCTAGTGCATACAGCAGACTCCAGATGTTGCAGATTGCTGCGTGGGCACAGAGTGAGACTATGCAGCTCCAGAGCAAGAAGATAAAATACAGTAAATTACCTTGCCAGGACACCAAAGTGGCACAGACTACTGTTCTTCTTTCATAATCACCAGATGATTAAAGAACATTTTCCTCATTAAAAACCCTTACAAGGAATCACCATTATCCAACTTTTCATTTACTCATTAGGCTACATCTAGGTTTTTACTTCTCTAATTGCAATTTGATATAAGCTCTTTAGCATTGAAATGGTTTTATAAGAAAGGAAAAGAGCTTTATCACCTACCAAGTAAAAATATTGTTTTCATTTAAGAGACCCTGAATTCAAAGCTGCATAATTGCAGCATGAGTTGTTTTTAAGACTGATCAAGTCAAAAGAACTGACTAAAATAAATAAACCCAGTTAAACAAAATAAACTCTGAAAGGGCAGAAGTCAAACATAGAAAACCAAATCCCCTTCTTTAGTTGCTTGCAACCAGCAGAACTGGTGTCAAAATGTGGTAATGCAGGTGAAGAGCTCAACTGCTTTCTCCCTCACTGACGTATGACGTCTCCAGCATAATACAAAGATAACTGAACTTCTGAAGCAAATAAGACATGACCCAGCTCACACTGAGTGCACAGGACAAGAATAAAATCAAGTGGTGTATGTAGCTGGTATGGGTGCGTGTCTGCATTGTTACTGCATGGGGCCCCACGGCAGGGCAGGGCGTGGCCCAGCAGTCAAGGTGGCGGCACCTCACCTCAGGGACAGCCTGGGGAAGAAAGGATGGCACAGCGCTGCCCAGCAGCTGGAAGAAAGGAAGAAAGGGGAAGAAACAGCCCTGCCAGCACCCAGGGGAGAGGAGGACAGGGCAAGAGGGGCTCCAAGTGCCAGAACAGAGACCCCCCCTGCAGCCTCTGGGCAGGAGGCAGTGCTGGAGGGGAGGGGGATAGTCAATAGAAAGGTGTTTTAGTTTTTCCTTTTTTTTTTTTTTTTTTTTTTTTTTTTCCCCTCACTATTCTACTCTGTCTTTAATTAGCAGTAAATAAGTTTGTTCCAAGTTAGGTCTATTTTGCCTGTAACAGTAACTGATAAGTGCTGTACCTGTCTCTACCTCAGCCCACAAGCTTTTCGATCTTATTTATCCCCTGCTATGCTGAGGAGGGTCAGTGCAAGAGCCGCTGAGTGGTGGGTTGACCTGGGCTATCTGCCAGACCCACAAATGGACATTCAGAGGCAGGGCACAGTTACAAGCTAAAAAACACCCTTTTCCCTCCAGAACTGTAGGGCAGAATAGAGATATTCTGATGACCAATAATCCTAGTTCAATAGTTCTCCAGAATTCAATAGTTCTCATCAGTATACAGGTATAACAACTAATTCCTCAGATTATCCGTCTTTAGTTGCAGTTAATTTCATTTGTCAAAGTACAAAGGTACTGTCAGAACATGTTAATGTCATTATATACAAAAGTCAAATATGATTGAGACAGAGTTTAAGAAATTATGAAAACGTTGAGTTAGAAAGTGTACTTATTTCCAGCAAGATATTATGTTTAAGTCTTAATTTTTTGTATGCAAATGCTGGTGAAGATATGCTTGAGGGAGAGACAGGTGAATTACTTCAGTTGAAAACACAATGAAGTACATACTAACTGCCAAAAATCACCCCATTTGACTACTTCCCCACCCAAACAGGAAGTTTTGCTTTAAGAGTTAATTTGCCAAACTCCCTTTACATATATATACACACACTTTACATGTATACTTTACATATACGTATAGTTGTATATATAGTTTTATATATATATATTTGTATGTAACTAGTGTAGAAGCCTTTCTGAGGCAATCTAAAATATTTTTTCCTACTACACACATGAATGAAGCTATATGACTAAAGTACTTAACTCAGGTCATTTACCCTGCTCCTTTTGTACCAAAGTGTTAATATTTTGACCTTGTACCTAATTACCCACCATTTCATCTTTATTTGACTGTATTCACACTGCATTTAGTTTTCCAAATGAATGCATACTGTAAGTGCGCAATTACCTATAAAGTGCAAAGACCAGTAAAAGAGAGAAATTGCTGATGACAGTTTTTTTGAACTATTTTTCCAGAGTATAGACCCACAACATGCCTACGATACAATGCTAACTGTCCATTTCAATGTGAACTTCAGACTAGCCAATAACGCTACTCAACTAAGCATGTCCATAAGTGATGCTCATCTTCCAATCACTAGCTTAAAGCCAGTGACATGATCAAAGATTCTTGTTCTACAGGAAGAGAGGGTTAAGTACTTGGTGATGCTCAGGAAGAGGCTGAGAACAAATTGCAGTACCAAACATCAGGAAAGAGTGCAGAATGTCCTTACAATCAAACTATTTAATAGCACATAAAATAATAATGCAATACCTATCCTTAAATAATGCTGCTAAGAAAAAAAAAAAAAAAAAAAGGCAAGAATTTACAGCCTGGTGAGATTTGTCCCATTACTGAAATAACTGATAGAGAATCTAATTAAAGATAGAATAGCAGAACAGTTGGATAAATGTAACTTGATAGACTCAAGCCAGCAGGGCTCCTCTAAGGGGGGGTGGGGGGGATAGAAATGTCACTTCTCTCACCCAATAGAGTTACTCTTTTCAAATACACACGTGCAAACAAAGGTGGGGGAAGTAGATGAAGGTGGGCTTAACTAACTTAAGTTTTCAAAATAGTGTAATTAGATATTTCATAAAGGAGTATTTTTAATAACACAAATACATTAATTATTCAGCTTCATCACCAAGTGTGTACTATACTTTTTTTAAGGGGCAAATATCTTGATTTATAAACTAATTAAGCAATTGGAAATAAAGTTTAGAAGTTATCCCTCAAAACTGTCACATATTTTTTAAGTAGGAAATTTCACGTGTCTATCCAGTTAACCATTTTGAAGAGGAAGCAGCTAGCAAGTGGATGATATTTCCCAGTGACACCATGATGTTTCTGTTACAGAACATCACAATGATCTGGGAGAAACCCAAGGTAGAAAATCATGCGTATACATGGGGATAAGCAAGATCGTGGCAGATAAAATATAACTCATCCATTATAATACATAAAGATGTGCCCAGTAAGCAGAAGATTAGAAACATACAGACCCACTCAATTTTTCAAAATTAGTTTACTTGAGAGACTTGGCATTCATCACATCTTGATGAGGTTAGGTGTTGTATGTAAGGAATGCAAACAGAACACTTGAATACATTAACTATGCTTACAACTAACCTTTTCAATCTAAAAGAAATTGGCAAATACAAGTTAAAGAAACAGTTATTCAATATTTTCAGAGTTGTAAGCGAAATTGAAGATACCCATTCTCATTGAATATATGGAAACTAAGTATCCAAAGAACAGAAAGCTTAGCAGTTCCCACATTGCTATTTCATCTATTCCACTTGCTGACAAGGATTTACCAACTAAACTTTTCTCCTTCTTGTATTGACATCATTTTATAGAAGATTTTATCAGCATATTATTTTATCATTTTATTTCACAGTCTTCAGCATATTGAAGACAACAGCAGACTGGTTTAGCATTGCTAGCTTTATCAGTTTACTGAATTTTAAACTAGCTCATATATGGCTAAACAGCATTACTATTACTGTAGGAGGACAAAGGAAAGAACATAATTGGTAGGTTTTACAGTGTTCCCTAGAAATAAACATTTAAATTTATATATGACTACATTGTAAACCAAAATCTTGCACCCCTTCAGTTTACTTTGTTTCTGATGCCTCACTCCATCCTTCTTCAATAAAATAATCTGAGGTATAAAGGTCTCTGAGGTAGATGGAGGCTTACAATGCCTAAAAGGTCAAGAAAGTGCTAGCCATAAACAGATACCCAGGAATAAGTAAGCACAGGGCAAGCAACTGACGGAAAACTAAAAGAAGGGAGCTGGAATAACCAGCTCCAAAGAATGATTCACTGTACAATGAAGATCAGAATCATGATGAAAGGCTTGTTTTATTAACTGGTCTAAAAATTCTGCACAGTTAAACTTTGCTTTTCCAAAATGATCACTAGCAAAAAGATCCCACATTTTAATTGTATTCTGTATGACAGGTACTTTCTTTGTTCTATATCAGCTGTGTGATTATTTTTTGATATGCTTCATTTTTGTATCATGAGATACGAAAAGCGAATATAAAATGATTAACGCACTGTCATTCATAATTTTATAGGCCAATAGCACATTTGTCTCTTCCCCAAGTTGAAAATTTAGTTATTTAATCTTTCCTTATACTGAAGTCATTGAAAAAAATCTCTGATTCTCCTTGTTTGCTGCTATCAGTAGCGAAGGGTTTGCTGCTATCAGTAGCGAAGGGTTTGAATAATGAACTTCAGTGGTAAACAACAACTTACTTGTTTTGCTTGCAGCAGTAAGAAAAGTACCTCTAAGTCAAGTTAAAAGCTGATATTCTCAACCAAGTAGCTATCTTAAATTAGCCAACATAAGTGAACAGCACATTATTTTGCAGTACAGACACTAGGGAGCAAGTTCTTCTGTTCTGAAAACTCTTAAATACTTTCCTTTTAAAGGATCACAGCTTTTCTGAGATGTGAATATTAACATATTTCCCAAAAGCTATTTTTTAAACAGTGTCACTGAGCAAACCCACTATATGATTGTGCTTTATACATGCAATATAACTTCAGTCTCCAGTTCACTGTAGATTAGGTAACTTCCAAATGGGATCTCCTGTAAATAAGACTTATGAACAAGATAAATGAAAGATGAATTGAACTGACCTATACCACAACAAACTTCATCTGAGCTGAAACCAGTAGTTAGCTCTCATATTTCTCATTATTTCCTCAATTTCTCATTAATTTCCTCATTATTCATTCTGATTTTCCTCAATATTGTATAGCTAAACTGGTTAGTGTTTATTTTTTCCCTTCTATGCATATGACTAGATTCTTCTCCCTTTCTAATAAAAACCCTACTCATTTGTCCAGGAAATAAGATATACCTTTTATCTATGTTTTCATTTTGTGTATAAACCTATGAGCTGATTTCAATTTAATTACCAAAACACCCACAGTATCAGGCCACAATACACAGTTAACCATCAGGAAACAATTTTGCTTTACTTAATACTGACTTCTTTTCTATCAAAATATTCAACTCTGCATTCCTAAAGTGCTGTTTCTCAGTTCCTCTTTATATTCAGCAATAAGGGACTGGGTGAGGACAGGGAAAAAGCACAGCCTAGGGATCTGAATACAATTTTCTTTCATCCCCTTCTAAATTATGATGTTACTGATACTTTTCAATCAATAGATTATTCTGGAAAAAAAAAAAAAAAAAAAAAAAAGGAAAAAAGGATAAGGAGACTAAGTTGTGTTCCCCACAACCCATAACTAAACCTCACATCATAGAATCGACCTGTGAGAAACTAAGTGGAAGGGGATGCAGGATCCTTCCTTCACTCAGGCTGGGAATCCCAGTTTGGCAGCTGCAAGGACAATACCTGCCATTTACTTCTGATGGGTATTAGTCAGCCAACTGCATATGAAATGGATTTGTGGTCTCAGTCAAGTTAACACATGACATGGCCATTGCTAGATTGATCCTACAGGTTTCTTCTTGGTCACCAGCTTCACCTAAATGAACGATAAAGAAATGAAGACATGACTGCTTTCTTATGCTCATTTCCTTTTTGTCTCCCTCTGATCCCAATCAAGGCAAATAAGCACATTAAAGAAACGTCAGTGATACTTTCTTATTTTTGATACATTCTGTTCCCTCTTCAAAATTGTTCATTTTAATAGTAACAGAACCTCTATAAAATTTCTTTGTTCTGTGCCTGTAAGTTCATATATGCAGCTCAATAAAGCCCACGCTGAATACAAGGAAGATTCAAGTGTTTTTAACAGGGCTGCAGAGTCTATAGAAAGCACGTCTGCAGTACTCACTGGAGGGAAATACAGAGCACTGAATGCAGTCATTCAGCAGTAACCATAAAGACAGACCTATAGCTGTAGCAGCATCACATTCTGATTATGCAACATCACACAGTACAACAACAGTAGCTAAGTGTGCAGCTGATCTAACTAGGCACTGAAACACTGAACATTTATAAGCATCAGCAGGATTTAATGTTTCTTATTTTGGAAGTGTTATGATTCTATCATAGCATACTATGTGTCAAACCCATCCTGAGGAATTTGATTACAGGTGAAATGGCAGATTTTTTTCCTCATGTTTCTCCACAATACATTCAATAACAAGATTACATTATTTGAAAACCTTAGGAAGACCACATAATAGCACATATGCCCTTCTAACACTATGGTATCACAATAAATTTGACATTAAATAACTGAATTGTTTAGAAATATAAGCTAAACATTAATATGCATTTTAGCCCAGACAAGCCCATGAAAAGTTGTACTGTTTGAATCTATAGCCTTCTGTAATAGTAAAATGTAGCAGATTAATGTTGAAGCATTTATTGGAATTGCATTACAACATGCTCAGGAGAACTTCTTACTGTCTCTCCTGAAAAAGCCAGGTCTTGAATATAAAAGTCAATCAGCAGGAAACACCATAAGGCTCAGAGATAATGAAGACAGATGATGTCTCAGATGTAGGTTTGCCAGCGAGGTGGTCAGATTAATTAATGATCGACATACATGTCTCTGCTTCCCCTACTGTCTGGGAAACATTTGGGAGTGTCTAGGTATCTATTTAAAGCTACATTTCTAGGTTCCACAAAACAAGAAAACCTTTTACTTACTGTCTGGAGCTTTTCCTTGCACATACAAATAGTGTGTGTGGTTTTGTTTGTTTGTTTGTTTCCTTTTTCCCTATTGTTGTTTCATTTTCAAAGGATGAAAACTTAGGATATCTAGTGAAATTATGTCTTTTATCCTTCTTAATTCCCTCTTTATTCTTCTTTTACATATATTAGTCAGCAGGGACGGAATATTGTAAGGATTTAATGAAACACTTTATTTATGCCTGTTTATGTACAACTCTAAAGCTTGGTCCCAATCACATACTAATTTAGTTGTCTGCATCAAAGCCCTGATGACTGTATAACAGGATGAGACATTTCAAGGATAATAAATTAAGAAATAAAATTAAATCCTAGCATGAGTATTAAAAAAACATTTATTGGGCCCATACAATAATTTATTATACTGACAATTACCCATAATTACCCAAAGATGTTGCTTCTGGAAGACCAAGAAAAAGGAGAGGAGGCAGGAGACAAAAAAAAAAAAATTATATCTATATAATCAATCAGAAGAAACATGTTCATACTTGACAATATTTGCTTCAACAATTGTTTGGAAACAACAACAACAAAAACAGGTTACCACAACAATCAACAATTTGAGGTCCCTTGTAGTGATTAATTGCCTCCCCCTCAGATATTAGCATACTTATCACCAACTTTCCCTTCTCTCCTCCCCCAGGACCAGAAAGATACAGAAGAAAATGATTGCCATCTGACTTCCTAAAGTTCTAGCACAGCTTTAGGGTCTCAGACATTTTGTATGTGGTCAATTGATCTTGCTTTTCAGGAGTATTTATTTCAGATTACATCTTCTAGATCGTGGTCGTCCAAGAAATTCTGGTCTACAGCTCAAGTCTCCAGTGAAGAAAAATTCCAGTTAAATCAAAGACTCATATGAACAGAGATTAATACCCTCCACGATTAAGCTGTTAATGACATTTAAAACACCTGTTTTCTTCCAATAGCATTCTAGATTGAATTAGTGTGGTTACATGATCACCAGCAGGAACCGGGCTATGTTTTGTTCAAAACTGTGTAATATAAAACCCAATTAACAGTAAAAACAAATCATTAGTTAATTAAGACATGATAGTGATAGATAGATGATCAAGATACCAAAACAGAGTAATTTAGTTCAACAAGCACCTAAGTTTCCAATAGCCTGACTTGATGACAAGAAATTCTAGCATACAGTTCTACAAGACATAGCATAGACACGACAAAAGCTCCAAGATGTGCTAATATAAACTGGATTTTTCCTTTTTTAAAAAATGCGGTGATATGGAAACAGAGAGAAAAAAATAAAAAATTAAAAAAATAAAAAAAAAAGTAACTTGGCTGCATTTTTACCAACTGAAATTAAATATAAAAATTTAGAATATAGGATATATATTATAACTAACTTCATTATTTGGAATACTTTTTCAATTCAAAAAACAGAAGTAAAGAAAGCATGTCAAAATATTTACTGTTTTTGAGATGTTCTTGCAGGTACTTGAAAACACACTAGAAGAAAGAAAAGCAGACTGATTTAAAAGTATTCCTAATGCATTTTTCTGTCAGCATTCTGCAGCATTAGAACGTGAGTTTTATCTTGTGGACCACCTTTTAGCAATCAAACAGTAAAGTCTAGAACCAGACACACAATAGAAGCCTGAATTTTCAGAAAGAACTGAAGTTGCTTTCCAGAACATCCACTAAGCTGACATGAGAGCATTTCCCAAAATTAAACCAAAAAAAGCACAAGAAAATGAATAAGAACTTAACGCATGCAAGAAGCTACTTATTAGATATCCAATCAGCCACATGGGAACATCCTTAATTTTTAAAGTACCATCCTATTAATGAAGTCAAACTACTAACACTGTAAATATTTGTTGTAGTATTAAAAAAGCTTTAATTATCAAGATTAGGCATGTTTACTCTTGAAATCAATAGAACTTATTCACATACTTGAATATTTGGTGGAATTATTATCCTTTCATAATGAGAATCCTATATATACTCTAGAAACAGAGAAACCAGAGTTCTTGCATTAAACCTGGGGGATTTACATTAGTACTTCATTAAATGAAAGTTTTGTTTTTTTAAACACAAAATGTTTTCAAGAAAAAAGCCAAACATCAAACAATTGCTTACGCACTTCATTAAAAGAGTAGCAGCCTCTAGGATTGATACTATATGTGGTACAGAGTCTCCATGACAGGAATAAAGCTAAACAGATCTAAAGTCCAGAGCTGCATTGTTCAATCACGTGAACATTAAAAAAATAAAAAGAGGAGAAACCAAAGCCACTAGAACAATGTACTTAAACACAACTCATAGAAGGTACAATGATTATCTGAGGCCCACA
Organism: Oxyura jamaicensis; assembly: GCF_011077185.1. Taxonomy (NCBI): domain Eukaryota; kingdom Metazoa; phylum Chordata; class Aves; order Anseriformes; family Anatidae; genus Oxyura; species Oxyura jamaicensis. The sequence continues at coordinate 74,155,706 of NC_048894.1, forward strand.
CATATAATTTTTACTTACTTTCTTAAAAGAACTAAGTAAAAACACAGAAGAGAACCTGTTGCTTAACAGAAAAAAAAGGTCTCAAAAGAGTTTAAGCTATAAACACAACTCACAGCCACCTCATACGAACTACAGACAGGTCTTTGAGTCCCTCTTGCAGCCTTCAACCAGAAGCTTAGAGAATCAATCTCTCAAGAAAATCCTTGTTAAGCTCTCCAGAAAGCCTGCCAGACAAAGCCAGCCCCACTCAAGCTGTTCAGTAATAGCCCTTCCAGCAGCTCTGAAATAGCTCTCTGTGGAGAAACCCTCACACCAAAACCACAAGCACCAAATGACCCCATCCCCTTTACCTCACAGCCCAATACCACCACTACATAAGAAAGCAAAGGGCCTTAGAAACAGCCAGAAAGCTCACCCTACCTCACCCAGAAAGCAACCAGCAACAAAAAAGAAGTCTCCCCAACCCTCCTCAAAATCACCTGTATTACCCCTCCTATAGCCCATGGCTGCTCCCCCCTCTGCTGTTTAACAGCAGATGAAAAATAATCACTTCTCTCTGACACAGCACATCAGGTGGCCCACTTTCATCTGTTAGTCTCCATAGTAAAACCTTTTTGTTATGCCTTCTCCACCTGATTTTCAGTAAATGGAAACAAAAATGACAGTATCCAGGAAGGAATTGTCTCTGGGAGCATGACTGTTTGCCCTTGTTCTCAGTGATGCTGTCTGTTTGTAAGAATTCTAGTTATAATGGAAAACAAAACAAAAAAAGAGATATTTGGAAAGTGAAAGTAAGTGTTTGGGTGAAGGAACATGAAGAACAAGAGCTCAGTCAAAAGGGAAAATGTTAATTGACCTCTTTAGACTGGAGACGATAGCAATGGAAAAACTGGCTTTGCATAAGGTCCAAATCAGAATTTCTTTTGACTAAATAAAGACAAGTGGTAATCATAATCATGCAGTTTAGACAAGACAGTGTGAAAACACAACTTAGATAGGCCAACATCTTAGAAATCTTTCATTTCAATCCCCAAGCAAAGAAAAAATCAGAGAAAAATTAAATAAGCAACACCTAATGTCAGTATTATGTGCATATGAACAAAGTTTTAATACCTAACAAAATACAACATGCCATGCTTTCTATGGGGTATAGCTACACAACGCATATAGTTTACATGCAGATTAAAACAAGGTAAGAGGGTTATGAAAGAAAGGCTATCACTGAAGATCACTTTGCCTCTTTTCTATTATTCACCACATACCTGTTGTGCTTGAGCTGTGGATATCATTCCTACACTGTTAAAGCTGACTTTGATTCTTCTAATAAGGATAGTAACTTTTTTATAACCTCAGTATTTATATATCTATGAAGTATTATATTTTAAATACAATCAGATATTACAGTGAAGACCTCATATGACTGTTTTACTTAAAAATGTCCCATTATCAGAATATGCTATAATGAGCAGTTGGTCGCATTAATAGAAAATCCCATATGATTTTTCCCAGAGACCAAATCTGATAAAAGCAGAACTAGGATTAACTAGCTAATCTTACTCCGACGGTCATTTCAAAAAGCAGATAGGGATCTCAATTATATATATATATATTTCAATCAGTTGAGCAAAAGTCATAGTCAAACCAAAGACAAATACCGTATTCTTTTCATATGTAATTAGAACTACCTGCTTGTTAATATCTTCTGTCATATCCATTCACGTAAGAAATTCCACACACAAAAAAGTATGCCTCTTCATTGTTTGCCTTGTGTAAGAACTTTTTTTTCTATTCTGATGTTGGTGATCTATCCTTCCCTATTTTATCTTCTGTTCCTTCCTTAAGGAGAAACAAAACAAAACAAAACAAAACAAAACAAAAAAAAAAAAAAAAGCAACAAAAAAATGTAGTATGGTAACTCCTTAGTTCCAATATATTTCACCTTTTCTTTTCCTTTAACAATAAAGATGTTATATTTCTAATTTCTTGTCACATTCTCTTATCATATCAATATGTATCAAGTAATTGCAGTATTCAAAGAGAGCAAACCCCCAAAAGGCTTGGAATTAGACTGCAATCTAAAAACTGTAAATAGGATAGTTTTTGTTTCACTGCCCTTGATGTGGTTGTATAATTATTTTATGATGAATGTATTCTTATTTTATTTATTTTACACTTTATAACTTTCTTGATTTTGGTAGTGTTTTCCAAGAAAATATGCTGGAGGTAACAAAGACATCGAAAAATATAATTTAAAAATAGTGCTAAAAAATGATACTTCAACCATATAAACTCTTCTATTTATTGAGAAAATAATAATCTTTAGACAGCCTGGGGGATCATGGAGCAAGCCCACCCCTCCTAGAGCTCTGAAATGGAAGTGTTGCTTGGAGTAGATTCAGAGAGGGCTGGGGCATGGATTATGGCATTCAGTGGATTTAAAATTCACCGCTACAGTATGCCTTAACAGAAATGCTCTACATCTGCCAAAACACAAGGGGATACCAGCTAAACAGCGGGACAGAGAAAAGACTTTCAAGTCTTTCTTTTGTGAGAAGGAGCACAAGCTTCAGAGAAAGGTATTTAGACCTTAGAACACATAACAAAACCAGCCAGCACCTTTAGAGAGGAATATTCACCTTTACAGGCACATTTTTATAGACTGATTGACAGAATAACTCACTCTTCTTGAAAGGCAGGAACTCTGCTGGTTACTGACAGTGATAGATCAAGAGAGGATTTCGTAACTCTGCCAGACTCGGAGGTTCGAAGCTTAAGCCTTGGTACAGGACCACACAGCATAATTCAGATTAGCTCCTGGCAATAGTCAAGCTAGTATGCTAAATCCAACTAAATTTAAAATATGTACGGAAAGTGGCTGAGCCCCAAATCACAGTCATCAAATGGTCATGAATTGTTCAGTTTTTGTTATCACTGGTAAATTAAAGGAAACATCCATTACACACCTACAGTAAATGAAAGAAAAAATAAAGAAAAAAATGTACACAAAACACTTATGATTCCTTTTGTGAAATCAAAGGCTGCAGCTGCAGTGCGCTGAGTGTATAAAACATTAAATTCTTTATGTCAGTTTTGTTTGCTTTTGGTTTAATTTGTTGTCCAGTGAGGCTAGAAGCTGCAGCTGTGGGTAAAGGCAGGAGTACTGCAGCCAGCAGCCTAACTACCTTGACTCAATGTGGAAGATTGTCCATGTGCCTGGGGCTTGTGACATTAGAACATACATCTGTAATGTCAGTTATGGATGGGTTTACTCCCTCTTCTGTTTTCTTTTTCTCTTCCTTTTTTTTTTTTTTTTTTTGGTATTTAAGAAGCTTGAACAACATGGTCAGCAGCATTGCAGAAGAGAATGAGTGAGATCAATTTGGGGTTCTTAATTAAGATGCCTTATAAAGGACTGTCATCACTGTAAGTCTTGTCTGTAGTCAGTGGACAGAAAAAGGCACTTCTCAAGGAGCATTCAGGTCTTGGTGAGATAAATTCACACCTGTGTCTCCCTTAGGGCCCACAAGCACTTGTTTTTTCCTGTTCATTGGCCAAAATAATGAAATTAATGACAATTCCCAGTGGCTGGAACAGATCAGGTAGCAAGTATATTTTTGTATCATTCTCCTGAAAAGCAATCAGTCTTTGGTGTATTTCTAAAGGATTAAAAGGATAAAAAGTGCTGATGATTCAGATAATGATTTTCACCTGAGGACAGAGAGACCAGTCCTAACCTAAGTTAGTAAACATGAGAATGGATTGCAGCTCTTCCATCAAAAAGTTTAATAAACCAATGCATGTATGAACTCTTATTTTTAATAATAGCAAGCATCTTGAAGTTTTTTGTTCTGAATGTTTCTGAATGTTGTAAATGCTAATATTGAATTCTCTGAACATTTCTTTTGTTCTGAAGTGTTTTCTTAATGTCTTTTGAAACACTGTGTTTGTGACAGTAATATGAGACAATTCTGAAGCATGAAATTACAGTTCCTGAGCATAGAACTGAAGGTAGTCAGCTGAAATAAAATCTTTTGTTATTTTCTAATCTATATTCATGCCTATCCCTGTTTCATAAATAGTTTTCATTAGAGATATCTAAAGGTTTCCTATTTATTTGTTTGTTTGTAGAGGAAAGGAGTTGTTCTTAAGAAAATGGACATTTCAAGAGAAAAAGAAAAAAATGAAAATTTGAAAATCATTCTAACTATTTTTAGGTTAAAACATAGTAATAAAAATGTTCATTGACTCAGCAAATACAATGACCCACCTGTTCTTCAGTATTTACGATCACTGTTCATGAAAATTACTACCTGCATGGATTCAACCGAATAGCTACTTGTGTAAACAGCATGTAAGTTCAGAAAACACAATTCAGGTAGAAAAAGCATACTATTAAAAGAAATAAAACATGATTTTCCTGAGGTAGGTTAGGCACAAAAATATTTGGCAGTTTATACATTTGCATGAATTCCATGTCTCACACTTTGCAGTAACTATGATTTTGAAAAAAAATAAAATAAAAAAAAAGTATGACGTTATATATTACATACTTCTGAAGTATAGTTGCTCATTACCACATATGTAATGATATGGATTTCTATAACTGAACATGTTTATAATCCTCTATTAAAATATGGTGAGACTTACAAGGAATTAAATTGGCTTCTCTGGACAAGTATTTGAAGTACACAGTATGTTATTCAGAACTTTTTAGTTTTCCATAGTTCTCCACTATTGGAGGAGAAGAAGTGAAGCTTTTTTAATTTGTTACTATCTCTTTCTAATCTAATGAAAATGAAACTATAATTACTATTTATTTTGATCTGAATGTCAAACTCATATCTACATACAACATCAGAAGTGATAAATTCATGCTGGAAGAAGTACGTGCAGTGATATGTCAAATTACTACATACATACTGGATTTTAGGAATTTTTTTTCTAGGGCTGTTCATCTCTGTTCAGATCATAGAACAGTCTGATTATTCTAATATTTTAGCTATTCACAGAAACTCCATTTGGGACTATATGACAGATGGAAATGTGAATGTGGTTTTGATGATTTAAGCCAAAATCTCCAGATTGGAGTCTCACATAAAAATCTTAAATCAGAAGAATTTCTTTTAGCATAACAGGGCTATTAATCTGTATAAGAATTAATCTGAGCATAAACTGTCCAAAGAATAATTCTGATTTGACCACACACATGAAGAAAGCAGCATACTTAAAGTGTTGTAATAGTCTCTTTCAGTTCATTGCCTAGTCTGAAAGTGTATCAGTACTAAAAGGAAAAGAAAATGTGCATTTTTATTTGTATCTCGGAAGGTTCAGTTTCAGCAGAACTGAGAAGACTACTCCTTTCTGAAATAAATGAATTCAGTCCTGTAATGCAGACTCTGAAGAGCTGATCTGTGCCCAATCTGCTCTTAATACAGTATCTATAACTCTGACTCCCATAAAAGCTCAAATCCGGACATTACGGTTTTTCTTTAATCTGTATCTAAGAATATGGCTTCTTTTTCTTTTTTTTTTTTTTTTTCGCAAAATGTAAAAAGAGGAAAAACCTTCAAATGTATACATTCTTGAAAGATATAAATCAAATGAGAAATCTTTAGGATTAAAAGATAATAATCTCCTTACTGATATACTGAACCACAAAGAATTTCACAAATCAAGGTTTGAATGAACCTGGAGAACAATCCTCAAAATACATGATGGGATAGAGGTAATAATAATAATTAGAAAACAAACAAACAAAAAGGTTTAAATGTAAAAATAAGAGCGAGAAAGAAGAAAATGTTCTTGAACTCACTAACCTTGAATGCATCAAATTTATCTTCAAAACCAGTTTGTCTACATTAAAAATTGTGCCTGAGTAAAACAGGATTTAAATTTAAAGTAGATTACAAATTACTGAACAAGGATTCTTACATTTTTGCTTCAGAAAAAAACAGTGATTTTTTCGAGTTTTCTCATTTTGCAATGGGGTGAGATAAATCATGTCATTCTTGTCCTATAATGAGCATTTGGGACCTCTCCTAGAATGGCTTTTTCCATGCTGGTCCACCTTGTATCCCTGTCTAGAAACACATTTCAGGCCACTTTTTTTATCAGTCCCTGTGTGCAGAGAAGCAGAAAGCTGCCTCAGCTGAAGCAGCAACTCGGACTCTAGTTACCAAGCTGTCTTCAGTGGAAGAGAAGACACGCTATCTCTGTCACCATTTCTGGTCTCATCTGAAGGAAAGATGGCAGGTCCTGTGACTGCCAGTTGGGTTTATTTAACTTGACTCCATAATACAACAATATCCAGTGACCAGCTTTCTACCGCCCCGGGTCCCAATAACTTTGTCATTTTTTTCTCTGTGAAGGGACTGAAGTGATGACCAATTTGCACGACATAATACAACACTTGCAACTGAAGTTACAGTAGTAAACAGCTAGTAGCTAAATGTTTTGATCTTCACATATAAATGTCCCTTCCCCACACCTGACAAAGAATCCAATGTAGAGTGGAGAAAATTAATACAATGCACTGGGTCACTGCTGGAACAGAAACTATCAGGTATTGAGTTCTTCAAAAGTTTCTTGTAACTCATTTCAAAAAAGAGTGTGGATCTGAGCTGTACTGAATATTTCAAAGACACCATGTTGTGGAAAAAGTTTGTATTACTTCCCCACAATGCCATGATGAGGACTGAAACATTTTTGAGCACAGACTTTTTGACTTGAAAATTTTTAAATTGATGAATATCAACAAAGAGATATAGCAGAAAAAAAATCCACAGTAATTGTTTTAGCTGTAGCTGATTCTCAAAAGAAATTCCAAGTTGTGATGCATAGCAGCTCTGTATAGACTAATTAAATCCTTTCATATCATTTTATATATAAAAGCCCAAACCCTCAGCCATCATAACCTGGTATAACTCCATTAAAAACAACATGCTATGCTCATTCAACCTAATTAATTAGGGTGCAGCACAACTTCATTTCTTCTTGCTCTATATATACCCTAAAACAGAGAGGTTAGCACGTTCCAGAAATGACTGTTGAAAAGAAGGTTAGAGTTTGAGTAGTCATGCCTTATTTACAAGTAAAAGATATTTCCTTGCCTCCAGATTAATGGAAGGGTTTAACAAACAGCATATATAGTTTTGTCCAAAAAAAAACAAAAACAAAAACAAACAAAAAAAAAACCTCTAGCTAGGAAATTCCTAGGGACGTTTTGTTTAAATACAGAGACTGTAATGAATTTTCTACCTTTTTCTTTTTTTTAATTCCATATAGGTTTGTTCTTGCTGATAATATGATCTGTTGTTCTCTGAGCCATGGTGAGATTGCCATCCCTTAAACAGACAGCACTTATTGGAAATTAAACCTCTACTAATGTATTATAATTATTACTTCAGAGTAATTTGCTGCTCCAGCAGGGAGTCAGAGCTAATCTGATGGTAACATTTCTTCTGTGGAGCTGCTAATATCTCTTCTATGCTGAACATATACATAATGGAGCTAGCCTGAGGCTGATTAATGATCTTGGTGCTGGAACAATGATTTGTAGCTAAAAATCTGCCCTCACTGGGAGAGATTCAGTGTTACTTTAGTCAATACTGAAGTTAAAGAAGTGTAAACAGTGACTTTGGTTAGTGGGAATGTAATCTAGTAAGGTGTGAGAGAGGCAATAACCTGAAGCAAATCAGTGAAGTTCCACCACTCATGCACTTCCTTTGATCACAAAGACAAAAACATGGAAAAAAAAAAAAAAAAAAAACCACTCCAAAGTTCATTGTTCTAAGATCAAAGTCCTTGGTTCTACCTCATTAAATTGTCATTTCCTAAGCAATATAAGAAGGAAATTGAGCATTATGGATAAAATAAATTGATGTTTCTTCTCCCTTTGTGGAATTAACATGAAACTGAAGAAGAAGAAGATGTTAAAACCTGAGTGAAACTGAACTAGAACACTGACATTTTGAAACCACTGGATCACTCTTTTTACTTGTAAATTCTCCATGTGTCAGAATGCAAATGTTTATACCATTATGTGAATTCACTATACTTAAATCTTGTTTATATATATACAAGAGAAGAAAACAACAGTCACTTCCAACAAGATATTGAAGTGATCACTCTAATTTGTAGTTCCAGGTGTCTGACTGTAATGCAGCTTCTTGAAAAATTTGGGATTATGAGTTAATTTCCATCTCTTTCATTTTCATTTTTTTTTTCCTCTTGAGAGAGCAGACAAAGAATTAGAAGAAAAGGTGAAGTGGGGCTCGTTTCCACACTTCTCCAGCTTCTATCTATTGGAAGGCAATAGATGTATAAAAATATGCCTATTTTCAGAATATGCTAAAGAAAATTGAAAAGATGTCTGAAGAGAAATTCTCAGATCCTTTTTTTAAATGTACTTTCATATATTTTTCTGTTCTTACTCTTAGTTTGCAGTAAACTTTTCTGAACACCATCTAAGCACTTTTCTTATAGACTGATGTTACCACAATGAGATGGGTAACGGGAGATAAGGTGTCAGTCCCTTAGGGTAGAAGTCACTGCAACAGACAATATCTCAATCTTAGCCTGGTCAAAGAAAGCTCCAGTTGATTGGTCTGAGGAAAAAATACATACTTTTTTCCCCTTTTTTTCTGGTCCTTCCTAAGTGGTAGGGGAGCCCCTGCCTGATCCTAGGTCAGTGGGGAGCCACCTGCCCCACTGTCTGATTCCCTTTTTGTCTTTTTCTCCCCTTGCCCCCTGTCCTACACCTCAGCCTCCAATCTGGGCCACAGCTCGCGTACAGTGTTTCTGAAGGTTTCTCGACTTCCCCAAGTGAGCCCATTTTAAAATACTTTATAAATTGCCTTTTCCTATTTTCCCAAACAGTTCTCCCAAGCATAAGAACAGTGGCAGTTCTTGGGAGCAGCTCTGTGCACTTCTTCCATATGAAAGACTCATTTGGATCATGTCAGTACCTGAGCCACTGTACTGCCGGAAGACGCCAGTGTGTGTTCAGGGCAAGTACTGTTTTAAATGAAATCATCAATTACACAGCTGCACCAAAGCACAGAAACAATGCAAAGGCGGTGAATTGTTTATAAGAAGTCCTATTTGTTTAAAAATCCACCTTTAAACTGATCAGTCTCAGACCTTGTAGCCTTTGAGGATCACCTGTTTTCACACAGTCAGTAAATTTTAATGTATAAATACTTCGCTGGGAAGAAGAGTTTAGGGGAACTATGAGACAAACAGAATCAGCAGTAGCAAACAGATAGATTTTCTTTGCTGAGACAAATCTTCTTACCTTAAAGCTTGACTCCTTTACTTTAGATTAACTGTAACTTAGTTTTATTCATAAAGAGCTAAAGATAGATACAGTTCTTGGCTGAAATTCCGGCTTTTAACTTTAAGCTGTTTTATCAGAATTTTTCAAATGTGTTAATATTTCTTAGAAACCTAATTAATTTCACTTTTAAAATTTTAATATAGTGTACCAAATAAATCAGCTTCTAAGACCACAAAACACTGTTAGAGTATCACATAAATATACTTTCTACCATAATAAATTATCTAAGGTAGCCAAATGACACTTTCCACAATATGAAAGTATCTTAAATCTGCACAGAGACTTGCTAGATATATGTCTTAACCATTGAGTCCTTAGCTATTATTATGTGAATATATAGTAGAATAAATTAAATTTCGTAGTTTTTAAACAGATGAACTTGGAAGAAAATACAAAAATGCAATTATCTGAGAAGTGGAGAATTAAAGTGGTGCCTTGGCAGAGCCTAAGAAATGTAAGATTTAAGAACTGCTTGACAAGAACGCTAGTATGGAGCTTTCTGTTAGGTATACAATGAACAAAAAGCTCAGTTTGCACCATTTCTAGTTATGTTTCTTTCCTCCCTTCTTGGTTACCTTCTGTGGTACTGTCCCTGTAAGCTTCCACAGCACTAGGGTCCCTTGTGGGTGTGGGATCCCGCAACAGGGACAAACGAGTTCCTTTCCCAAAGCCGTGTGTACATGCAGAGCTTGACCAGCCTCTTAACTAACCTCTGCTCAAAGGTGAAATCAAGTTTCATTTTTTGTATCTTAAATGAAGATAAAAATAGCATAAAAGTAGTCAATGTTCTGAATACTTGACATCTCTTTTCTTTCTCCTTTCTAAAAAATATCCTGTTAGAAATCAATATTTAGCTTTAAACATATTGTTCTTTTACCTATTGGTTATGCAGTTCAGTTTCTATAAGCAAAAAGTTAAATCCATCTTTTAAGAAATGTGTTGCCCTTTAGCTCAGTAAATAAAATATTGCCATCACTCGTAATAATGTACTAATGTTAATTACTCTGCAAGGCCTCAGGACCATGGCCTGTCTGTCTCACTTTGTCTGGCCTTCCTCAGGTTTCCCAGGATCTTTGCTTTATCATATTTTGCTCTATTAACAACAGTAATCAGGTGATTATTGTATAATTTATTTTCAGTTTTTCTTAGCTTTGCGCAACTGTATGTTATGCCTGTTGTTGTAATAACTTTAATATATTTTGGTAGGTAGTAAATAGTAATAGTATGCAGTTATAGTTTGTTCTGTGTAGAACAAACTGTCCCATTAGAATAACAGTATGGTGGAGTGAAGGCATAGCATGGGGGCAGAAGCCTTGTGAATGTGAGCACGGGATTTAAAAAAAAAAAAAAAAAAAAAAAAAGTTATAAACAACATATCAGTGATCATTACAGGCCATGAATAGCATGCAACATTGGCATATGGGCAAAAACAACTTAAGGGGTACCGGAGGGAGTAAAGAAGGAACACACGACATAGGCAAAACATACCATACATACTAATTTCACATGCAATGTGGCCATCAAAGGGGTAAAGACAGGTGTAGTTGCTCACAGGAGGCATCCAAGTAACATAAAGTTGCCAGGAAGAGGACAAGATAAGGACATGGGTCTACAAACAGGCATATCATCCTCCTGAGCACACAAGAAAGTTGCCAAAACAAAAGAAAATGAGGTAAGCAGAATCAGGAGAAGAAGAAATTCCCCTTTTTTTGGGGAGCAGGGCAAATGCACGAAAACATCTGATGAACTCTCAATCTCATTTACCTGGACCTTGGTGTTAAAAGAGCCACTAAGGACCACAAACATCAGTGCTCACTACACTGTTTCAGCTCAAAGTATTGTACTTAGACATAATTTAACATTTAACGGTTAACAGTGTTGTATATGCAGTGATGACTAATAATAAACATGAATTAACCATTAGAAAGAAGTCTGCTCTTAATGAACGAACTTAGTAAATTTTAATTTTAAGATTTAAAGTTAGACAGTGATATCAATCTTATTATTACCATCCCAGTGATTCCAATTCCCTAGCTGATAAATATATACATATATTCAGGTTTAACATCAGAAAATTAAAAATTGTGTTCCCATAAGGGCTTTATTCCAGGATCAAACTGTGAAACTTCTATGCATAATACTAGCCTGGTTTCTCTTCAGCGTGATTATGAAGACTTCAGTATAGATGATAACATTTATACAAAGTTATAAAGGTTTACAAATAATTACTAGTTAGGCAGAAATATGATCATGTATAGGTGAGTAACTGTAGGTGAAAGAAAATTAACATTTGAAAGAAAATAAAAATTGATGAATAAATAATTATTTCTAAGAATATAGACTATTCAATTCCTATGGAATAATATCTTTCATGATAAGAGATATTCAAATAATGGGAGTGAGCTGGTAAAGAAGAATGACTAGGGGAAGACATGAATGCAAAAAGTTTTTTACCAGTTTGTAATATGTTTCAGAAACAAAGAAGGTAATTTTATTTTGACTGGATGGGAAAGCATGAGAATTATCTCAGTGGTGTAGTTGCAGACAACTACAGAAAACTCCCAAAGGGAAGAACAATGTGAGTAAACAGAGTCTGCTGTCCTTCAAAACTTTTCTTAACACTGTTGAGTAAATACTGACAGGAAGCATACAGGGTTACATATGTTGAAATATATGCTTCCCTATTAAAAGACAACCTTGAATTAAAACAGATGAAGAATGTATTCACTTTATACTTTCCTCTTACACTGTCACTGTAATGACTTACATTCGGCTGCATGCTGACGACTCAAAAAATTTTTATGGTCACAGCATTAGAAAGATGACCTGAAAACATAAGAATGTCATTAGGCCTGTAGGACATGAGTTGACATCTTCTCTTGACTCATCTGAAATGCATATGCCTTAATGAAAGACCATTTCTTCCTTAAGATTGCCATAATCAGTTTTGTTTGTTTGTTTTTGTTTGTTTGTTTTGTTGTGTTTTTTTTTTTTGTGTGTGGGGGTGTGTGTGTGGGGGGGGGGGGGTTCTCTCTTTTTTATTTTTATTTTTTTCTGGTGATAGACAGGACTGTTTCCCTGCCACACATCAGCCTTTATGTCAGTCCAACATAGGTCGGAACAAGGCTAGACTTTCCGCCTCTACCCATCCTCCCTGAGAGTGGTTGTGCCCAAAGAACTACTGAGAAGGGATAAACTCACAGCCCAGTAAAGCTAATGAACTGCAGTTTATCTGGCACTTCCATGTTTTTTTCTCAACATAGATGTAAGGCCAGGTCCACAATTCATATCAACATGAACTCAAATTAACATCAGTATTAATGTGTTATGTTAACCCTGAATTGCTTTCCAGGCAATTGGTGAATTCAGTAATGGAGAAAGGTTAAACTAGCATAGCACTTTGGAGGACATATTAATACTGGGTACACATTACAGTGAAATCTGTCACAGGGTGAAGAATTTTTGTATGGCACTCCTTTCCACATGAAACTGGAAAGCAGATTACATTAAATTGTCAGGAAGAAAAGACTCAAGGTGACATAATGTAAATGGACACTGTGCGTATCGTTTCTGGTTAGTTTAAAGCAAGAGCGACAAAAAAAAATCTTTGATAGCAAACAAGTTTTGACTACTGCATTAGATGGCAACACTTTGGAAATTAAAGTATCACCCTTCTTATCTAATAGCACAGTCTCAACACACATTTACTAACATGAATTTCTAGGCTAAGAGACACTGTGTTTAACTTCTGTTTGTTTATATAAACAATGTAATATTTTTTTTTTCCTATTATTGTGTTGCAGAATTTCAAAGCTCCTTTCCAGTATTAAAAGGGTGATCTGACCAGAGGTATGAAGCAACAAGGAATAGCTCAGTTATACCAATCGTTTTCTAAGTTTGGTATGAGAGAATAGAGGGGTGGCAGATTTTACATACGTGCTTCAGTATGTATTCTTTAGCTTGTCATTTCTAGAAAAAAAAAAAACAAACAAACAAACAAAAAAAAACTTTCTGTAAATTATGTGTCCTCCAGAATACTGCTTCAAGCATTCCTTTCAGCATTGTTGGACAGATGGTAGGTGGCTGATGACAGTAGGGAAAAAAAGACTCAAGAATTTCTAATATAGAAATGTTTTTCTCTGTAAACAAAACCTCTTGTTTTTTTAACCAGATGTGCTCTCTCCACCCAGGAGGAGAGACAAGACAGGGAGAAAAACAAGATGATAGCAAAGCAGCAATAATAATGACCCGTGATGTCTGGCTAGTGATGGCCTCCGTTGCTCGTGTTTGTTTTTCCTTTGATACGCTCTTCTTCTTGCAGAGAGCTGTGTATTCTGCTGGAGAAATATATGAAATGTGCATTGAAGTGAAAGATAATACAGTGAATTGACTTGCGAAATAGTGATGTGGATATGAACAAGGTGTGAGCACCTGAATCCCCTTTGCATAGAAGAGACCAATATAGAAAGCAAAGGAAAATGAAGGTTTGGATATTTTAAGAAGCTTTTTTTCAGTGCTGACACAATAAAGAAAGCTTCTCTTGCACAACCCAGATACAAGTTTCTTAAACTGAAATCAGGTGTTCCCATTATTTGATCAAAGAATGGATTTTTTAGTCAAAACTATGTAACAGCCTCCAATAATTTCTTTTAAAAATAATAATTATTCAGCATCAAGTAAATAGTATTATTATTAACTAGTACTATTAAGACTCCAAATTTAAGAAATATTAAGAGCTCAACTGTTCATTTATTATTTGCCACTTTGCACAGAGTTTGCCATTATCCCATAAATCTGTTTTCCACAGTCCCTGCCTTGTCTAATGAGTAGGGCACTTACTCCATATGTCTTTTTTGCACCATATCTTCAGAGTTTGTTTACTAAACACTCTCCAAACTTTCACTAAATCACAAAACATTGCTATAAACAATTCCATAATGTGTCATGGAAATAGAGTTCCATTCTACAGATGTTAAAATAAAGCCAAAATTGTCAGATGTATATAGCAAGCAGCATCAGCCATATGAGTTTTCAAAACACTTCTCATAATAGTAGCCTTAAAGGTTTAAGACACAGTTTTGGTTAACTTCAGTTTTTATGTATCAGGACTTTTGCAAATCAGTCTTTTTAAGTATCCAAAAAAGAATGATACCCAGTTCAAAGCCTCGTTCAACTAAGTTTTTTTCAGAATTACACTGAAAACCAGTGACTGAGTCAGAGAGATTATACAATTATTTATGATAGCCTTCAGGGTCTTAACAATTCATCATTTGCTATCTCAGGAAAACATACTGAGGTGTCACAATAAACATCTTAAACTCTTTCATAAATCTGACTAATCTCTAAATATGGCTGATGCTGTGCATTGGAGAAGTATCTAGATCTATGGAAAAATAAAAGTGATTGCGTTATTATAGATTATTATTGCGTTATTATAGATTATTATAGATCTTAATGATTTTTTTAAAGGTGCCAAATCAGTGAAAATTTTCATTTTCCAAAATAAGTGAAAATTCAATTAAAAGATTTCTGAATAATAAGAAATATTTAAACTGAGCCTGAAGTAAATGCCCAAAGCAAACACAGAAGCAACTGCATTTGCATTACATTTTCCAGGAAGTTCAGAAATGACAGTGACTAAATTTTGCAGCATTTGTATTCACAGAATCATTCAGACTGGAAGGGATGTCAGGAGGTCTTTAGTCTAGCCTCCTTCCCTTAGAAGGGGCACATATGAGGTCAGATGAGGTTGGTCAGGTCTTTATCCACTTATGCCTTGAAAACCTCAAAGGATGAATGCTAAAAAACCTGTCTGGGAAATGTACTGCACTGCTGGAGTGTCCTCAGGCTGATTCCACACCCCACCTTTCCCCCCCCCCCCCCTTTATGTGAAAGGGTTACAGTATTGGCAGGTAGGGAAAGAGCAACTGACATCATCTACCTGGAATCATGAAAAGCATTTGACACTGTCCTGTATGATATCTATGTCTCTAAATTGGAGAGACATGGATTTGACAGATGGACCACTCAGTGGGTAAGGAATTGGCTAGATGGTTGCACTGACTACTGACATTGGCTAGAAGAGTTGCAGTCAATGGCTCGATGTCCAGGTGGAGATCTGTACTGAGTGGTGTTCCTCAGGGACACACACCTCAGTATTGAGACTGGTGCTGTTTAACATCTTTGTCGGTGACACTGACAGTGGGATTGAGTGTGCGCCCTCAGCAAGCTTGCTGATGACACCAAGCTGTGTGGTGCAGTCAATATACTGGAGGGAAGGGATGTCTGCCAGAGGGACCTGCACAGGCTTGAGAGGTGGGCCTGTGCGAACCTCATGAGGTTCAACAAGGCTAAGTGCAAGGTCCTGCATCTGGGCCAGAGCAATCCCAAGCACAAATACAGGCTGGGTAGAGAGGGAATTGAGAGCAGCCCTGAGGAGAAGGATCTAGGGGTGACAGTTGATGAGAAGCTCAACATGAGCTGGCAATATGTCCTTGCAGCCCAGAAAGCCAACCGTGTCCTGGGCTTTTTCAAAAGAAGTGCGGCCAGCAGGGTGAGGGAGGTAATTCTCCCCCTCTGCTCTGCTCTCGTGAGATCCCACCTGGAGCACTGTGTTCAGCTCTTGAGGCCCCAGCACAAAAAGGGCGTGGAAGTATTAAAACAAGTCCAGAGGAGGGCCACAAAGATGATGAGAGGGCTGGAGTACCTCTCCTACAAAGACAGAGAGAGTTGGGGTTGTTCAGCCTGGAGAAAGGAAGGCCCCAGGGGGACCTCATAGCAGCCTTCCAGTACCTAAAAGAGGCCTACAGGAAAGCAAAAGAGGGACTCTTTGTCAGGGAGTGGAGTGCTAAGACAAGGCATAATGTTTTTAAACTAAAAAAGGTAGATTTAGATTAGATATTCAGAAAAAATTATTTACTCAAAGGGTAATGAGGCACTGGAACAGGTTGCCCAGAGAAGCTGTGGATGTCCCATCCCTGGAGGTGTTCAAGGCCAGGTTGGATAGGGCTTTGAATGACCCGGTCTAGTGGGAAGTGTCCCTGCCCATAGCAGGGGGCTTAGAATTAGATAATCGTTAACATCCCTTCCAACACAAACCATTCTGTGATTCTGTGATTTTGTGTGTGTTCACTCTTGCCCTCGCAGCAGGCACTACTGTCAACAGCCCAACTCCACCTTTCCAGTAACCCCCTCACAGGTGCAGACAGGCTGCTCTTAGGTCCCACTGAAGCCATTCCTCCTTCAGGCTGAACAAGCCTTGGTCACTCAGCCTCTTCCCACAAGGCACACACTCCAGCCACCTGTCAGGAAGGGGGTCCCCTGCTGAACTCACTCCAATTTATCAGCATCTTCCCTATGCTGGGAGCCCAAAACTGGACCCAATATCCAGATGTAACCTCATGAGTACTGAGCACCGGGGAATAAATAATGTTCTGGCCATGCACTGTGAGTACAGCTCCCAGGGCACTGCAGGCCCTCCCTGCAGCCAGGGAACACTGCTGGCTCATGCATAGCTTATGTCTGCCCAGGCCCCCAGCTCCCTTCCCACAAAGCTGCTCACAGCAGCCAGGCTGGCCCCAGCTTTGTCCTCACTCTGGTGCTTCCTTCCCAGGGCCAGCACTTGGCATTATCTTTGTTCCATTTCATGAGGTTCCTGTTAATCCCCTCTTACAGCCTGTCTAGATCCCAATGGACAGCACTGCCCTCCAGAACAACTGTTCCCTACAGTCTGGCATCATCTGCAACCTTGACAAGACTGCCCTCCATCGCCTCCTACAGATCAATATAAAGATGTTGCTACATGGAAAGGTCCCTGGACATACTCATGTATTTTACTTGCCACAGTCCTCCAGGTAGGATGCAAACAGCTAACCACTGTCTCTGGGCCCACCATGCAGTAATGTTTTTACTTGTCCACCCATCTGGACCATAACATGCCAATTTGGATACAAGGAAGACACAGAAGAATTTGTAAAGTCAAGGTCAAGGTAAGCAGCATCTACACACCTGTCATTTTATTATATGAACACTCAGGTTGGCAAGGTAGTAAACTTGGTAAATATTTACCCTTGGTACATACTGATTTAATATTGATTTTTCTAAACTTTGAGTGGGGAAAATAATTTGGCCTACTCTTTGCATAGCAAAACCAGTCAGATTAATCTATTTGTTCCATGTACCTCATTAATGTCCTATTCAAGGAAAACATTTTAAATTTATAGATTTTTAGGGATATAAGCAGATCTATTAATGCCCCATTATACACATACATATTTTTAAATTAGTTTAGTACTTGATACTCTGAGTTCAGTTAATGTTTACCCTGGGCAAGCGACAAGTGAATTTAATGTAAGTGGCATGTATGGCTACCAAGATTAAGCTGTTGTTTTACACAGAGATTAATGTTTAGTAGCATACTCCACTAAATTCAGATTTATTGACAAATACTCACTTCACATTACAATGGCTGATTTACATTAATAGAAGTAAAAAAGTTGTTTTTGTAAAGTTCTATTCCAGATTCTGATCTCAGTTAAACACAGATAAACATACCAGTGGGACAGGATGTACATAAGCATAGCTAATAGAGAAGTTTGCTAATTCAAGTCATTTAGCAATTCTTGATTTCTAGAATTGTACAACTAGAATCTCATTTCAAGACAATTTAATCTCACTTAGAACAATCATAATCTGAATGGTACAAGAAGGAAGAAAATTTAAGCTTTATGAACCACGATTTATAAATTCAAGATTTAGAAATCCATACTAAAATAAATAAATAAATAAATAAAATAAAAATCTAAGAAGGAAGTTGGGAATTTCATTTTTAGGAATTTGTTTTGGAATAAGAAGCTAATTCAGTGGCCAAATATAGAAAAATAATTTATGCAGAATTTAGGATAGTCTGTCTTCAGAGTCCAAAATATATCTACATTTGAAGGGGAAGAGACTGATTACAGACCAAGCAATAAATGAAGAGAAAGGTTACTGAATGACTCACAGTGAGAGCAAAAGGATGATGCACTGCTTTGTACATTGACATAGATGTTGCACACGGAGTGCATAAATTGTTCTTCACATCCAGTGGGGATAGAACATGGAGTAAGAGACTTAAATCAAAGCCTTAAGTTTGATTAGACATTAGGAAAATCTTTAACTGTAAAGACAGTTAAGCACTAAATTAGATTGAGACTGTGAGATTTTCATCACTGGAGGTATTTAGCAGGATTTGAATTAACTGTCAGTTACAGCTGGGGCAAGAGGATGAAAAAGATGGTCTCTCTTGGGCTTATTCTTTTGTATTTGACACATAATGTAAGATTATTTTTTACTTTGATGCATCTTAAGAAAGTGATTACTTGCCATGTTACATGCTGTGAAATCTGTTATGCTACCAGAAAAGATACCAGAAACTCCAGTCAGTGTCCTAAGTATCATTTCTCTAGATGCTGTGGAAATAGTATACCACCAGATCCCCCAAATTTTCCCAAATAAAAAGGGAACATTAGCAGGATACACAATGGCATTTGAGTAGAGTTAAGAGGGAGACAGTTAATACAAAAATGTTAAGTGTAGAAATAAAATGTTAACTCTATTAGCTAACTTTGATGACTTCAAAAGTTTCTATTAAGAAGTAGGAAAGTTATTTATGAATTCATGTACAGGTGGTCTGCCTCACTACTATTAGCAAGATAATTTGCACTCCTGTAAGCAATTTCATATGGGAAGCCAAAGACTAAATAAGCCTGGGGAATTGTCCCTCAAGGTTGTGGGGGGATTGGGAAAAAAAAAATGTTCAGTGCTGCCTGTGCCATGATTCGCTTAGTTCAAAATCATCAGTAACTTAACCTTCTTCTTCATGAAAGGTTACACAATGACAACCCTGTAAATCCTCTACTTAAACTATCTCAGCTATTGGGCTGCTTTTTAAAGCTACCTTTAATAAGGAAAAGAAGGGGAAATGTTATGGACAATTAGGAAGTAATGAAGACCATGTCATTGCAGCTGATGACAAAAGATATTGAAGGGCATTGCAAGATAGTGAGTCAGGATATTAATCTGCTATAATACTGCATTTTGCAGAGGCTGGGTTTATTTTATGTAACAACTACATTAATAATCCAAGAAAAGGCATAAACAGCACGTATTATTACAGGAGGTGTTCCCATCACTGAAGTGAACAGACAATATAAAAGAGTCTAGAAAGGAGAGGAATCAGGACAGGAAATATGGTGAGATTCACCAGCTATCTAAAGCAACATATTCAGATCAGAGATATGAGACAGAGATACAACCTCTCATTGTATCTAACGTTCATCTGTCCTCTTAACTGTTATCATGCTCCTACAGAATGATAAACTCTTGAAAAAATAAAATGGTTCTAACATCAGAATTGAGACTGCCATCCACT
Organism: Oxyura jamaicensis; assembly: GCF_011077185.1. Lineage (NCBI taxonomy): Eukaryota > Metazoa > Chordata > Aves > Anseriformes > Anatidae > Oxyura > Oxyura jamaicensis. The sequence continues at coordinate 74,175,454 of NC_048894.1, forward strand.
GCCAAGACATACCATCATGAATTATGCATTGTGTACCTCATTTGCTTCAGAAAGACATTGTGTGAATCAAAGCTTTTCTGTATACCGAGTACACAGACATGAGGCACAAACCAAGTATTATGCTACCAGATGGTTTAGGTTTGTTCTTTAAAAAATTACTTCACATATAAGTACAGCAGAGTACTGAAAATAATAATTCTACAGAAAATCTCAAATTCGCTCTCTCTATATACTTATCATTTGATTGCATTTATCTTAAATTCTGAAAAAAAAAAAAAAAACTTGCTTTAAAGGATCTAGAACTTAATTCTTTAGAAAAGTTTAAACAACTTTTTTGTAGAACTGAATTTGAGAGCCTAGAAAGCAGGTCTCTCTTCCTCTTTCAGCAAGAAGAAAAGACATCTGAATTTTATGAAAGAAATCTTAAAATGCAACAAATCACCATCTTCACCTTCAATGGTAAGGGAAGGACATGAAAACCAATTTTTACATAACAAAAACAATCTTAGTTTTTATTTTTCAAGAGATCATTAAGTAATGATATCAACCAAATAGGATTGAACCCTTGAACAGTAGCTCCAAAACAGCTTTGCAGCCTATACACTACAATACTGCTGAACTAATTATGATGAGAATGAAGTGAGGATGACTGTCAAAAACAATATTTACCTTTCTTGGTAAATATATGTATCAACTACCTCCTAATAACATCCACAATTGGCCAACTACAGGGAGAGAAGGCATTATAATCCTTTCCATAAAGTAATCAAGTTCCAACACAAAACTAGTTGAGTCTTGGGCCTCACTACTGTCATTTGGAAGGTTTTTCCAAACACTTTGTGTCTCAAATTGCTACAGATCTTGTAATTCCAGACTGAATTCACTCAAAGTCTATATATATGTTTATTTGCTGTTAGGCCAATAATGGTTTCTACCATTTGTCCTTCTGTTTACTCCCACCACATGATATGAGCAGAGGCAGTGACTAGTCTCAGTCCTTACTTTCACTTCAGGTACTAAGTTCCAGGTTGCTCCCTGCAGCCAGGGCATGCTGCTGGCTCGTGACCAGCTTGTGTCTGCCCAGACCCCCAGCTCCCTTTCTGCAGAGCTGCTCACAGCCAGGCTGGTCCCAGCTTTTCCAAACCATCCATTGCTGCTTCCTCTTTAGCCAGTATTTTAGTCCCAATTAATCCTTTCTCTACATCTGTGCAGCTAAATTAGTAGATTCCTATGCAATGCTGAACTAAATGCTCTACTGAAGTTCCAACAGATGAGATCTATTCTTAGGGGAAAAAAAATAAAGAAACACACATACACACACATACACAATAATAATAATAATAATAATAATAATAATAATAATAAAAACTATGAAGTTATGAAGTTATCCATTAGCCAAAGTATTGTTTATCTCAATAAAATGCTACTTGATTCTACTGCATTTTTCATATACATCTTTAATTATGCTTTCCTTAAAAATTTAAGGTTTTGCATACTGTCGGATCTGTATCTGCTTAATTCATTTCATTGCAGAGAGCAGCAAGAGCAGGACTGCTCCGTAAGTGGAGGCAAGCCAGGGATATGGGGGATCCCACTGCCAGCAAGACGAGGGCCTCACCAGCCAGGGCCCAGCAAAGGAGCAGGACAGCCCAAGAGATGGTGGCCAGGTCCAAAAAAGAGTCTGAATCATAATATCACAGTGAGGAGGCGGGTCCAAGATTATGATGGTGAGGTCCAAGATCATGGTGATGAGACTGGTCGAAGATGGATCCTCTCTATCATATTAGAAAAGCCATAAGAGTTAAGCAAAGTACCCAGTGACTGGAATAAAGGAAACATCACTCCCATTTTTAGAAAAGGTAGAAAGGAAGACCTGGGTAACTACAGACTGGTAAGCCTCACCTCTGTGCCTGGCAAGATCATGGAACAGATCCTCCTGGAAACAAAGTCAAGGCACATGCAAGACAAGGTGATCTAAGACAGCCATCACAGCTTCACCAAGGGCAAATCGTGCCTGGCCAATCTGGTTGCCTTCTATGATGGAGTGACTGCATCAGTTGACAAGGGAAGACTGACCAATGTCATCTACCTGGACTTCTGTAGGGGGCTTTGACATGGTCTCACATGACATCCAGATCTCCAAATTGGAGAGAGATGGATTTGAAGTGTGGACCAACTCAATGGATAAGGAAATGGCTGGATGGCTGCAGCCAGAGAGTGGTGGTCAATGGCTCCATGTCCAGGTAGAGGCCGGTGATGAGTGGTGTCCCTCAGGCATCAGTCTTGGGACCAGTGCTGTTTAATATCTTTATCAGTGACAAAGTGCACCCTCAGCAACTTTGCAGACAACACCAAACTGAGTGGTGCAGTTGATACAACAGAAGGAAGGGATGCCATCCAAAGGGATCTGGACAAGGTTTAAAAGTAGGCCCACAAGAACGTAATTAGGTTCAACAACTCCAAATGCAAGGGGCTCCACCTGGGTCAGGGCAACCTCATACATGAGTACAGACAGGGAGAAGAACTCATTGAGAGCAGCACTGCAGAGAAGGACTTGGGGGTGCTGGTGGACGAAAAGCTCAATATGAGCTTCCTATGAAGGCTGAGAAATGTTCAGCCTGGAGAAGAGAAGGCTCCAGGAAAAACTCATGGCAGCTTTTCAATACTTAAGGGGGCTTATAATAAGATGGAGAGGCAATTTTTACACAGACAGGCAGTGATAGGACATGGGGGGAAAGTTTTAAATTAAAAGAGGGTAGATTTTGATTAGAGGTTAGGAGGGAATTCTTCATCCAGTTGGTGGTGAGGAACTGGAACAGGTTGCCAGGAGAACCTGTGGATACTCCACCCCTGGAGGTGTTCAGTGTCAGGTTTGGTAGGGCCATGGCCAACCTGACCTAGTGGGTGGTGTCCTGGGCCATGGAATGAGGTTGGAACTGGGTGATCTTTAAGGTTCCTTTCCAACCCAAACCATTCTATGATTCTGTGATCAATCTGGGAAATCAGTTCTTAGGTCAGAATTAAGATCAAGTCCAGTGATCACAGGGCAGGTCCACAGTAACGAGGAAGGGCAAAGGCCAGGCTATCAGCCCATTGTCTGAGGTCTGGATCAGGTGGCAACATAAGGCACAGGGGTGGCAAAGCTGGAGATCAGAGTTCCAGCAGGGTCTGAATACCCAGGGCTGAGCTCAAATAGAGCTCCTGGGACCACTGTCCATCCCACCCCTCCGCCCCCCCCCCAATTCCATCCACCCTCTTAACACCTTAAACTTATTTGTCCATTTTTGTTTTTGTCTTATGTCTCATTTTTTGCCTTTCTTTTCTAAGCCTTACAGGTCATTTTGGTTTGGTTCTGTGTTCTCCTTTATTACTGAAAATCAAGGCAAACACAGATTTTCATTAATTTCTGTCTAGATAGCAGTGCCACTGCTTCTCTCATTTTTTACTTCTTTCCTTTTTTTCCTTATTTTCTGCATATAACTGGTGAGACCATGCTTTTCATTTTAATTCCTCTGCAAACTTGACTTTCAGCAGTTCTTACTTTATTCATTACTGAGCTCTAAAACACAGATTTCATATCTATTTTCCCTTTACTAATCTGTACTTTTTCCCCACTATCAACTGCTTAATCCTAATATCTTTGGAATGAACTACTCATCTGAAGTTGCCTGTATGTTTATTCCTCTTGTAATGAAAGCAAGCCCCAGAGGAAACAAAACTTGACCAGATCAAATCCAAACCAACCTAAACTGAACATAACAAAACTGAACCAAGTTATAATAACCTAAACTAAAGAAAATAAATTCAAAGTGTATGTATGACAATCACAGGAATGTTGTATGTGACCCCTAGCTAAAACACACTGGTGTACCTCTAACTGCAAAATCTACACAGTGTGTGTTTCTATGCCATCAGGATTGTTATCTGCTTGTTAACAAGAGCAGGAAAAAGATATCAAGCAAAAGACTCATGTATTTTTAATTGTTTATATTTTTTTTAAAGGGCTTTGTTATTCAATATTCAGTAGTTTGAATAGGCTATCAAATGCTAAGAACTGTAACGGACATGACTATTTCTCCAACTAGACTTCTGAATCTGTGAAGGTTATCTGTTAGCAAATTAGCTAAACATAGAATTACAAATAAATATTACAGTTTGTTGTGGTCATTTCTGATTAAATGGGCACTGTCAGTTTGGAATTAGTTGGGAAAGAGTCAACTATTTTAGTCAGTGTACCTCTGTATATTGAAATTTATTCTTAACTGGTCTGAGTTACAAATCAACCTCTGCATCTTACTTTTCCAAATATATATACATATATAATCACTTTGTTCTCAATGGAAATATATGAAATATTATATATACATATATATATATATTAAAATGCTTTTGTTGTAATAGATGGCAGCAGTAACAAGAAAACTATATCTGTGAATTGAGGTTCTATGTAAAAGCATGAAGAAAGTTAGTTTCCTCTATAAAATACATAGCAGGAAAAGCAATAAAGATGTAGGGAGTTCAGGTAAGCAGACTCAAACCTGTTTGGTATGGTGGTTTGTTCCATTTCCTAATACCTGGTGTAAGCTCAAAAGCACTTACGATTTTTGGTTTTAGAAATTAAATGTCTATGCCTACCGTCAATGAACCAGGAAAGAGTACGGTGTTGCCATGGCTTTAGCAGGAAGACAGGTATGTAAAAAGATGAAACCTGAATAACAGGTAGACCTTGAAATAATCCCATCTGTTTAAAGATCTATATAAAGTCATCTATTTGCAAGTTTGTAAGGTTCAAAGAAAAATGTTCAGTACCTTATTAAGATATTATAGATTTGGAATGTTTTCATTAATTATCTCCAAAACTCTTAAGTCTGAAATGCTCAGTAAGACATATCACAGATAAACTTTCTGTAGAAAATGTTTTATTATGCGACTGTGCAATATTTAGCAAAACAGAGTTAATTCCATAAATGTGACTACCAATAAAGCTAATAATAAAAGTCAACTTTGTGATATTTCTGCAATAGCACCTTCTGTCTTTAGCTATGAAGCTATAAATAAAAGCCTTCCAGGCACTGTTTACATTTAAGTCTGCCTGCTAAGTAAGTATTGACAATAACAAGAGCACCTAGATGTTGGCCTATAACACTGGATTTTTTTTTCTCAGTACTCCTCATATTGTGATGCAGGCAACAGACATGGACAAAAAAGTCTAGTAAAAACTGTAAATGCAATAGTACAGATTAAAGGTGAAGAAGGGACAGAATTAGAGGTTTAGGTAGCAAAAGATTAGGCAAAGAGTCAGGTGGAAGGGGCAAGAGAAAGCATATATAATTAACAACATGTATTTTCTCTCATAAATCCATAAAGACTGAGAGCCTGGAATCCTAAACTGCAAATACTATTGCCTAAATTCCCTCTTGGCTATCTGATAGCTGACCAGTTCAGAGGTCAGTCTACATAATAGCCTAGACTGACACATGCAGGAAATAAAGCTTATTTTATATATCTGATGGCCTGAGCCCTTTGGTGACTCTGTGAATCAGCTTAATTCTCTCTGAAATAATTACCGATTGCTCAGGGTTCTTTTGGTTGTTTGGTTTCCTGTATGGGAACTAATGTACAACAATAAACTGGGACTTCAAGGTTTTTGAATTTGGTATAGAGAAGCCAGAAATTCCAGAAGATGCTCTCTGTAGCCTGAATTCAGCCTTCTTAAGCTTAAACATAGTCAAAAAGTTATTTAAAGAATGATGTATTATTTTATACGTGGGAAACAAATGTGCCTACCTTTGGGTTAGGGTACAGAGCCAAATTTGCATTGGAAATCTCCAGCAATTCTGAGGCACGAAGGAGAAAGTATAGAGGAGCAATAATAGAAGTTGCCTAACCCTTTGCTGTTGGGAACTTCTGAGTACATTTTTCTGCTTCTTGCACACATTTTTCTTGCATATTTATAGTTCTTTATAAAGAGGAGGATGTTCCCTGCCAGCTACATGCTGATGTCTTTTCCTTCCACTGATACTCCCCCACTTATCAAATGCATAGTGTCCACATATCATTTTGATCAACTGCAAACAAGTGACTAATAGAATCCCAAGTTCCTTATCTTTACCATGCTGGATGAGGATAGAAACAGCACGTGCCAGCCTGAGCCTTTTCATGAGACTAAGTGCCATTACCAATATTACTAATTATAGATATTGTCACTGCCTATGGAGAGACTTTATTCTTTTTACACCACCACCACCACCACCCCCTTTTTTTTTTCTTCCCATTTTGTTCTCTTTCTATTTGCTTGCTGTAATTTAAAGCCCACATAAACTCAGTCTGGCTCCTGCTGACTTTGCTTTTAAATAAACTTCTAAATTTTCAGTTACACAGAAGGACAGGATACAAGGACAGAACGTAGACCGTTCAATCACATTTTTTTGTTTACAATTTAATAACAAGGTATCACATCTCCTGAATAAGGCCTTTTATTGTTAATAAAATGGAACCTAGTCTTTCATTTGAAGTCATCCAAACAAATCAAATGTTATATTAAAAGAATGCAGAGGAAACAACTACAGAAATCTGGAAATACCAGACTGAGTTGCTTCTGCAGCCTTGTCCCTTTGTACATGTGTTATTCTGTGTTGCCTGGTCTGACGCTGGTAGCTCAATAAGAGAGCCAAAGATGGGACTCTGCATTTGGCCCAAAGAAGAGTGCTATTCACAGAAAAACACTTTTTGTCCCTTATCGCCCCTTTATATATTTCCATGGTTCAACATAATATTCTCCTGATATCCAGCTTATTCCACTCAGCAGACTTTTTAGATAGCCTGTGCAGATCTCCACCATTTGAATTAATACTGTATTGTAGCAATACCATATGGAAGAGCTCTGCCATCCAGCCACGAGATGAAGCATTCCAGACCATTTACTTCAGTATAAAAAACTGCTTGCAACACACACAGAGAATTTCAGAACCTCAGAACGTCCAGAATATTTTCCTGTCCTTTGAAAGCATAATCTGGAGTTATTGACAGTGCAGACATATTCATAGGCTTATCACATCACAGTGAAAAACTTTATCACTGAACAAATTAGACTTCAGTCAGGCTAATTAAATTTGGTGGGGCGGGGGGGGGGAGGGGAGATATTACAGATCTCTGCAAAAAATTATCTGTGGAGCTCTGGCATTGGAAAAAAATTATATGATAATCAATATCATTAATTGAAATGACACTCAGAGCTTCCTGAAGTCAAAACTCAAAAGCACCTAAATCACACAGACCCTTCTACATCTGCCAGTCAATGCAGGAGTCTGCACTGAAACATACAGTCTGATTATTGTATTTCTTCATACACAGTTTCTGCTGGACTAACAAAGGTTGTCAAACTTCTAGGCCACTCAACACTTACCTCCTGCCAGAAATCTAACTGTGTCTGACCTTATATGGGACACAACTGGAACCTGCACACTACTTAGCATAGGACTGTAGAAATGTTAACATTCAAGAGCATCTAATTTCTGGTATTTCATAATAATCAAATTGATAATAGTAACAATATTCAAATGATTATTTTCAGAGGTAAGTATTATCTTTTGGATAAAAATACTAGTGGTCTCAATGGATCTTCATGCTGAAAGACACTGGAATTTGGCCTGATGAAAATACCATTTGCTAGCATCCAGATGCATAAATAAATAAATAAATCTTGCATTTTGTTACACAAAAAGTAAGCCTTAAGCAGATAGCAAACATGGACTGTATTATCCCCAGCTAAATTCTGGCAATACTAACCACAAATGAAAACAAAGACTTATGATAGAAAAGACAATGCAAAATTGAATGTTGATACTCTGAACTGATATTACCATGATTTATGAACCAGCTAGTACTATGACAGAAAACACATAAATAAGCTGTGCTGGTGACTTGATGTTACAGTTAAGAACACAATTTATAAACAAAGATACAACATGGGAAGCAAATGACCAGAAAGAATTCAACCTTGCAGAAGATAACCAGAGGTTACACTCAAGAGATACAGGTTGCCCTTTATTCCCTGAAATCTCCAAGCAACTTGCAGGACTGAGCTCATAAATGGCACTTGAAAGTGGTTTTTTTGTTTGTTTGTTTGTTTGTTTTTATTGTTCCTTTACATTCATTGTAATTCTTTATGTCCTGCCATTTGTGTGCAGCTCTCATTTCAAGCATGCATTTTCAATGCAGAAGATTCTATCAGCAGCAGCAGATGTGAAAGTAATGACAGGCTGACAATTGATCTGCAGGCTGATTTTGGAAAGTACTTTATTTGGCTCAGAACATATTTGGTTGTTTAGAAGACCAGCATCATAATCCTGTTCATTTTCAACTTCTGAGGGAAAAAAAAAAAAAAAAAAAGCCAACTTTGTAGCTATAAACTGATTATGTGGCTAAACTTGGTCCTCTGAGTCAGCATAAAATACAATGTGTAAGAAAAAGGACATTGAGGAGAATGGTAGTAGAAACAAAAAAGGATTCACCTTCAGGTTAAATCAACATAAGTGATGAAAGCACAAAAGGAATAGAAACAGAAAGCACCTTAACCAAGACATAAGGGTACTAAAGTTCTTTAATTTTTAAAAGGAGACAGTAGGAGAGAGGGAGAGCAGACTACAGCAGTCCCATGCAGGTGTTCACTTCACTCCTAGCCCCTAACAAGAATCCTCACTCTGGGAGAGGAGGGAATAATGACCATGACTCTCTTCCCCCAACTACCAACCACAAAATAATAATATCGCTTTCCCCAGGGTCTCTGAGATTCACATTCTGCATCCCTACACTCCAGTCATTTCTCCCCACCCCATCCCAGAGCTCTTCATTTTGTTTTGTCCTAACCTTTTCTTCCAACTCCACCTCCAGCCAAAACTCATCCAATTGAACAACTTCTTATTTTTGTTCTAGGTGGAATTTCTAAAGCCTAGACACAACCTGCATTTTCCAAAAATCCATTTGCAGAGGATTCAGATGACAGAGAAAATTTAAATGCACACTGTAACCCTTTGCACAACATTCATTTCTATCTTTTTAAAACTGCTTAGCATGATGAAATAAAAGAGTAATATACTATATTTGGATTTCTACTTGTGTGCAAGCATGTGGGCCAGATGTCTCTGAATATGAGACAGCTACTCAGCTGACTAGCCAGGAGACCTTCATGCTGGGGTGAACTCAGTAACTCTTGTTTTCCTTCGCTGATATTGAGCAGATCTCCATTGGTGATAAAGAATGCTTAGACAGCCACCAGGAATGCATATTTCAACATGTAGAAAACAGAATTTCTTAATTTCTTAAGCTCAAAATTAATGCTGTTTTATTCCATGCTGTGTGTTCTGGATAGCGTATTTTGAATAACTGATGTTCACGCCATCAGGGCTCTTTTATTCAGGTACCTGTTTTCCAGAGAATTCAAAATGGGAGGTACTTGAATACTTTCAGGTAGATGAGTGGAAATGATATAGAGAATTTAGCAAGTTAATAATCTTGTTTAAAGCCCAAACAGCTCTTACATGGATTAATCTGGCATTGAAAATGGAACTTAAGTTTCTTCAAATTTTCCTTGTATAACCTCAGTTCCTTGTCTGTAAACATGATGATTGCATTTATGCACATACCATCTCCCCCACAATCCTAGCATAGAAAACATTTGTCAAAAATAATCAATAAGAAATCTGGTATAGCATTATACATGGTGGAAAACCACTAGCCTCTTTAAACTAAGATTCTTCCTGTGCTTACAGAGATACAAAATAATCAAAGTTTTTCTCTCTGAAGTCCACCACAGAAGTAAAATCCTACCACTTTGCTTTGTAAGGCAATGTATTCCAAATACCCATACACATTTTAGCTGTTATATAGCAAATATATATATATATATATATACAGTCCTCTTTAAATTGATGAGGAATAAAAAGAGAAATACAATTATAACAATAATCATTTTCTTCTTTAACTTCATCCGTCAGCAACTGAACTTATTCCAAGCTTACCGAGTCACTTCACTCATCCTGTATATAATATATATACTCTGCAGGAGGATCTGGATAGGCTGGACCGATGGGCCGAGGCCAACGGTATGAAGTTCAACAAGGCCAAGTGCCGGGTCCTGCACCTGGGGCGAAACAACCCCAAGCAGAGCTACAGGCTGGGAGATGAGTGGTTGGAAAGCTGCCTGGCACAGAAGGACCTGGGAGTAGTGGTTGACAGTCGACTGAATATGAGCCAGCAGTGTGCTCAGGTGGCCAAGAAGGCAGCATCCTGGCTTATATAAGAAACAGCGTGGCCAGCAGGTCCAGGGAAGTGATTGTCCCCCTGTACTCAGCTCTGGTGAGGCCGCACCTCGAGTACTGTGTTCAGTTTTGGGCCCCTCGCTACAAGAAGGACATGGAGGTGCTTGAGAGAGTCCAGAGGGCTACGAAGCTGGTGAAGGGTCTGGAGAACAAGTCTTATGAGGAGCGGCTGAGGGAGCTGGGACTGTTTAGCCTGGAGAAGAGGAAGCTCAGGGGCGACCTTATCGCACTCTACAGGTACCTGAAAGGAGGCTGTAGCGAGGTGGGGGTTGGTCTGTTCTCCCACGTGCCTGGTGACAGGACAAGGGGGAATGGGCTAAAGTTGCACCAGGGGAGGTTTAGGTTGGATATTAGGAAGAACTTCTTTACTGAAAGGGTTGTTAGTCACTGGAATAGGCTGCCTGGGGAAGTGGTTGAGTCACCATCCCTGGAGGTGTTTAAAAGAAGTTTAGATGTAGAGCTTAGGGATAAGTTTAGTGGAAGGTTTGTTAGCGTTAGGTCAGAGGTTGGACTTGGTGATCTTGGAGGTCTCTTCCAACCTAGACTATTCTGTGATTCTGTGATTCTGTAAAGTAAATGTAACCTTATCTAACTGCATCACTTTTGTTTGGACATCTTTTACTGTGTGCTGAGACTTGGCCAGCAGGATATACATAACTTGAAAGTACCTAACAAAAATACTTTTGATAATATTGGTCAACACATGCAGTGACTAGGACCAAGGGAGTGACAGACTAAGTACTATGATGCTCATTGTGGCTGCTTCAATACCTGCTGGTCAGGTAGTCACCAACCAGCTGAGGAAGTGTTGCCCCCTCTTGCTCCTTGGACCTGCAAAATCTGTGATTTTGCTATATTGCTGACTTCTAGTTCCCTGCATTTTTCTTATAGTTCTACACCTCCTCATGCTAGTATTATTTCCTCCTGAATCCTTGAGCTGCTACTCATCTCTGAACCATCTCATTTTGGTCTGTTTTTTGCTATGCCTATCTTACATGGATTTAATTTACATACTTTCACACAGCTCAACTGTAATTTTCTCCCCAGAATTGAACTAAGGCCATGCAGCTGTGCCACTCCAAGATTAGACATCACAGGCATCTGAACCTCCAGGCCATGCGTTACATCAGCTAATAACACTCACATTTGAAAGGCAAACTTTTCACACCTGGAAAAGAAGAAAAGCTGGGGTCTTAACAGAGAATGGCCTTGCTATAGGGTTTTTCAAACCAACTGACAACATTTTGTAACTTCATGTTATAGTCTAAAGGTGGCTTAAAACTTGAAATAAATTATTACAATCCTTCATTAAATCCCACAGGTTTTGAATATATCACTAAAGAATCTTAGTGAGCTTGCATTTATTTAAATTCTTAAATTTATTTTATTAAATTCTATAAAAAGACGTTACACAAGGGCTTACCTGCTTTACATGCAGAATATATGCATGAGTAATTGTGTGTGTGTCTGTGTTGGCCTATTTCCCTGCTTTGTTAACACAACTCATACTCCAGATCTTGGAAATAAAAGCAATCAATCATGGACAAAATTTATTAGAAACAACTTTTGGTCATGGAAGTTTTAATACTGCAGAAGCTTTTATTTTAAAAACAGGCAACCTAAAAAAATTAAAGAACTGTTAGGTTTGGAAATAAAGATAAAGAAAGCACCATGTACAGGAATATAGTGTAAAACAAAAAGTCCTACCCCCGGGCACTCAAATTCTTGCTAATCCCCTCAGAAATGACGCTCATACAGAAGCTTGTTATATTCCACTGTTTAAATTGCTCTCTGTTGACAAAGAAAAAGGATGACACTTCCTGGCCTTCAGAACTTTTTCAAGGTTCAGAAACAGAAACTCGGAAAGCAATATTTTATTTTTTTTTCTGATTACTGATTAATTTCTGCATGTTTACATATTTTCTACCATACAAGAACTGGGATAATTTATTGAGGACAAGAACACCCTGTTAAATTGGAAAATAGTCTTGTACTTCACATGGCATTTGCATTTGTTTGATATCTTGTATCAGGTTTTGCTGATCATACAAAGAGTAGCCTTGGCTATTCAGAACCTTTTCTTGTAGTTGCTCTTGTCTGGGAGCTGCATTTTCTACTGGGTTGCTGGTTTGCTAGTGGCTGCCATTTGCCCCGTGCCACTGCAGAGCCTACACTCAGCTCAGCAAGCAGGCTGAAATGAGAGAGGTCGTTCTGCCCCAGGATAGTTCCTGGGGTACCAAAGGACTACTGTGCCTAACCAAACCTGAAAACACTGCAGTATTTTAGCAGCTCCCCCAATTCAGAAACATTAAGCTGGCACCTTTGGAAGCCTTTGTTGTAATTCTCACATGCTACACCCCTGTACAGATTGAAAGACATTAGAACAAGTTGGACGTAAAGTCACTTTCAGGACATATCATGTAAATATGAAAATAGGCAGGGATGTAACGGCACTCTCAACTTGGGAAGGAACACACTGAATCTAACGAGGGGAAAGGACCTTACGGATGTTCAGGGTCTAATGAATTTCCAAAGTAGTAGAAAAGAGATGAATGAAATCAGGCAGAGAGCAGAGCCAGAATAAAGTGCACAAGAAAACGGCTGTAAAGGCCCATATGAAAAGTCTGTGTAGCCTGAAATCCTGAGAAGAGTAACCGACACTACAGGAATGAACAGCATAGAAAATGCTGTTTCTTTGAGACAAATAACTAAATATTTAAGACTTTGCCTGAAAATGAGATTATATCTGGGTGACATTTGTTACTGGTCACTGCTGTACAGCTACTAAACATACATTTACTTTTAGCCTTGGTAACATGCTTGGGATGTTACCAAGATGTACTTTTAATCTCACACCTTTACAAAAATAAACCTTTTGCTTGCTTTAAGGTTGCCTAAAACTGTCGTTATACGTTCTCTTATTTTTATGATGTGGAAAACATTCAACAGCTGTTTTATCCTCCACTTTTTTATGTCATTATGTTACAGTATTTATGGAAATATAAAAATTTTACCAAAATCATTCAAGATCTTCCACACAGCTGGGGAGTAGGATGGTCATCATAAATAGAAAAACAAATTTCTAGCTCTTTCAATAAGGTGCTTTGATAACGTTAATTTTTTGAAAAGACAATTTAGCAGATAAGAACAAGTTCTTATTCTAATGATGGATCTAGGGTATTGAATTTGGCCTCATTGTACCCTGTCACTCAAGTTAATTTATTCCTAGGCTTACACAAAATCCAGAGAGAAAATCTAGATTATCATCTTCACTCACTTGCGCCATGTCTACTTGTCATTTTTATATTTTTTTTTCAGCAGGTAATGATTCTCACTTTTCAGAAATAGCTCTGCATTTGGCTCTTTTCTACCTCTTAAATTAGTTTCCTGTAATTATTTACCATACATATAATTCTACTTACAGTTCATACATACAGTTCTTGCCGAGGCAATCGGCTCCGGGGCAGACGCGTTCTGCCGCGGAGCGGGGAACCGAGGCGGGCGGGGCTTTTTTTTAGCATCGAGGCCACTCGAGGCAGCCGAGGCAGCCGCCAGGGCCCGGCAGCCCTCGCGAGGGACACTGACGAGGTGTGGGCGGAGGCAGCAGCGCCCCCTCCCCGGCTGTTCGAAGGCAGCCCCTAAGAAGCGCAAGCGACCAGGCAGGGCAAGCGGGGAGGGCCCCTTGCCACTCTTTTGCAGCGGTCTTTTCCCAACGGTGCTTGTAACTTGCTCACCAGGACCCAGCCATGGTATTCACCAGGCAGAAAACCATAGCCTCCGCATCTCTCGCGGCCTCTCCAGCCACAGTCACCGATGTGGCTACTCAGACCAAGGGCTCGGGGAAACACGCAGCCATCCAGATCTTGGGCTGCAGGGTGTGCCCGAGACTTCTGTCAGTATCAGACAGCAGCAGCAAGGGGTATATGCCTGTGGGAGGTGTGCCCAGATTGACGAGCTGCTCAGCCTGGTGGCGGAGCTTTGGGAGGAGGTGAGCAGGCTCAGGAGCATCAGGGAGTCGGAGAGGGAAATCAGCTGGTGGAGGTGTTCTCTACCCTCTCTGAGAGAGACTCATGAGCTTGCCACAGCACAAGTGTCTCCTGCTACATAGAAGACAAAAGTTCCCTCATCCTGCCAGGCAGTAGGAGGGGACCTAGGCCAAGGGGGTAATGGAGGCAGGTTCCTGTTCGGGGTGCTTGGAGGAGCCCTGTCCCTGCCCACCTCACCTTCCCATCTACCTTTATATAACAGGCATGAAGTTCTAGAACAAGACAGTCAAAACAACGATGTAGACGAAAGCCCGTCCCAGTTGGATAGGGTGCCAAAGGCAAGGCAACCTACCCTCTGCATCGCTACATCTTCTGTCAAGAAAGAGAGGTTATTGTCATGGGGGACTCCTTCTGAAAGGGACACAGGGCTGACGGGACCCAACCCACAGGGAAGTCTGTTGCATTCCTGGGGCTTGGGTGAGAAACTTTGCTAAGAAAGTCAAGCGCCTGATATGGCCCACCAACTACTACCCACTACTGGACTTTCAGGCTGGTAATGACAAGGTAGCAAGGAGAATTCCAAATGCGATCAAAAGGGGCTTTAAGGCGACTACTTAAAGGATCAGGGGCGCAGGTTGTGTTTGCTTCTGTCCTTCCGATAGGGAGGATCGATGTTGACAAGCAGACTCGTCCCATTAATATGTGCCTTTGGGAGTGGTGCAACCAGCAGAACTGTGGGTTTGTTGATCATGGGAAGGTCTACGTGACACCGGACCTGCTGGCACCAGATGGGATGCACCTCTCTCAGAGAGGGGTAAGGATTTTTGGTCACGAGTTGGCAGGGCTGATAGATAGGGCTTTAAACTAGAGTTGAAGGGGGAAAGGGATAAAAACAGGCACGCCGGTGATAAGCTAAGGGATGGTGCGCTAAAATCAGAGGGACTGTGTGCTAGTGAGGTCCTTTGGTCAGCTCCACAAGGTGCTGCATGCAGGGAGATGCATTTGAAGTGCTTCTACACAAACACCCACAGTATGAGGAATAAAATGGATGAGCTAGAAGTCTTGGCCCAGTCCCACAGCTACGACATCATTGGCATAAATGAAACCTGGTGGGATGAGTCCTGTGACTGGTGTCTCAAAATAGATGGTTACAGGCTCCTCAGGAGGGACAGGCAGGGCAGGTGAGGTGGGGGGGGTGGTGATGTATGTGAAGTAGGGGCTGGACTGTGAGGAACTTCAAGTTGGCAACGGCAAAGTTGAGAGCCTCTGGGTAAGGATTAAGGAATGAACAAATAAAGGGGATGTCATTGTGGGAGTCTATTACAGACCACCTGGCCAGGACGACAATACTGATGAATTATTCTTTGCAGAACTAAGAGATGCCTGGAGGTCAGCTCCTTATGGGGGACTTCAACTTGCCAGATGTCAACTGGGATCACCACACAGCTGACATGAGCAAGTCCAGGAGGTTCTTAAAGCACCTAGATGATAACTTCTTGGTGCAGGTGCAAAGGGAGCCAACTAGGAAAGGTGCCCTCCTAGATCTGTTGCTAGAGAACAGAGAGGGTCTTGTGGGGGATGTGGCACTTGGTGGCCGTCTCAGCCATAGTGACCATGAAGGGGTTGAGTTTAAAATTTATGGTGACAGAAGGAATACTGTCACCAAAACCTCAGCCCTGGATATGGGGAAAGCAGCCTTCAGGCTGCTCAGCGAACTAGTCAGCAAGGTCCCCTGGGAAACTACATTTGAAGGTACTGATGTCCATCAGAGCTGGTCATTCTTTAAGCACTACCTCCTAAAAGCACAGGATCAGGCAATTCCAAAATATCGGAAGTCAGGCAGGAGGGGCAGCAAGCCGGCCTGGCTGACCAGGGATCTTCTACTGGAGCTTAGGCGAAAAAAGAAAGTGTACAGCTGCTGGAAGGAGGTTCAGGCAACGAGGAAGGAATACAGGGATGCTGTTCATGTTTGTAGGGAGAAAATTTGTGTGGCCAAAGCCCAACTAGAGTTGAAGCTGGCCATGTCTGTGGGAGACAATAAAAAAGTTTTTTTTAGATATGTGAACAGAAAAAGGAGAACCAAAGAAAACATAGGTCCGCTGCTTGATGGGGAAGGTCTCCTCACAGACAATGTCATAGGCAAAGCGGAGATTTTAATGCCTTCTTCACTTCTGTCTTCAACACTGATGATGGTCTTCGGGACCCAGGGTGCCCTGAGCTGGAGGACCATGATGGTGGGAATGACAAACTCCCAACCTACCCTGAACATGTGCGGGATTTGCTGCTCCGCCTGGATCCACACAAGTCCATGGGTCCGGATGGGATTCATCCCAGGGTGCTTAAAGAGCTGGCTGATGTCATCACGGGACCTCTCTCTATTATTTTTCAACAATCTTGGGAATCAGGAGAGGTCCCGGTAGACTGGAAGCTGGCAAATATTGTGCCAATTTTCAAGAAGGGCAAGAAAGAAGACCCAAGCAATTACAGGCCTGTCAGTCTCAAGTCAGTGCCTGGTAAAATTATGGAGAAGATGATCCTTGAAGTTACTGAAGCGCACCTGGGGTACAATGCAGTCATTGGTCCCAGCCAACATGGGTGCATGAGGGGTAGGTCCTGCCTAACAAATTTGATTCCCTTTTATGATATGATCACCCGTCTAGTCGACCAAGGGAAAGCAGCTGATGTGATCTTTTTGGACTTCAGTAAAGCTTTTGACATGGTTTCCCATAGGATCCTACTGGACAAAATATCCAGCATACAACTTAACAAAAACATCATACAACGGGTGAGCAATTGGTTGACGGGCAGGGCTCAAAGGGTTGTGGTAAATGGGGACACATCAGGCTGGCAGATGGTCACTAGTGGGGTCCCTCAAGGCTCCATTTTACGGCCAGTCCTCTTCAATGTTTTTATAAATGATTTGAATGTAGGACTAGAAGGTGTTTTGAGCAGATTTGCCAGTGACACGAAACTTGGAGGAGTTGTAGACTCAGATGAGAGTGGAAAGGCCTTGCCGAGAGATCTGGACAGGTTGGAGAGCTGGGCGATCACCAACCGTATGAAGTTTAACAAAAGCAAGTGCTGGGTCCTGCACCTGGGAAGGGGAAACCCTGGCTATATGTACAGACTGGGCAATGAGATGCTGGAGAGCAGCCCCGCAGAGAGGGATCTGGGGATTGTGGTTGACAGCAAGTTGAATATGAGCCAGCAGTGTGCCCTGGCAGCCAGGACGGCCAACTGTATCCTGGGGTGCATCAAGCACGGCATTGCTAGTCGGTTGAGGGAAGTGATCATCCCGCTATACTCTGCGCTGGTGCGGCCTCACCTCAAGTACTGTGTGCAGGTCTGGGCACCACAGTACAGAAAGGACATTAAACTGTTGGAGAGTATCCAGAGGAGGGCGACGAATATGGTGAAGGGCCTAGAGGGGAAAACATATGAGGAGCGGCTGAGGTCACTGGGCCTGTTCAGCCTAGAGAAGAGGAGGCTGAGGGGGGACCTCATCGCAGTCTACATCTTCCTCGTGAGGGGGAGTGGAGGGGCAGGCACTGACCTATTCTCCTTAATCACCAGTGATAGGACCCACAGTAATGGTGTCAAGCTGAGGCAGGGGAAGTTTAGGCTGGACATCAGGAAGAGGTTTTTCACCGAGAGGGTGGTTTCATGCTGGAACAGGCTCCCCAGTGAAGTAGTCACTGCACCAAGCCTGTATGAATTTAAGAAACGTTTGGACTGTGCACTAAGTCACATGGTCTAAACTTTTGGGTAGACCTGTGCGGTGCGAGGAGTTGGACTTGATGATCCTTATGGGTCCCTTCCAACTCAGGATATTCTATGATTCTATGATTCTATGATTCTATGATTTTGTTTCTACCAGCTGAAATTATCAGGAACTAATGCTTGCAATAAAAGAAAGACTGTGTTTTAGTATTGACTTCCTAGGGAAAGCTGATTTCTGGAGGACTTCTAAATTGTTTCACGATATACAGTCTCTGCCAAGTTAGGTATTTTTCATCAGTGATCCTGATGTTTTTGCTTAGACTTTCTTTAAAAAATCTTGAAAGACATAAAAATTCTTTTACGGGGAAATTTTAAATGGGGAGAATTTGGATGTCTAATATTACTCTAAAATGGCCAATCTTTAAATGTCTAAAGTGCATTCAGCAGCTGGATTTTTTATCTGGATCAGGTATATCACAAGTTGTGTTACTAATTCACTCTCATGCTTTCAGCTTTTGTTTTTAAAGGTGTTTATCTCATTGCAAAAGCTGTAGCTAAAACAATATTAAAATGTTATGCAATAATGTTTCTCTATTAAATCCCTTCTTCAATAAAAATGTTTGTTGTAACAGCTGGAGATGTGATAAGTATACAAAGTATTCAAATTTTACCTATCCTTCTTACCTGTTTTACTATATCTGCTGTTAGACATTGGCGAAGTATTTTTACAGCAACTCTTTTTTTAGAATCTAAAAACATAAATAATTGCATATAAAAACAGCACTGGGGGAGAGAATGATTCCAGTCTCCAAATAAAAGCCCTTGCTAATAGATAAGAACATCAACAATCAATCAGTCAAACAAACAAATACATAAAGTGCATCTAATGTGTTAAAGAAAACTGAACTGGTTCTTTTAAGGAAGAATGCAAAGCACCATTAGTACAGGAACATGTTTTCTTTCCTAGAATATGAACAGCCACCATAGTCTGAATTTCTACCTTCAATTAAATCTATAGAACCTGAATATAAATACATATCTATATGTGCAGCTAATGCTGCTTTCTACACAAACAAATCAAATTTCTGTATTTAAACTTTATTCAGAATGCCACATATTTCAGTAAGGGGTTCCTTTCCTGAGTAATGTCTGACTAGGAATTTTTTGATTGAGGCTATGAGCTGAAAAATTTTGCACTTCTATCAAAAAAACAAAACATTACAACTATGAATAAATGAATGATTGACTTGTCTGGGAATTACTCCTAAGGGTTTACTAACTATAAGTAGATACACTTTTTACCTACTCTGGGCACAAAAGTACACAGGTATTAAGATTCAGTTTATTACTAAGTTTCAGAAATCTTTTTTATTTTGCATATTTCTTTAAGCCAAAATTAATTTTATCCAGTTTTTAAAGGAAAGTTTAAAAGTTAAAATAGATGTGGATGTTCAAAACTGATTCTCTCAATAGAAAAGACTACATTTTTAATTAAATTCATCTAACTTTAAGGTTAATCCTTTTGGCTGATTTGCATGTAAGATGCTATAAGGCAGGAAATAAAGAAAAACAACAAATTTGAGATAGTAAAGTGTTTTGCTATAACATGAGGGGAAAAAAAACTCATAAAATATTCAGAAAAGCATCTAAATTAGGCTGTTTATTTTATGATAATTAAACTCCAGAACTCATATCCATTTGACAAACGGAAACAGTGTGAGGGGCACTCAAAAAACAGAACCAGTTCTGATGAGCCCGCAGGCTGGTATCACCTATGTTCGAAGGAGACAGCATTACAACTACTTCTCAGTTAACTGCCCCAAGAAAGGAAATGGAGTGTTGCTGGGTGCATGTGTATATGGTTCTGTGTACATGTGATCATCAGTCATCAAGTACAGTCACCGCTGTGCTTTGTAAGCCCATGGTTCTGTTTCTGGCATGGACAGAATAATTCCATTGGTTTAATGTAACATAGGTCAATGAACAAAATGCTTTGCATGGTTCTACATATGGATTTTTACGCAAACTGAGCAATGTACTGGTAATGATAAAATAATTCTAGATAACCAAGCATTCAGAAAGAAAATCGGTTCTTAGTTTTCCCAGTTTACAGTCAAGATAAATAGAGCAAGGCTTATATATATTTACAAATAAACTTACATGAAGCAAACCAAATCAGCCTAATGTAAAATGCAAAGGACTTGGAACCATTAACTTCAGCAAGTAGAGTTTTCTTTTACATGAGTTCACCACTGCTTTAAACTCTACCTCATTTCAGCACGATATAAAAGCAAATGAAGAATTAAATAAATTTAATAGCAAGGCACGAAAGTGTATTATTTTCTTATTGCATAATAGATCTAAAGAAGAAATACCAGTTTGTTTCTATAGAGACAGCACTACAAATTAAAATTTTGAATTCTCAATTGCAGAAAAATATTCAATACATATATAAGAAACAATTGCCTTTCGTGGAAACATTACCTGTATTGCCCTTTGAAATAGCTAAACTTTAAGTTCTTAGAGATGTGCTAAAAAAATGATGGGAAGAAAAAAATTACAAGGCGGTCCTCTTCTAGAGTACTCATTAGAATGAAATATCTCAGGTATTTCATGTGGTATATTTTTAAAGTCCTTTTATAATTTATGATTATTTTTAAGAATAACTTTTTAAGAATAACTGAAATTTATGCTTTAGAAAATCCCTGTGGGTTTTGAAAAGTCTTCCAAGTTTGTCAGAAAGCACAGATAACAATAGTGTGAAAAGCTCACACAAACTTTCACCTTTATTGTAAATACAACTACACAACATTTTCATTATTCTAGAATAATGAAATATGGTGAAATGAAATATTACATGAAATATAATAGTAGAAGATCAAGATCTCATCCTTCTGCAAAGGATAAATATGATAAATGACAATTTAGACAGAAATTTATATATATATATATACTTTCTGAGGCTGGACTGCTAATTTTGATTTAGTTATTTGCTCTGATATATTGAATATACTTTCTGATGTAGTCTGTTTCAGCATAGTCTACAAGCCAGTATTGGTAAAAACTCATACCATGCCTTACAGACATACTTGGATAGTCTGGGGCTTGGTGCCACTGAAAGTCAGGGGAACTTGGTGATCCCAAGGTATGCTTTTGTACTTTAATTTAGGTCTTGAATTCACCCTCATTCACCCCACGCTTCACACTAATGCAGGTTGCTTTGGACTGTGGCTCTAGCTTGGCTTTTGCTGACAGATCCATGGAGCTCTTAACAGGGAAGCTTGAGCACAGGAGGAAACTGGTAAAGATGTATTTCACCAGATGATGAGATCTCTCTTTTTGTGAATGACCATCTGCCATACAAGCTTTCCTCAAAAGCTTGCACTGTCCATATAATAAAGTTGTTCTCCAGTTCTACATTTTTTGAACAAATGGATATCCCAAAAGCATTTAGAAAAAAAAAAAAAAAAAAAAAAAAAAAAAAAGTGAACCAAAACTTCAGGAATGCAAAGACAGAATGTAGGTGAATGCTCACAGAGACTTTAGTTTCACCTAGCTCTAAAAGGAACATCAGTGCTTAACTGGGAACTGTGGGGTTCAGAGGAGGAGTTTTTACCAGTACCGTATGACCATTGGGTGCAATGTAACTTCCTTCCCATTCAGAAATACGCCAAAGGTCTCTAAGGGGGGAAGGAACATGGTATGCATATGACATTCTGGATTGTATTATTCATATTTGAGGCTTCTGAATTCTAATATTTAAACAGAAAACTATGTTCTACTCTACTCATAAACCTACACTCTGCATGCTTGATGAACTGTTGTGTGACACACAGATTTAAAAAAAAAAAAAAAAAAAAAAAAATTACGGTCTTTAGCAACCTGTATTGCTGAAGTTGGGAGATCATGTGCATTCACTGCAGTCTCTTTTCTGCTTAGTTTTAAGTAGTACTACTGATAATTACAATCCACTCTGGGAATTAAATGATTATGATGTTTTTAATGTATTTTAAATAATAATTCTGCAAATCTAAATTACACCTTTAATTTTTAATTATCTTTTCATAAATACATGCAATATATTAAATGGTGGTAGAGATGAAATTTTGAAAAAGACCAGATCAAAGAATGCACAGCCATAAAGCTGTGCTATTTCAAGGAGCTTTTCATTGAACTAGTCTTTGGAAGCAGATGCCCCTAACTTACCAAAATAGGATGCAATTGTTCTCCAATCCACTAAAAATGCCTCTGGCGTTATCCTTCCTCTACTACTGGATGACACTTCATGGTCACAGATAGCAGTCACTTTGCCACCTTCTATATCTAAAAGATTTCTGAACAATGAGTCCTTTCTAAATTGCTCATACCAAGAACCATTCATTAACAATTGATTGCTCCCAGCACAAAATTGATAAAAATGACTTCAAATGATCTCAAAGACAGAGAAGCACACGGTAAGTATCCAAATAAGAAGAACTTCCTTCTATATTCATTTTCTACTGCTTAAGGCAATCAATCAGCAGGTCTTAAAGTAAGAGCCCCAGGGCTCACTTGTAACTATTTTATACTTTCACTACAAGATCATTCCAGGTAGAAGACTTTCATGGAAAAAAATGTAAATGTTAACAAAAAAAAAAAAAAAAAAAACAGTAGTGCAGCAGGATCTCTTCTTAAGGCCACAATGGTCAAAGTTCCTTCCATTTTGCTATTCTGTTTTGTGTTTTCAGTCTTAGAGTGATTAAAACTTTGATATCGTTGGATGGTATTATTGAAGTGGTGCATTGCCCAAGTGTAGTTATTCACATATATAGAAATATACACAAAAAATATTCAGGTTGTGTAATAATTTATGTGATTTGTTTTTTTAAAACTGTTCTAACTGCAATAGGAGTGGAAGAGAAAATAGGTAACTTCTCTAGAAGGATGTATCTTTATTTTTTTCACATATAGTGTCAGAACAATACAACTGTTTAGCACTCAGAGCTGGCCAGAGAAGAAGTATGCTGTGTTTCAAAAAATTAGTTAGCAGGTTTGATAGATGAATTAAAATTTGTAAAAACAAATAATAAATGGAGCAACACTCTTAGGGAACTTGACCAATCACTTATAAATTAGATGCACCACACCAGCCACCGTGAAAAAAATTACCAACATCCCAGCCAAAACCAGCACAAGATGCCACTTCTTCAGGAGGGTTGGCAGATGGCACAGCAGGGCTCCTACAATCAGAAGGGGAGGCGAGCCCGCACTCAGGCTCCAAAGTGCCATATAGGAGAGGAAAGCATTTTTAACAGGTGGTGGCAGTGGTGGTTTTTTCTTGCTTATTGCCCCGTCTTGGGAAGAGCTCCTCATGACGCATCTCAGAGGGACTCCAACAGTGAATTCCAACACTCCTTCCTGGCAGACCTGAAGCCTTTTGCTTCTCGAGAGGAACTGCTGCCCCTCTCACTTCTTTGCTCAGTCTGCTGCTATGCTTTGGGCACTTCTATGGAGGCTCTGGCTGCATCTACAAGCACCCTCTCTTTAGCCTTCTTGTCCCCAGACTGAGACACCTCCCAGCGTCACCCCTCCCCAGGCCCATGGTGGCCCTCTGAGGGGCACCTCCTGTGGCACCAGTACAGCAGCCAGGCCCCCTCCTCCCCTCTCCCTTGGGGCTCCATGACAAAGAGATGACACTTCTTCAGGAGGGACAGGGGTTGGGAAAGAAGGGCTCACACAACCCTCAACAATCCACAAAAGAATTATTTCTGCAGTGTCTTGCAGGAGAGCCCACAAGACGTCCATAGCAGTGGTTCTGCCCAAAGGAATTGTTAGTGCAGAGGTTACGCTACACGTAGGGAGCTGGCCAGGCACTCTTGTGATGAGCCTGTCGATCTCGCCTAGTGGACGTCAAAGGCATGCCAGGGTAGCTCCATGCCTGCGCTGTCAGTGGTGGATCCACATCCACGGGTTGTTCCTCATCTGGTGTCAGATCCGCCTCCATGGGCTCCTCCCTGTTGTTTGCCAGATGGACATGCCTGTACCCCTGGTCATTCGCAGGACAATTGCCATGCCATGGTCCCACACCGTTCTTTGGCCAATGGACATGTCGTGGCCTCTTGCTGCTAGCTGTTGTCTGCACAGCCATGCTCTGTATGCCACTGGTGACATGAAGGCTGGCCATCGCTCTTGTGACAAAGCTGATCTTCCTCCTCTTGTTATGCTTTGTCTTCCCATGGTGTGGCCTTGTCGTCTTCTTGGTTGTTGACGACCAAGCCAGTCTCTTCATCACCTCCCTCCAAGATGGGCAGCCACCCATCTCCCTGCTCTGCTTCCTCATGCTTCCACGCATGCTTCGCATTAGAAAGCCTTGAAGCCTGGCAAGTGGTGGGCCGGCTGCTGGGCTCCTGTTTTTATAGAGCCCAGAAGGAAGGCGGGGTGGTGGTGGCTGCTGTGACATAAGCAGGCCGCTGTGATGGTGGCCATTGTGACAGTGGCCCACACCTGTAGCCAAACATGGCTGTGTTGCCATGGGAAGGACCTTCATCCTGAGGGCCTCCCCCCTCCAGGCCCCGAGGACCCCCGGGGCCCTCCAACAGACACCCTCTGTTGCGCTGGCCCAGAGGAGGGGAAAGTTGCAAGAGAAGTTGAAAGGCAAAGAATTGTGCCCTACTGAGAGGCATGTTGGTAGTATGCTAATCAGGAACTCCAAAAGCAGACGCTGCTTCAGAAGCCATCATGGTGGAACCGGGCAGGCAGCTAAACCCCACAGAGCTGTTCGCTTACTGCACTGCCCTCCACCCCACACAGTGGGATAGGGGAGAGAATTGGGGAAAAAAAAAAAAGAAAGTAAAAACTCATGGGTTGAGATAAAGACACTTTGATAGGACAGAAAAGAAAGGGAGAAGAGGAAGAACAAAAAAGGCAAAATACAAAGCAAATGATGCCCAAGCCAATATTTCACCTCCTGCTGACCGACGCCCAGCCAGACCCCAAGCAGTGGCCCCACCTCCCTGGCCAACTCCTCCCATATTTATTGTTCAGCACGATGCCATATGCTCTGGAATATCACAGAATCACAGAATCACAGAATGTTAGGGATTGGGAGGGACCTTGAAAGATCCTCTAGTCCAATCCCCCTGCTGGAGCAGGAACACCTAAATCATGTCACACAGGAACGTGTCCAGGCGGGTTTGGAATGTCTCCAGAGAAGGAGACTCCTCAACTGCGCTGGGCAACCAACTTATCCTTGTCATTGTCTCTAGTCATGCCAAGGATGAGAGGGTCATTAGGGGTAGTCACCAAGGGGAAGTCATGCTTGAATAACCTGATAGCCAGGTGGATAGATGGTGGAAAGGCAGTGGGCGTGGTGTATCTTGATTCCAGTAAAGCCGTTGACACCATCCCCCACAGCATCCTCACTGCTCAACTGAGGAAGTGTGGTCTGGACAATTGGGTAGTGAGATGGACTGTAAACTGGCTGAAGGGAAGAGGCCAGAGAGTTGTGGTTAATGGGACAGAGTCAAGCTGGAGTCCTGTATCTAGTGGGGTCCCTCAAGGGTCAGTATTGGGACTAGTGTTGTTGAATATATTCATCAATGACTTGGATGAGGGAATGGAGTGCACCAGCAGCAAGTTTGCTGATGACGCTAAACTGGGAGGAGGGGCTGACATGCCTGAAGGCTGTGCTGCCATCCAGCAGGACCTCAGCAGGTTGGAGAATTGGATGGGGAGAAACTTAATGAAATATAACAAGGGCAAGTGTAGAGTCCTGCATCTGGGTAAGACCAACCCCAGACACCAGTATAAGTTGGGGACTGCCCTGCTGGAGAGCAGTGAAGGGGAGAGGGATGTGTGGGTCCTGGTGGACAGCCGGATGACCATGAGCCAGCACTGTGCCTTTGCGGCCAAAGCCAATGGCATCCTGGGGTGTATCAGAAGGGGTGTGCTTCGTAGGTCAAGAGAGGTTCTTCTCCCCCTCTACTCTGCCCTGGTGAGAAAACATATTGCATCCCATTCTGGGCCCCCTCAGTTCAAGAAGGATGGGGAACTGCTTAAGAGAGTCCAGCGCAGCACCACGAAGATGATTAAGGGAGTGGAGCATCTCCCTTATGAGGAAAGGTTGAGGGAGCTGGGTCTCTTTAGCTTGGAGAAGAGGAGACTGAGGGGTGACCTTATTAATGTATAAAATATGTAAAGGAAGAGTGTCAGGAGGATGGAGCCAAGCTCTTCTGGGTGACATCCAAAGAGAGGACAAGGGGCAATGAGTAAAACTTGGAACTTAGGAGGTTCTGCTTGAATATGAACCCATTTTTTTTTATGGTGAGGGTGACAGAGCACTGGAACAGGCTGCCCAGGGGGGCTGTGGAATCTCCTTCTCCGGAGAAATTCTAAACCCACCTGGATGCATTCCTGTGTCACTGGATTTAGGTGTTCCTACGCCGGCAGGGGGATTGGACTAGAGGATCTTTCAAGGTCCCTTCCAATCCTTAATATTCTGTAATTCTGTGATATTGCTATAAAGATTAGTATTGTATTTAAAACAAATAACAATTATGTTCACAATTAAATGCCTATCTTTTGCCTTTCCTAACCATTCATTTTCCTTTTATTTCATTGAACCAAGTTGTAACAACTGCATAAATAATTCTAACCAGTCCAAGCAACATAGGAGGACGCGGTTACACTCTGACCACATTTGTAAGGGTCTGTTATTGTCATTACTAACGTTCCTGCTGTGTGAAAAGCCCAGCAGTGCATTAATCTTTCTGCTGCTTCTTCCTGATGTGCTCACAGAAATGTGGCTGTCTCCTGTGATGCCAGTGAGCTTTGGTCTTTCCAGCAATACGGCCTTCCAGCTGACAATGAGCACGTTGGTTTGTTTTCCTCAGTTGTGTTAACTGCTTCTCTCCTCAGGCTGACTTTCATCTTTTTTTTTTTTTTTTTTTTTTTTTCCATTTTGTCCATGTTTGTTTTATTTTTATTTTTATTTTTATTAGTGCTGACAATTCCACCCTACTAAATTTAATATGCAAATTCCACAGAGTCATAAAATGGTTTGGGTTGGAAAGGACCTCAAAGATTATCAAATTCCAACCCACAGCCATGGACAGGGACACCTCCCATCAAACCAAGTTGCTCAAAGACCCATCCAAACTGGCCTTGAACACTTCCAGGGATGGTGCATCCATTTTTTTTTTTTCTGCAGAGAGAATGTGTGGTGGGGGGTGGAGTCCACATGACTGTGAATTTCGTCAACATATATTCTGGTAAAATATGTGGAGGAGTCTCTAATTTAGATTATTCTCATATGTGATAGGAGAATAATATATTCACTTAGATCATCAAACTACTGAAAAGAGTCTATTTTAACTAAATAATAATAATTGACAGTTCCTCAGTTGTAAGACTATTGACTTCCCTTCATTCTTGACTTGTTTACAAGGATGCTTAGGAGGAAACAAGGTTATCCCACATACCTTGAAGATCATCTTGAGTTATGACAGGAAATGACATTTTTTTATTGATCTCGGCTACCATATGGAAGGACAAGGGTTCTTGGGGTGGTAAGACAATACACTTAGGGACATTCATCTGAAAATCAGTATTTTGAAAACTAACTACATTCTTAGGGAATAGATGTAATGTATCTATAATAATGAAACCATAGCACTTGGGTTTATTAAGATTTCTTTTAGCATAGAAGAACATTTTAAACATATTACAGTAAGTGGTTAAAAGCTGGTAATTCCACAAATAGCTGCCATGAGGTCTGCTACAGAGAAAAATTTTGAGCTTCTACCTTAATGGATAGAAGAAGAGGAAATAGGCAAGGAAGAGAAAAACAATTATGTCTACAAGTCACCAGTCCTCTTAAAATTCTGATTTGATTCTACTGTTTTCCATAAAAAGAAAAACTGAAAAGAATTGGGATAAAATGTAAAACATTTCCAATGTCTACTTTGAATTTTACTGACAATTTTGAGTTTTCATAATTCAATAAAATGTCAGAAATAGTTTACATAAGTCGGTGTTTGTGAATACCATGCTTACCTTATTTGCTTTCGTCTCTTTTTTATTTGTTTTGCTTTCTTTTGCTTCTTGGAACATATTTTGCCATTACACAAATGTCATTTTACGTTTGTATATTTTCACTCTCTAGTAATTTGTCAGTTGATTAACACAGCTTTTTGTTATGGTAGTTTGCTTGTTTTAAGTATATATATATATCTTCACACAATTCAATTCTAAGAACCCAGTACCACTTTCAGGTCCCATCCTGCAAAAATTCATGCAGGTGTACAGAAAAACATGTTCAACAGTAATGAAAAGGATAACACTCTATGCTTAAATGGAGGTGCTTGAGCGAGTCCAGAGAGAAGGGCTACGAAGCTGGTGAGGGGCCTGGAGAACAAGTCTTATGAGGAGCGGCTGAGGGAGCTGGGACTGTTCAGCCTGGAGAAAAGGAGGCTCAGGGGTGACCTTATTGCTCTCTACAGGTACCTCAAGGGAGGCTGTAGCGAGGTGGGGGTTGGTCTGTTCTCCCACGTGCCTGGTGACAGGACAAGGGGGAATGGGCTTAAGTTGCAGCAGGGGAGTTTTAGGTTGGATCTTAGGAAGAACTTCTTTACCGAAAGGGTTGTTAGACACTGGAATGGGCTGCCCAGGGAAGTGGTGGAGTCACCATCCCTGGAGGTCTTTAAAAGACGTTTAGACGTAGAGCTTAGGGATATGGTTTAGTGGGGACTGTTAGTGTTAGGTCAGAGGTTGGACTTGATGATCTTGAGGTCTCTTCCAACCTAGAAAATTCTGTGATTCTGTGATCTACTCGTCCTGTTGTTATTTACTCTTGTAATTAACAATACAGGCAAATGATTACTAGTTACCACAGAATTGCATGTGTACAGCAGTGGTTTCATGTACTTTGTAGGACAAAGATTTATTGAAAAAATAGAAAAAAAAATGGCACTATTCAGCATATGCATCTAGAGATTTGAAAGTTTAAAATATTCTAATACATTTTAAGCAAGACACTACATCTTTTTTTTTTCTTTTTTTCTTTTTTCTTTCTTTCTTTTTTTTTTTTTTTTTTTTTCCCTATAAATACTGTCTATAATATAGCCGATTTTCTCTTCCCCTGTATAGTGCATGGTATTTTGCTTGCTTAAAAGAAAGTCTCCCTGTCCTTCATATTAGGATTAATAAGATTCAACTGTAGCAGAGATACCTTTGGGAACTGGTTATTTATTCAACAGAAAAGTGCTTTTTGAGAAAAGAGCTGCTGGAATCTAGGAAAATAAATAATTCAAAATAGTTCTCTTCCTTTTTGTTTCAATACTCAGGTGTACATGTCTCATCCATAAGAAATTCCACATGCTTCTGCAACCAGTTTCACATTCACACTGCTGTATTTAACCCTTTCATCTTTATTCTATGAGACAAATGGGAGAGATTCTGCAGTCAAACAGAGTAAGGATTTCTAAGAGTGCTAGCTTATTGGATAAGGCAGGAAGAAGGGACACATACCAAAGAGAGAAACTCTAATGTTAAAGAATACTAGAGAAGCTAATGCAAACCAAATGTTTCATGTTGATGTTATTAGAGAATGCATCTTTAATATTTGTCTTATGCATTTTATGCATATATTTAAATTGATATATGCATTTTATGCATATATTTAAATTGATAACTTCTTGTGCTGTTGCCTGGAAAACTTGACACATCTTTTTTTTTAAAAAAAAAAAAAAAAGAATCTATTAAATTATGCAGGAAGAGAAGGAAAGCTTTTCAGTATTACTTAGATTTCTTAGATTTCTTTTCTACCAAGACAGATGTTTTCAACTGCAGGGATTCTGCAACAAGTCCAAATCAATGCCCAAGAACTTAATCTTTGCTCTGGAGGTTATGGCACATACACTGAGGAATAGATAATAATAAGTATTAAGGAAAACCCCTTGGAACATTTCAATTATAATGTATCTGTACACTGCAACACCTCCCTGAGAAGCACAATGTCACATATAATTATAGAGAGCCCAGAGATAACACAAAAGACCATCTGTAAGCTTTGAACAGATGTAGCCTTTGAATACTTGAGCTTATCTTGGTCTTAACATTTTTAAAGCTCAAAACAAGTGAAGCTTTTAAAAAATAATACAGAAGGAGGAACAAATTCAAAGACTGGGATATTCAGATTCCTCTGAAGTCAACATTTTACTCAAAATTGTATAACACCATGTATTTGCACTACTACATTTTATTGTAAGGGAAAAGAGGTTTGTATACATTATTATTACCTGCCAATAATTTCTTCCAAATAAAATGCCCATCAAATGTAAGACCTGACTGAGACAGGTCTTATTTCATTAAAGTAGCAGGGAATGGTGCAGTTAAGTCCCATGTGGTATGGAGATTGTTTTAGGGGACAAAGTGAAGGAGGTTGGGAGGGGAAGGAGAAGTCAAAGAGGGGGGACAGGAAGAGTGAAAGAATGGAAGGGAGTAAATGAGGAAGAGAGGAGAAAGAAAGAAAAAGGGGAGAGGAGAAAGAGAAGAAAATGAAAAAAAAAAATGTCCTATAAATCCATGCCAACCATGAACTATAAAGCTAGAACTTCACACACCCTGAACCAGCTTTAAGGATGGCTATATACTCTCTGTCCCAAAGGCATCATATACCTAAGTGGAGCTGGAGTTTCCCTGAACAGGGATAATGAAAAGCATGGATTTAATGATCCAGTACTTATACCTGGATAAACAAAGGATATCAGTCTAAAGTGCTGTCAGATTGGTGTGCTTCATAAGCAATAAATTTGTAACCAAGCTATTAAAAAAAAATGATTTCTTCAGTTCAATAAGCATTTGCTATGAAGAGTGAAGACCCATATGGAAAGTAAAATGTGTATTCTTGGTTTCTCACTTGGCCATAAATTCCCCAAACCGTAAGGCTATGAAAGATAAAAGACAAGATTAGAAGTAACTTTGTAAAAAGCAGATGGCAGACTTACATGTGAACAAAGTTATCTCTACAAACTAATGAAAACTATAGATGAACATTATTTGAAAGACAAAAGTTACTACCTATTTAAATATTCTTTACCCAAGCAAACTGAAGGGCAAAAGCGAAGTAAATCAACCACAAGATCCACACACCTCCTGAATAGATGTGTAAGAGTGAAGTAACCTTTTTCAAATAAGTGAAAAATCTGTTCTCATGGGATGGGATACTAAAAATGCTAAGTTAACTTGCAAAGCTGTATGCTGAAAAGACCCATTTTGTCAAGGAGAGACTAATTATAGGTTTTACAAAGTACCCAACGTTTCTGAGGACAATGAACCAACCTCATTCAATTCCAAATACAGCCCACTTTTCTAATTGCACATGTAATGCTGAAGTACTGTTTGCTACTTGAGCTTTCCATCTGTTTCCAGATCATCAAATATACATCTGCAGTTTATCTGTTCCTATACAGAAAAAGGGTCCTGATATCATTTACCTAGTATTCACTCTTTACCTTTTAATTTTTGAATTAACCTGCTTGGAAATTGAGGGACATAATGGATAGCCAATAGAATACAAATAGAATGACATAATCACTTTAGCCAATCTTTTTTTTTTTTTTTTTTTCAAAGTCACCGGAAATAATGAGCATTTTCCATTCTCAGCACAGATAATTCCTTGGCATTGAACAGTCTTTCCTTAAATACAAAACAAACAAACAAACAAACAAAAAGAACACTAGACTTTCAGCTCACTTTTTCCATCTTAAAATGGAGAGACTTTGGTCCTGTTCTCTTTTATGTTTTATTGTCTCTGCCAAAATCTCCCTAGATTTTTACCCACACACTGAGAAGTTCTCAAAGGAAAGAGCTTGCAAGAAATGTACATCCAGTAAGATACCTAAGAAGCATCAAAATGATTATTTTTTCTTTGAACT
Organism: Oxyura jamaicensis; assembly: GCF_011077185.1. Lineage (NCBI taxonomy): Eukaryota > Metazoa > Chordata > Aves > Anseriformes > Anatidae > Oxyura > Oxyura jamaicensis. Next base: position 74,207,392 of record NC_048894.1, read on the forward strand.
AGAGTCTGGAGATTTCCTTTTAGAAAACAGCTGAGAGAAGAATTCCCATCCAAGGTCAGTTAGACTGCAGGACTGTAAAATTGATTTACAGTAACCTCAACTTATTCATTACTAAAGTTTACCATAAGATATATTCCAACTTTTTAGAAGAACGGTAGGTTTGTTGTTATATATAGACAATTTTTCAGATTTATTTTCTGTTAAAACTTGGTAAAACAGAATTCTTGCTTGCCTAGATATGATAAAGCATCTAATTCCCCACTGCTTTTAATTTAGTGTAGTTTTTTATTGATTTGTAAAGTTAAATAGTAACAAATAGTAACTACAAGAACAAATATGAACAAATATGAATATAAACTGAAACCCCAAGTTAGATCCACTAGCAAAAGAATGATTCTATTACATATAGTATTTCAGTATTTAAAAATCAGACTATTTTGAAATTTGCTGTGAATGGGAGCAGAATCTTACTTTTGTTACAGAAAGCAAGCAGATCTGTATGTGGGCATACAAATATTGGCATTGAGATCTTTGTCTGAAATTTGTCAAAAACTCTCATTAGTCAATAAAGACATAATCAATACAGACAATGGAATTCAGAGAGCACATGTAATTTTGGTCAGCTGAGCAGCTCCCAAAGTTTATTGGCTACTTTAAGTTAACTGGGAGCTTTACTGAGTTATCTAGTTATCTAGAAGAATATTGAAGTTATTCTAGAAGAATAATAAGAATTTGGCTGATGTGATATATCTGTCACCACAGATAATTCAACATGAATATGTATATATATATGAGTGTAATTATATGTGAAATAATATTCACCCATAGATATATATGTGATACATCCAGGTATGATTTTTTTTTTTCAAACATAGGGATGACAGGTTTAATTTAACACTTCACTGTTGCTACTTTAAAAAAAAAAAAAAAATCATAAATTGGAGGAGAAATATCTTAATTTCTAATATGTTTTTTTTAAGGATTGTGTAATTTTTAAACCTTTATTTTATATTTTAAAGCTTTTTATTATTATTAATATAGATGTTCTGAGAGGCAGTGAATGGTTATTATTCATAAATGTGTCTCACATAGGTTATCCCTAGTAAAGATAATATTAAAACTATTTTATGTATTAACATGAGAAACTCATTTCAGACCACCTTAATAGTTAGATATTAGAATAACATCCACAAACAATAGGTGGCTTTTGTATGAAAAGGCTTTACTTTCATCATTTATGTTCTTGGAATACAAATATAGGCTTCCAGGTAAGGTAGTTGATGCCCTGTGCCTGTCAGCGTTCAAGAGAAACATGTACAATGCCCTCAGTAATGTGCTTTAACTTCTGGCTAGCCCTGAAGAGGTCAGGAATTGGACTAGATGATCTTCTAAGGTTCCTTCCAGATGAACTATTCTATTCCTTTCCATTCCATTCCATTCCATTCCATTCCATTCCATTCCATTCCATT
>NC_048894.1:74208870-74301562 GCF_011077185.1 Oxyura jamaicensis
TTCCATTCCATTCCATTCCATTCCATTCCATTCCATTCCATTCCATTCCATTAATTTCCAAAGATGTCACATAAATATCTTTAAACTTTCCCTCCACTAATAAAACTGTACCCTACTAATTCACACAGAGAAAAGCAAAAGGTCAGAAAGATTTAAGAGTCATAAAAACATATTAATTGCCAGAGCATTAGGCCATCTGTCGTGAAGCAAGAGTCTTTGTCCTCAGCAGTGGACTCAGCTATATCAATAGTGTAACTGCTGTTCAATAGCTATGTGTTAGTTTAGCTCCTCCTAGAGCAGACATTTAATTGAAACTCAGACTAGCGGCATACATGGCTCCCTGTCGTTAATTGGTCTTTAGAGACTGTTAAGAAGTATGCCAATTATCTCCAGCCCCAGTCCCAAAACAACTTTTTTTTTTTTTTTTTTTTTTTTTTAAAAAAAGAGGGAAAATAATAAGGTCACCTTGTCTTTCCATTAAAGAACATCAGTTAAAAAAAAAAAAAAAAGTTACAAAAAATAAAAAATCTAAGTCTATGTGTGTTTTCTTTGGACATAGACGTGAACAGAAGTATGGCACAGCAGTTGCTCATGTACCACTAACACAGGTGGCCTAGAGATTGTCTGATCAAAATCAAAAGGTATTTTTTCCCTTCAGTTAAAAATATTTTTTCTTGTATCAGGTTAAGAGCCTCAGTTTAGGGTGTGTAAAAAGGAATGCATAGTAAAAAGTCATACTGCCTGGAAAAGATGGATAAGAGAAATAAAGCAATAAGTGATCTGTGAGAGAGACCTAACCCCCTTCAGAGAAGATGACTTCAAGAGCTGATTAGAAAGATTTTTCAGTACAAGCAATCAGCTGTTTTTTTTTTTGTTTTATTTATTTTATTTTATTTTTCCTGTTGAAAACTATTTGAACTTGGAAAAGGGAAATGAAAACTTTTAGCAATCAAAATTTAAGACACAAGAATGGGAAACCATTGCAGTATGTAGTAATACATTCTACTTTTTAAAACATCACTGTTCTGAACTATCAGCCACTATTCACAGAATCACAGAATCACAGAATAGTCTAGGTTGGAAAAGACCTCCAAGATCACCTAGTCCAACCTCTGACCTAATGCTAACAAGTCCTCCACTAAACCATATCCTTAAGCTCTACATCTAAACATCTTTTAAAGACCTCCAGGGATGGTGACTCCACCACTTCCCTGGGCAGCCTATTCCAGTGACTAACAACCCGTTCAGTAAAGAAGTTCTTCCTAATATCCAACCCAAACCTCCCCTGGCGCAATTTTAGCCCATTCCCCCTCGTCCTGTCACCAGGCACGTGGGAGAATAGACCAACCCCCACCTTGCTACAGCCTCCTTTCAGGTACCTGTAGAGTGCAATAAGGTCGCCCCTGAGCTTCCTCTTCTCCAGGCTAAATAGTCCCAGCTCCCTCAGCCGCTCCTCATAAGACTTGTTCTCCAGACCTTTCACCATCTTCGTAGCCCTTCTCTGGACTCGCTCAAGCACCTCCATGTCCTTCTTGTAGCGAGGGGCCCAAAACTGAACACAGTACTCGAGGTGCGGCCTTCCCAGAGCTGACTACAGGGGGACGATCACTTCCCTGGACCTGCTGGCCATGCTGTTTCTTATATAAGTCAGGGTGTTGTTGACCTTCTTGGCCACCTGAGCACACTGCTGGCTCATGTTCAGCTGACTATCAACCATTGCTCCCAGGTCCTTCTCTGCCAGGCAGCTTTCTAACCACACATCTCCCAGCTCTGTTTGGGGTTGTTGTGCCCCAACAATATTCTTTAAACAATAAAACTTTCCTTAAATCATAAAAAGCATTTAAATATACACTCACTGTAACACAATTTCATTTTAAAAGCAACAACATATACTATCATAACAGTATAAATACTTATTTTAAGAAAGAAAGAGAAAAAAAAAAAAAAAAAAAAAAAAAAGGTCAGAGGCCCATAGATGCAGTCAATAAGAATCCTTAAAAAAATAAAATGTGGTTGGATATAAGATTTTCATTTGCCCTCCAGAGCAAAAGTAATATCCATAATACAATCTCATGTACTATTCTCCTTGTATTTACAATCAGGATACTGAATATTTGTACCTAAGAATCTAAGCCAATAATTGGCTTTGTCTTAAAAGTCAGGATGTTTTTACAAATTTTCCCTGCTATTGTAGGAACCAAATAGTACTTTTTATCAGGAAGACCATTCAGGGAATACAATTAATGAAAGATTTCTCTCTTCTAGCTAACCTTCTATTTTATTCCTTGATGCAAGTGTATGGAGAACAGTATGGGTGCTACCATTCAAACTCTTAAGCATGCAAAGTGTGCAGTGACACTGTAAGTAATAATTCCTCAGTAGAACGCTGCTAGGGAGAGCAGAGCTACAAAACATTTAACCAGGTAGCCCAGCCATTTTACTTGTTTGATTAAATGGATGAGGTCAGAAAGACAGACAACTAAGGTAAACGTGCTGCTCAGGGTAGTTTTCTTTCCCCTTCGATTAAACAGCGTAATGTTGTGTAATGCCTACATTACACAACAAAGCAATCTGCAGAAAATGTGAAGAGTCAAATGCAGAGCAAGAAGTAGAATACGCATGTTAACAACCACAAGAGCTGTAGCTAATGCACATTGGGACAGCACAACTTAAGTAATGCTTTTGGCACGTCATTGAAGAGCACTGCATTCATCAGCTACCTGCAGGCTTCAGCAGTTCCATGTTTAAATCTTGAGGCAAATGACCAACAGTCTAAACAAGTATTTTAGATCAGTCAGGAAAACAAGTATTTTATATCAGTCAGGAAACTCTCAGAAGCTCATTGCAAGCTTCTTTGGATGGAGTTGAACAGGAACTGAAGAATACACATATCATTTTTGTGGATCTTATTTCTCATTAAATAATTTCATTGTGGGAATTTGAATCTGCTTTAGGGTGTGAAAAAGCAGACTGGCCATATAGCTCAGGCAAAAGCTTGTAAACTGAGTCCAGAGTGTAAGTTTACATCATATGACTATTTAGATCATTACACTTCTAGATATTTAGCAACATCAATTTAATTTAAACAGCCTGAATCTAAAAGTATAAGCATTATTAAAACAAACAAACAAAATCCCCCAAAGAGGGCACTTATCAGAACAGGTCTTACATCAAAGCCTGAAGAAGGACAATAAAAAAATATGCAATTCTGTTTAATAAACTTTACTACAGAGAAAAATAAGATAAATAAAATAAAATACAATAAAATTAGATATTAAAATATCGACTTTGCCTTTACTGACTTGTTGCGGATAAGACTTACTCCAAAGGCATGATGCTGCAAGAACATAATTCATGTTTTTTTTCTTTTGTTGCTCATTTTATTAAATAAAGAGTTTGGGCTACGTAAATAAGCTTCTGCTTTAATGTAAATCTTTGTTCTCCTTCAATAAACATAGGCATGAAGAAATTCCTGATAAGTTTATGACCCCTTGCTGTGTCATAAACTTTCACATATCACCTTGAGCTACATTGCATAGACTTGAAATTCAGGGTTTTGATTTCTATATACTTCTTTAATGGTTCATATATTTTTATTTCATGTTATAAAAGTATATCTAAAAGTTACATTAAGTTTCTGTTTTTGTTTTGTTATGTTGCACAGATTAGTTGTTAGAATTATAATTGTGAACTGCACTTCAGACCATTGACCTCTGCAGTTTTGGGTACTGTAGAGAAAAAATGCAACAGGAATATATTCTCAAAGAAAAAGAAGACTGACATAGGAAAATAAAACAATGTGTTTTTCAAATCTATGGAAAAATATTTGTTTTGCATATTGCTTGCAGTCATTTTGCCAAGTGATCCATAATACCTTCAATGATATTTTTATCATTAGTGATTCTCTCAGTACTTGCATTATCTAAAAATGTTGCATACATATAGCCATCAACATTAATAAGCTGATAATTTAAAATTCTGCAGGATTATTGGTAACTCAAGCATCATTAACCTTCTACTTCGGCACCTTTTATGCATGAGGGAGCACAAACTGCCATGAATAGAAGATACAAGTAAAAACATTGCCAAAGACTAAGCTTGAATTTTGCCTGCAAGAAGTCTTCGTTCTATTTTATTTACTATTTAGCAGCTTCTTCTGTTAAGCATCAGGTTGTTATGACTATATAACCCTAAGGAGATGTTATCAACTCAGACTTGATTAACTAAAATAATGAGATTTATTCTGGAATGCAGAAAGTGTAAGAATACTTGCTAATTTTTTCTTTGTTTCCTGTTTGTTGTTGTTAAAGAGATCTTTAAAATGTCCTCATTCTTATGTATTCCTCCCTATTTCTCAGAACCACACAATCACAGAATGGTGTAGGTCAGAAGGGACCTCTCAAAGTCATCTTGTCCATAGGATGCACTAGAAACATATGCATAATACATTAGTTTACGTGTTGACATATGGAATAATATACTTCATATTTATATTACCTATGTGTATCTCATCATTCTAACCAGAGTTAGAAGATGTGATATGAAAGATATTTCGTTATGGAAATAATTTCTCACTGCTTGGTTGCACCTTATTTAAAAAAAAAAAAAAAAAAAAACTTTAATGACATTCATGCTAAGTAAGAAAAACTGTATGTGAGTAAAATTGAAGGGATTTGAATCCCTGGAATGTCATTAGAAATGTCAATCACTGTGATTGTGTTTGTCTTTTCTTCTTTGTCTATAATATGTGTATATTAATTTTTTGTTGTTGATGTTTTTTGTTTTTGTTTGTTTGTTTGTTTTTAATAAATGTGTAAATTTTGCCAAGACTACTTGCATCCTTTCCTCATCTCAGGTGGCCCATGTCTAGAGAATGGTCTGTCATGATCATCAGGTGTGCTCACTTATGAATCACTTCGAAGGTCTCTGTTCTCCATCAGTGATTTCATATTGTACCAATTGCAAATCCCTACTTATACATAAACCATTGTCATTTTTTGCCAGAGGTAACCCATGTTCAAAAAATAAAAATAAAAATGAATGCTAATGAACAAGAGAAGCAAAGACAGACAGGAAAACTGAAGCCCAGATGGTAGAATTGCTATCTCCAAAGACAGTCAGGAGACTTGGATTCAGCTTCTAGCACTGCTAGGTAATCAAAAAACTCCAGTACAGTTTCTCATCCTAGAAAAGCAAGGACATCAAGGACATCAATCCTTTTCTGTTTGATTCTTACATTTTCCCTCTGTGCCAGCAAAGATATACAGTACTAGTTTCTCATAACTAATTTTGTCAAAATTTGTTGAAAAACTGCAGGTAACATTGCCATACATTTAATACAGGTGTTTTTCTTAAAATAAGGTAATCACAATTCTCAGCTGATATAGGTCAATGTAACTTCATTGATTTTAAAGGGTCAATACCATTTTATATCATCTGAAAAATCTTGTTGATATTGTTTTTTGTACTCTGTTACTATGTAGATAGTACAGCTTTCATTTTCAAACTTAATCCCTTCTCTGAGCAGCTTTCAGCTTCTTGTTGAGATAATTGAAAATACCATTTATTTTTCACTCTTTTAATCTCATACCTGCTTTAATCTCATACCTGCTTATTATAATCTCATACCTGCTTATTACTCAACAGAGAAATAATTAAAGGAATACTCGGAAACCTGGAAATCACCTTCACCTGAAAACACTACATATATCAGATACAAGTAGAACACAGCAATGCCTACTCACCAATGGGCTTGCTGTGAAGCCTCCTTTTCACTTCCTTATTCAAAAAATTAGATTCTCCTCTGCTTAAAAATGTTTTTAAATTATCAAGATAGAAATATTTAAAGTAAATAAAGATGTTCAGTACAATCGATTTAAGTAGCTCTGTAGTTCAAAGCTATTCAACACCAAGATATTTGTGTAATCTCCTGAGTTCTATCTTAGTATCAGTTAAGTTATTCAGCTAGAAGGATGTTACAATTGGAGAATGGATTGAGAGCAGCCCTGAGGAGAAGGACCTGGGGGTGGTGGTTGATGAAAAGCTCCACATGAGCCAGCATTGTGTGCTTGCATCCCAGAAAGCCAAACATACCCTGGACTGCATCAAAAGAAGTGCTGCCAGCATGGTGAGGGAGGTGATTCTCCCCCTCTACTCTGCTCTTGTGAGATCCCACCTGGACTGGAATACAGTGTTCACCTCTGGGGGCCCCAGTACAAGAAGGACATAGACCCAGAGAGGTTGTGGAGTCTCCTTCCTTGGAGATATCCAATACCTGCCTGGATGCCACCCTGCACAACGTGCTCTAGGTGATCATTCCTGGAAGGGGGGTTGTACTAGATGATCTTCAGAGGTCACTTCCAACCTCAACCATTCCATGATTCTGTGACGTATTAGACGAGTCAAGAGGAGAGCCACAAAGATGATGAGAGGGCTGGAGCACCTCTCCTATGAAGAAAGACTGAGAGTACTGGGTCTGTTCAGCCTGGAGAAGATAAGGCTGTGGGGAAACTTTATTGCAACCTTCTAGTCAGGGGTCTACAGGAAAGCAGGAGTGGGACTTTTTGCAGGGCGTGTAGTGATAGGATAAGGGGAATGGCTTTAAAACTGAAAGAGGTGAGATTTGGAAAAAATTATTTACTCAGAGGGTGCTAAGGCACTGGAACAGGTTGTCCAGAGAAGTTGTGGATGCCTCATCCCTGGAGGTGTTCAAGGCCAGGTTGGATGGGGCTTTGGGCAACCTGGTCTGGTGGGAGGTGTCCCTCCCCATGGCAGGAGGACTGGAATTAGATGGTCTTTGAGGTCCCTTCCAAACCAAACCATTCTGTGATTGTATGATTCAAACACTGATCTACACTAGTGAAAGGCTTTCTTTAGTTTCAAAAAAGACTTTTTAAACTTAGTTCTTGATGGATATTTATAAATCTTGAGTATTTTTTAAAAAAAAATACTAATCATCTGAGATTTGCAAAGTTCAGTTAAAAAGTTGTTTTGGCAAGTTGAGGTAACTTCTTAAATCCATTATTGTCTTAAATCTCTTATTCTTATCTCTTATTGTTTTATTACTATTATTATTATTATTATCTTATTGTTATCTCTTATTAAGCAAAAGTATTTTCTTGTATTACCAATAAATGTAATGGATTTTTCAGATTAAAAGTTGCCTTAAACTATCTCGATACTTTGTACATCCCAGCATGTACTTACAAGGAGTAACAGAAAACTACTATTTCAGGTTAACTAACTCAGGAGGGAGTAGTGGATGCCGTTTATCATTACCATAATAAACACAGTTTCCCATATCATCCCCACAGACAAACTGATTAAGCTCAGATAGATAAATGGACAGTTTAGTAACTAAAGGCTGGCTGAAGGGCCAGGCTTGAAAGACAATGATCAATGGCACAGTGTGATCAGCCTCCAGCAAGAGGACAGTCACTAGTGGAGTACACCACAGGTCAATACTAGGTCCAACCCTATTCAACAACTTAATGGCCTGGATGATGGAACAGACTTCACCCTCAGCAGGTTTGCAGGTGGTAAAAAACTGGGAGGAGTGGCTGGTACACCAAAAGGATGTGCTGCCATCCAGAGAGACTTTGACAGGCTGGAGAAATAGGCCAACAGGAACCTCATTAAGAACAATAACAGAAATTGTCAAGCCCTGCACCTGGGGAGGGTTAACCTTAGGTACAGGCACATGCTAGATAGAGGCCAAGCAGCTGTAAAGAAGCTTCACAGTTGTACAACTAGTTATCCAGAAGGATCCTTGTAGCAAAGAAGGCCAACAGCATAAGAACTTGCTGCATAAGAAAGAGTGTTTCCAGCTGTTCAAGGGAGGTGGTCTTCGCCTCTGCTCAGCCCTGGTGAGATACATCTGTCATGCAGTAGAAGGCATGCATGGACTTGGTGAAGCAAGTCCGGAAAAGGGCCACAAAGAAGATTAAAGGACTGGAGCATATCTAATATGAAGAGAGGCTGAGAGGGATGTAACTATTAAGCATGGAGAAGAGAAGGCTCACTGAAGACCAGTATGTGATAAATACCTAAGGGGTGGTGGAAGGGAGAGGCGATATGAAGGAAGAGAACTCTTCTCAGTGTATCCAGTGATGGGACAAATATTGAAATACAGAAAATCCCATTTAAACATTAAACACACATACACACATTTTTACTGCAGTGGTGGTCAAGCATCATTGGAACAGGTTGCCCAGAGAAGTTGTGGAATCTCCATCCTTGGAGATACTCAAAACCCAACTGGATGAAGTCCTGGGTAACCTGCTTCAGCCATCTCTTCTGTGAGCAAGGAGATCAGAATAGATAAAGTCCAGAGTTCCCTTTGGACTTAATTAATTCTGTAAATTCATACAATTACATTTATTATATGTCCTAGTTTTCATTTCATAAACTTTTGATCACACTAAGCATCTAAAGAAAACAATAGCTTATTAGAAGAATCAAAAACCTCTTGAAAACATTTTGTCAGTCATCACTGCTTTTTTTTTTTTTTAAAAAAAAAAAAAAAAAGCTAAGACTTGAAGGTAAACAGATACTAAATCCTGTAAACGACTGGTAAATATATATATATATAAGTAAATATATATTTAAGTGAAATAAAAATTTAAATTTTAAAGCAGTATTTCACCATACTTCTCTTCTGAGTCAGGCATTAAATAATAAAAATTTAAAAAAAAAAATCCAAAGCACACACTTTTTTTCTTTCTAAAAATATATTTTGAAATTGTATTTTCTCTAGTTAGAAATTCTCTTTACATATCAAAGCATTTTATTTATAAGAAAATTACTTTCTATTCTTTGAGGATGTGTTTCTGAGACAACAATTTGTACTTTCTTTGACTGCTGAGCTGTGTCTTATCATGGAAGAAAATTCACACAGACATTTAATAAAAAAGCAATAAGGAACATAAAGGTATGTAGTAATGTGGTTTGTTAACAGTGAATAAGTTTGTATGAAGAGCTTGATCAACCTCCACTGCTGGAGATACCCAGCCTGGTTTACTTTCATGGTTGGTCCTGCTTTGAACAGGAAATTGGATAAGATGAACTTCTATGGTCCCTTTCAGCCTCAATTTTTCTATGATTCTGAGATTAGATCAGAGCATTCCAGAACAGAAGCTCCTACAGTAATTTCTGCAAGGCAATAATTTCTTTGGGACCTGTAATATTATTAAAACATCTAGGTTCATCTGAGATGAGAAAGAAACCACCTTCACTCTGAGCAAGTAGTTGCAATACAAAATTATGTTGACTTTAGAACTTCACACCTTAATTTTAAGCTGATTTAAGATTTTTTTTTTTTAATTATTCCAGTTACTGATATACAATTTGACTATTCTCAATAGAAACAAAACAATGCTATATTCAAAATACCTCAAATACCTTTTTCCTATATTTAGATAATCATAGTGTGTGAAAGTTGCATATGATCTCTTCTTGGAAAAAATAAAATAATAATAATAAAAAAAATCCATCTGAGATATGTTTCTCTGAATGCAAATCACTCCTGTAGCTCTTTACTGACTATCCTTGTAAATTGCTTAGATATATTTTAAAGATATCCACTACATAAAAGCTGGTTATCATTGCAGTTATTATTATGGGAAAGGATACAAGTAATAAAGCATATTGTCATGCATTCTGTGAGTTGGAAGTAAATTCAGGTCTGAAATGAGAGTGGCATTTCAGAAGTACTTCCAGAAGATTATGCTTAATTTTCAACATGACATCTAAGAGGTTTTGTATTTGCAAGCTGTTTGTGGCTACAGCAGAAAAAAAAAAAAAAAAAAAAAAAAAGGAAAATGAAATTGTCAAATAATTTATATAACACAGGAAAAAATGAAATAAATATAGAACGTCTGTAGATGTGAGATCTTTTTTCATTAAGATTCTGAGATTCTGATAAGCATTTCCTTTTTTTTTTTTTTTTTTTTTTTGCAATCAAAGTGTTATTTTGTCAAGAATAGCAGCAAATTTGAGAGAAGGAAAAGATGAAAACATTATGTAAACAAGTAAATATTAGATTACCTATAAGAAAACAATTTTGTTTTTCAACTACTACAATTCATCGCATTCTCTATCTTTTATATGAAGACAGAGATCCAGAATTGTACAAAGACAAGTTTACTAGGTTGAAATGTTGATCATGTATTTGTTGGCTACAGCTGAAATCTCTGGATAAGATTCATAGTGCATCTCCCACAGTGGTCCATACTTCTCAAAATCTGTCTCTCTTCAGAACTAGTTTCCTATCTCAGAGATGGAGAAACTGAGATTGAGCTAACTATCAAACAATGCATAGTGCTCTTATAATATAATTTCAATAATAATATATAGTAGAACACTATTAGGTAGGTCTGACTCTTCTTCTGCCCCATATTAGTATTATTACAGTCACACATTGACTGCACAGATTCTATGCACTACAGAGTTTTTTCCAATGAGATATTTTTAAAAGGGATAGATCAACTTGGGTGTGAAATCACAGAACTGTAGGGGTTGGAAGGGACCTCAAAAGACCATCAGGGCCAACCCCCCTGCCAAATCAGGTTCCTCAGAGCAGGCTGCCCAGGTAGGCGTCCTGACGGGCCTTGAATATCTCCAGAGAAGGAGGCTCCACAACCTCTCTAGGCAGCCTGTTCCAGTGCTCCATCACTCTCACCGTGAAGAAGTTCTTTCGCATGTCAGTGCAAAACTTCCTGTGTTCTATCTTGTGGCCATTGCCCCTTGTCCTATCCCCACAAACCACTGATAAGAGGTTAGGTACATCCTTCTGTCTCCCACCCCTCAGATATTTGTACACATTGATAAGATCCCCTCTCAGTCTTCTCTTCTCCAGGCTGAACAGACCCAGGTCTCTCAGCCTTTCTTCATAGGGAAAGGCTTTCTTCTCCAGGCCTCGTATCATCTTTGTGGCCCTCTGCTGCACTCTTTCCAGGAGATCCCTGTCTTTTTTGTACCGGGGAGCCCAGAACTGGACACAGTACTCCAGCTGAGGCCTGACCAGGGCAGAGTAGCGGGGGAGGATCACCTCCCTTGACCTGCTGGCCACGCTCCTTTTAATGCATGCCAGGATCCCATTAGCCCTCTTGGCCACCAGGGCACACTTCTGGCTCATGGTCAACCTGTCGTCCACCAGGACCCCCAGGTCCTTCTCCTCAGAGCTCCTCTCCAGCAGGTCATCCCCCAGACTGTACTGATACTTCCAGTTGTTCCTTCCCAGGTGCAGGACTCTATACTTGCTCTTATTAAATCTCATTTGGTTTCTTCCTGCCCATTTCTCCAGCCAGTCCAGGTCGAAATACCCAAGAAAACCTTATTAAGTCTACTTGGAAAATAGAAATAAAATCTTTGAATAGCACAATTACACTCTCTATGTAATTTCACTACAAGAAGGACATTGAGAAGCTGGAGTGTGTCCAAAGAAGGGCAATAAATCTGGTGAAAGGTCTAGAAAAAAAGTCTTATGAGGAACAGCTGAGGAAGCTGGGGTTGTTTAGCCTTGAGAAAAGGAGGCTCGGGAGACTTACTGTGCTGTACAGTCACCATAAAGGAGGTTATAGCATGGTGGGGATTGGGCCCTTCTCCCAAGCACCAAGTGATAAGATGCAAGGAAATGGCCTCAAGTTGTACCAGAGGAGGTTTAGGTTGGATATTAGGAGAAATTTCTTTACTGTAAGGGTTGTGCAGCATTGGAACCGGCTGCCCAAGGAAGTGGCTGAGTCAGCATCCCTGGGGGTCTTCAAGAAACATGTAGATGTTGAACTAGTAGCATGGTTTAGTGGTGGACTTCAGTACAAGCTTAAAGGTTGGACCAGATGATCTCAGGGGTCTTTTCCAACCTAAATGATTCCTTGATTCTATTATTCTAATTATGCAATCCAACCTTAATGATTCTGTGTTCATAAAATTTATTACATATATTATTTTACTAGTTACATGTAATTTAAACAAGCACACATTTCTTAATCCAAGTGAACAGTTTTTATGGCTTTATACCTTGTGTAAGAATTCACACTTGAAACATACAAATGGATATAACTTCATGAATTCTTTTAGACCTGAGAGTGGGTGAAAAACTGGTAAGAATCAGGCCCATTATAGCTCAATTATTACATCTATGTCCATATTTATGTCTAACAAACATGCAGTTTCCATAGACATCACAGATATTTAAAAGTAGAATTTGCCTCACATTGAATCACATTTATAGAACTTAGGCTGGAAAACCGGGCAAAATAAGAGAAGAGACAGTAAGTGATAGAAAAAGCTGGATAGTAAGTTCACTATGCAAACATATCCAAAACATTGTTTTCAAGGTAAGTATTTTGCCTAATTTCTTTTACAACTTATTATTTCAGCTGTTTCTGTTTCAGTTTTTGACTGTTGTGAGCATTTTTTTTTTTTTTTCAAATTCTGATTAAGCATGGAATTGCTACATGAAATCACTTTATTTCCTTACCTTTTTTTTTTTTTTTTTTCCCCTAAAAATACTCTTTCCAAATTCTAATCTTATATAAAAATTATAATTCTTCAATGCTATATCAGGATCTCTTTCTGAGCAGCAACTTCAGTACCAGAAACCTAGTAAAAAATTTGAAGACAGAAAAGACTGGAAGAATTAAAAAATACCTATGAATTGTCCAAATCCTACTGGATAACCCCTTTGTTAACATATAAACTTTATTTCTTATTTTAAATATATAGATTTTTAATGTAACTTTGGAAATAAAGGTGTTAAATATAAAGAGAAACTTACCCTTACTGGATATACCTTCCTATAGATCTGTGTCACTTTGCCAAGTATCTAATATTTCTTTCACCAACAAAGGATTTCATCCACTCAGGATTTCACGAGTTGTACTCCTTGCTAATGAAGGCCATAAACAGGAAATACAAATTCTCTGTTCACATTGGGATTTCTCTATATATTCTTGGAGTATCATTCTGATAATAGTCTTTTGCATCATAATTTTCTATTCTATCTGCAGTGAAGGTTTACAAACGTCTGTCTTTAGAGGTATTAAATCAAAGTACATCCTTGCTTGCAAAATTATGACCTTGAAGTTTGCTTTCTAGTTCCCTTTCTTATGAACCTAGAAAGTTGGAAGACAAAAGTATTCCCTCTAGATGGTACTCAAACAAAATAAATTTTGATGTCTTCTCATCCAGTGGACTACATATAATGGCAGACAAATCGCACTCATTCACCATAGTTAGTACTCCAAGGTAAGGCGACTGACTATCTGGTTCATGTACTACTGCAGCAGGAATCAGAGAGAGAAGGGGAAAGAAAATTCTCCCAGCAGATCTCAACGTGACAGACTGCACAAATCAATTTTAATTAATTCTGCCTCTTTAAATCTGCCTGTTCTTTTGGAAAGATTGCTATCTGCATCAGGCACTATGGCAAGATAATTAACAAAAGCACTGCAGGTCCCTGATAGTGCTAGCAGCCAATTTACTTGGCAGCATCTTGGTTTTATGAGAGTGCCAGGTTAGAAAGTCCATTGTATTAGGAGTGGGATTTGTGTTCTATCTTCATGTATAAAACACTCATATTTTACCAAGGAACACCTTGCGAGGTTTTAATTATATGACTGGAAGCAAGAATTAATGAGAGAGAACTTCTAAAAAACAACTTTAATGTTATGAGGCAGGGACTGTTTCAGTATAAGGCTATTGACAATGAAAACCCGGTGTGTCAATGCTATAAAGTTCATCCTGGGAAGCACAAGCTTATGAAGCACTGTATTGTTCTGGCTTGTTTCTAATGCTACTTGGCACATGTTTCAAGCCACCTACTGTAAAGTACTGACTTTTCAGAAAAAGTATCTCTGGTACACCACATTGCTTTATTTCCCACTAAGGCACTTGATGAAGTGGCACACTAGACCAATAACAAAATATTGATGTTACTAATAGTAAATTGATCTAACTGAGCATTTTTAGTGCAAACATCTCATACTAGTGTCTGACCTGTATTGTCCTTCAGAAATAGTAAAGCAATCAAATGGAAAATGATGAACAACAACTTTAAAATATCTAAAACTATCATTACAAGTCAGGTGACTGGTCTACCATATATAAAATGCCCAGGTTTTTCAGTCAGTAGCATTTCATGATAATTGAGGGATCAACTGCATATAGCTTCTGGAACAATCAGTGCAGTAGATTGTTATGATTTATATTTAGAATTAAAAAAAAAAAAAAAAAAAAAGTGAATGATACCATACAAGGTACCTTGGCTTAGTGTAAGCACTGCTCTGCAACAATTGAAACATCAGTGTGGTATCAGCATTATTCTCATCCTAAATCCCAAACGTGGCACCCTAGCAGCTACTAGGAGGAAAATTAACTCTATCCTAGCCAAAACCAGGACACAAAGAAAACCTTTATTTATTTCAGAATACATTAGGTGAGTCTATTCTACTAAATTAAACAATGTCAAGAAGCATTCCCAGGTGTTTAATTATCTATACTACTGAATCATTAGAATTGATCTCATCCAAGTTTTTGCACAGCAATTACTACACATTGATCAGAAATTAATGTGTGCTACAGACCATAGCAGTTTGAATGTGGCCACCCTATTTTGGTGGCTACGGAAGCTTAACAGCACAATTCTGGGCTGTTTCAGGCAACACATTAGAACAGTCCTGAGTTTTTTCATGTTACTAGATGTTCTAGTTAGATTCTGGGGGCTGAAGTTGATTGACTCAGCCCAGCAAGGATCACACAAGAGCTATATATTTATATATAGTGAGCAAGCTTTATTATGAGCTATTTATATACATACCAACCCCAGGGTGATAACAAGGGTGCTGACAAGTGCAGTGCTGTCCCCAGAAATACTTAGCCAAGTCATGGTCAGCATCCCATTGGTGTGGTAGGTATCAACGTCTTGTGGGTGTCCCCACGGAGGCAACGTTGACCTCAGTTGATGTTCCTGCCCCCACCAACACAGAGCAACTTGTTCTGTTTACAGGTTTTGTCCCTGCATGCTCCCGCAAGATTCGTGGCCCCAGCCTCAGGGGAGCAGTCGGCAGTCCTTCAAAGGCTGCTGCGATCACACACAGCTTCATGGCCAGCACGTGTTGTGTGGATGGCAGCATTGTCTCATGCCGGATGACTTGTGGCCTGGCGCCATGTCTCTGAGCAAGCAATATGTATCATTGCAAGGTCAGAGTTGTGCCTTGCTAGTCCTACAACAATGCCTGTTTCACATCAGACCAACTTAATAGTTTTTATACTTAACACAACTATCATAGATGCACACACTGCGGTTACCTGCTTCACATTTGCAACGAACATGACTGCAGTCTGCTTTACTGTTAGAATTTATTGAAGTGGCCTCAAATCCAGAACACCTGTACTGGCATTTGAAGAGCACTTCATGACAGTGGGTTCTATCAAACCAAGCCGAACAAACCATGCAGGAAAAGAAAAATGAGAATAAAGGAGATTAAATTAACTCCAACTAACATTAGAGACATTTTTTTGCAGAAATAGAACAGAGGTACAAGCCTCTCATCATCATTGTAGAACATAATCAAAACAATAAATAGCACAGCAAAGAGAAACTGAAAAATTATTTGGAACCAAATTAATTATTTTATTCTTGTATTTGACATGTTCTGCTATTGTTATGAGTTTATATCATATTAGACTTGAAAGAAGTGGCAGGGCTTGGGGCTGTTACCATTCTTCATCTTCACTTGCAGTTGTATATATCAGTATTTTAGCTTTGTCTCCAAATGTACTGAACTGAGTATGAGTTTTCCCATTGATATTCCTAAGTGGTACAGCAAATACTAAAACTTCAAGTTATTCCTAATATTCCTCCATGAAGTTAATTGAAAATGGTCCACTGTGAAAGATTTATGTAATTTTACAGCTCATCTACTCTATACAAAACCCTTAAATATTTCAAGGATGTAGGTCTATTTTTTGTGAGCGTAGATTATAATTGCTTAATCATGAGAGAAAAATGTTCTAAAGATAATTCATGAGGTCTTGAAGAAACCAGTGTTCTCTCTCCATTATCACAATTGGCATTCATTCTTCTGAATTTCATATTATTAATGGCTAAGAAACACCCCTATGCAAAGGAGAAGCATGAAGCTTATGAGCTCTACTTAAGCTTTACTTAAAGGGACGTGTTCCAGCTGGCTGTATTACTGACAAATTCTTTCTCTGACTGCCGTGGTGTATGGGACTGGGGTTGCTTGGTAGGATTCAGACCAGTTGACGTTATGATAGTTCTTATCGTCGATAAAAGTTATCATAGTTTTAATACTTCATAGACTGCAATAAGTCCTATTAGAGGTTGGACTAGGGGATCATGGAGGTCTTTTCCAACCTGCATGATTCAATGATTCTTTCTGCATTTGTCAAGTAATTAAACTTTTCTTTAAAAATGCCACAGGCAACGGTTGAACTTACATTTTTTCAAGCCACATAACACTCACGAACACTGTATGAACAGTGTGCTGTTCATACACTTCCAATATAAAAGTTAGCCAAAGGATCCAGGGTAAAAAATGTTAGTAAGCACTCCTGAATTTTCAGATAATTATTAATATAAGAGTTTGGGCCTTAAAAGAAGCACTACTGTAATTTAAGTAATTTGAAAACACAGAAGTTGGACTAAGAGTAAACACAAGAGTGGTTTAAGAATCATTATTCAGATTTCATTCTATTTTAATGTTTTTCTTTGTTTTTTTTTTTTTTTTTTTTTTTCTTTTTCTGTTTAATTTCTAGCTTTTGAGTCTTTGAAGCAAATTAATTTTACATTTATGAGTTTGGGTGGGAGGGTAGCCTCCACAACAGTAGTTGGACTAGAAACTAGCAATCATCACCAATAATACCAGCCTCTTGACATGCAATTGACAGCAAAATCATCAGAGCTGAAAATACTTGGAGATAGATCAATCTTTAGTTAAAAAAAAAAAAAGAAAAACGGTCTCAATCCTGGTAAAACTCTGCTGCAGGAGTCCTCCAGCAGCACTGGGGGTCTGCCCACACCAGTGACTGGTGCAGCACAACAGGGATGATCAGAGCATGATTAGCTGTGATACATCTTGGTGCTGGTCAACATCATAACTTCTCTGGCAATAAGAGATGTGTAATATGCCGGGCCTGGCTACAACTTAGGCATGTACAGAAAGGAGACCTCTGTGCCCAAAGGGAAAGTGGGCTGCTCTCAACTGTGCCCATGAGAATACACTCTGCTTCCAGCAAGGGATGAACAGCTCTGAGTGTAGCAGTAATGCCCTCAGGAGACTGCAAGGCTCCAAGTATAAATACAATGGAAATTCACACCAAAAAGGACCCCTCCAACACACTGAATTACTAATGTTGATATGCCAGATGAGTTCACCGACTGCCAGATGTTGCCATGTTTTTTCCTGTTCCAGGGAGCTTTGGTTTAGGATGTGTACAAAAGGATGTGTTCTTTCCTCAGATTTTTTTTTTTATCCGATTATAGTCTATTTCTTTTAGGAGAAGAAGCCAGGATGAAAAATCAGAGTATTTTTGAGTTTACTACTGAGTCTTTCACTTGATGGCATCCTTATTATTATTATCACTACTGTTATTGCCTGCCTTTCCTCTATGCCCTTAATGTACCTGTCTAATTCACTGTCTCGATTCATTCAAACATTTTTCTAATGTGCTTCTCAGGTGTTATTGGTTATTTTCTATACACATCTTCACAATTTTCTTTACTGGAGATAGAGTCTTCATTTACCAAATCTGTCAATGACAACAAATCAGAAGAAAAAGCTCAGACACTGAATGGCAAAGCTTCATTTCAGGGGAGTCTGATACACATGTGGACTGAATCACCAGAAACCTCATGAAGCTCAACAAGAAATGTAATTAACAATACTGGATGGAAACCAGCTGGAAAGGAAATGGATATTATAGTTGACACAAAATATAATCCAAGTGTTTTCTCATCACAAATAAAGCAACCAGCACACTAAATTGCATTATAAGGACTACAGTCAGCAAACCATTTATTCCACTCTACTCAGTGCTCACGAACCCACACTTTGAATACTGTAACCAGTTTTGGGCACCACAGTTGAAAAAGTATCTGGAGTAAGGTTACCAAGATCGTCAGCCTAGAGTGTGCAACTTCCGAGAGAGTTTGAGGGAGCCAGGCTTGTTTAATCTGGAGAAGTAGAGGTGAAGGGGCAATTTAAGAACAAACGACAGTAGGTTGGTCCCACATGTCAGCAAAATGGAAAGCTGGTAAGGAAAATCACTGTCTTGATATGTTCTCTTTTCTTACCCATTCTTCAACCTTCTTTTAAGAATCTTGTAAAGTATATAGCTAAAAGTTTCTAATAGTTCTTCACAATCACTAATCAGCCTATCCTATCACAGATAAACTAATCAGAAACTTCAATTTAACATGTATACAGAGATATTGTTTAAAAGAATATTTTTTCCCCACTTCACAAAGAGCTGCTGCACCTTGTGCTACTGAATACAACATCCAAAAGGAAGAAAAACAGTGTTTCTCTTTGAAGTTCAGGTCCTTGAGAAAGTGCTAGTGGCCAAACTTCAAAGAGAAACTGCCCTTCCTACCTGGCAGTAGCACTTCAGAGAGAACTAATTTACCTCCCTGGTGAAAGTCAGGCCTCTCAGCAGCCGAGCTGCCTAAGAAGTGATGTAGCTTGTGGAGTCTGGAATTAGGCGACAAGTTGCTTTGATGTTTGGCTTTTCATCTCATTAGCATTTCAGACATGGTGAAACAATTTATTTTCCATTTTGATTTTATGTAGAAAGCTAAGTGGAAGTTCCCAGTTTAGCTCTTAAACTTGTAGCTGGACTCTAAAAGGCTTTCACATTTTTAGATGGCACCATGAAGTTTTCTGACATACACAGAACAGGCACCCAATTTTTTGCATTTCTGCAATACCTGGATTGGTGCTTGTAAGTGACAACATCACAACATCAGTAACTGTCTAAGAGAAGTGAAGAGAAACTATTTGTAAAAAGGAGTGTCTTAATGCTGATAACACCGACTCTATAGAGATGAAAAAAATCACTACTTCTTTGGAATAATATAGGGATTCTAACTTGCCCAGTATCATTATTTTGTTTAAAGTAGCTGACAGTTTTCACTTCATTGTATCTGTATGATGACATCTACATAACTAAGGAAAAGGTCAGACTTGCTAGAATTCTGCTGCATAACAATTTCCTAAGTGGAATAGTTTTCTTGGATACACTATACATTTCTGCCACTGACTTTCACAGAATTTAGAGGGCACAGCTCATATGGTCTGCAGGGGCTTGAAACAACCGGCACATCTCTTCAACCTATAAGAGGCTCAGTGACCCCCAAGTAAAAAGTTGTCTATGTAGGACTCAGCACTGAGTTACTAAATTTTCTTTCACTAACTATCATTTTCATTTAGGGCATTTTAACCAAGTCTCTCAAGCAAGCTCCACAGGTTCTAGAAAGTTTAAGATAACACCTTTAAGGGAAGAGCTCTTGAGAACTACATGAAATGTTCAGAAAGTCAATGAACTTGGGCATCTCAGCTTGCCAGATGAGACTTCCATCCCTCAAATGATCACAACTGTGATCTTATATACCAGCATTTGGCACAAGACAGTATGTACAGAGGACGCATGTACACTGACTTCAGACTGCGACTGCTTCTTACAAATACTTCCAAGGGTAGATGGAGTTTAAGAAGGGGAAAAAAAAAAAAAAAAAAAAAAAAAAGAGAGAAAGAGAGAGAGAGAGAGAGAGAGAGAGAGAGAGAGAGAGATTGAAAAACCAGACATCTAAGCAATCCAGTAGTTAAAAAATATGGATAATTGTAGTTTCTGGTAAAACTTAAAATATGGAAAATTACAAATCAAATTGAGATTTTTTTGCTTTAATGTGAATGAAGAAAAATCTTTAAAGAACTGGAAAAGCAATGAAGGGATAAAGCAGAGCATGGTTGCAAAGTAAGGAAAAAGACAATGCGATTCAAATATAATATAGGAAAGGGAATAGAAATAAACTTTTTTTTTAAAAAAAAAAAAAGTATAATGAACGAAAAAAATACTGTGGTAGTAAAAAAATAATATTTCCCATCCTTTTCTTTTACTACCACAATTATTTTCATCTCATGTGTTGTAATCTTAAGAGTAAAATGGAAAATTGTTTTTAAAAGATAATTTAAATAAATTAATTGATGCTTAAGAGTCATATGGTAATAGTATTAAGACACTCCAGGGCATGTTTTATGGGTCTATTAATACAAACTTCATGTGGTAAAAGCACGTTGCATGGCCATACGATGTATCATAATCATACATAAATTACTACTGTTACAAGTATATGGAGCTAAGTGCACAACAAGCACAATTTTATTTACAAAACAATTCTGAACACCATACATCCCTAGAGCAATATTGCTGGCCAAAAGGAAAAACATCAGATAAAAGCCAATGTTTCCTCTTCCAGAAATAAGGGTATGTAGAGTTCTTCATCTGAATCAGGTTCTCAGGAGCCAGTGTGGCTCATAAAGACAGAAAAATCATTTCAAAGTTGGTTGCGAAGGCATGGGTAAGGGCAGCTCCTCAAAAGACTCTTGGTCTTTGTATACAGATGATGGTTACCCTTCTGGACTTGGGAGGTCCTGAGAAGAGTTGCATTTCCTTAAAATAAGAAATGGAAAGATCTAGAGACTTAATGGCAAGGACTGCGTGACTGCTCCCGACTAGTGGGCTAGAAGACTACAGCTGGGTGAGAGGCTGAGTATTAGGAACTGCAGCTGAGTAAGCAAACACCTTGTGCCATGAACTGGGGTGCATCAAGCATGGCATTGCTAGTAGAGCAAGTGAAGTGATCGTCCCGCTCTACTCTGCACTGGTGCAGCCTCACCTCAAGTACTGTGTGCAGGTCTGGGCACCACAGTACAGAAAGGACATTAAACTGTTGGAGAGTATCCAGAGGAGGGCAACGAAGATGGTGAAGGGCCTAGAGGGGAAAACATATGAGGAGCGGCTGAGGTCACTGGGCCTGTTCAGCCGAGAGAAGAGGAGGCTGAGGGGGGACTTCATCGCGGTCTACAACTTCCTCATGAGGGGGAGTGGTTTCTCCATAAACACCAGTGATAGGACCCGCGGGAATGGGGTGAAGCTGAGGCAGGGGAAGTTCAGACTAGGTATCAGGAGGAGATTTTTCACTGAGAGGGTGCTTATACACTGGAACAGGCTCCCCAATGAAGTAGTCACTGCACCAAGCCTGTATGAATTTAAGAAACGTTTGGACTGTGCACTAAGTCACATGGTCTAAATTTTGGGTAGACCTGTACGGTGCAAGGAGTTGGACTTGATGATCCTTATGGGTCCCTTCCAACTCAGGATATTCTATGATTCTATGAACTACCCAGTAAGTGACCACAACTCATCAGCCCTGAAGATGGGGCCTGCAAATGCCAGTGTGTGCAGAGTGGGTGGGGGGCTGGAGTGAGAAGTAAGAGAGCTGGGGCAGGAATCTGGGCAGGGCAGAAATGTCTCAAGTATGTATGTGGTTATGACACAGTTCTTCAAAAATATTAAATGAGCTGTAAGCCTTAACATTCATTTCCAAAAACTGGTGACAACCACAGTTATCTCCTGTATCAGCTCATCAACAGCTTACATATACTGTCAGCATGGCAGATGTCACACTTAAAAGGTGTGATTTACTTATAAACTTACAGCTAGACATACCAATTATAATTTGCTTATATGCAGCTGCATCTACAATAGAAATTCTAGGAAAAATAACAAATTAAGACAATATCATAATGTATACCTCCAAAGAGATGGACTGTTTCCCAGACTAGACATATATTCCATAAGTGTTTTAAAAGAGACTTTATTTTGTTTTTTAAGGAGAAATCATATGCCTCCTGGTTTCTTTCACTTAGCAGTAGTCTCTGAATAGTGTACTAACAAAACACTTAATAAATCCTGTAATGGTTGCTATTTAATCATAACTACTAACAATTATTGGCCATTGAATTCACTGCAGTAGTTTTTTTTTAAAGTTCAAGGTAAAGACTGTTTATTTTTATGATGAACTCAGAGGATCGGCCTTGGGGTCTGCATCACAGAATGTCATGTTCTATTCATAAAATTTATCATAGCTCAAAATAAGGTGAAGTTTAAGACATGTCACAAACGAATTGTGATTCATGTCATTGCTGCATGCCGTATATCACTGCCATGGGAAATGCATTCTAAATCACCATTATCATATCATGATAAATACAGGAAATGTGTGAAAGGATTATTTAGGATACTGGTGGTTTTCTGACAGTATACTTTAAAGGGCTCTTAATAAGTTAGACTCTCCCTGTTGCTTGCCCCTCTCTCTACCCATCCAAAGTCTCAATGGGAATGTTCTCTCTCATAAGGTACCATTTTAAACCCCTGAAGTCAAATCAATTATTTCATTACAACACTATCAGGCCCACAGAGTAAAAAGTAAATAAACAATTTTTGAAAGAAGAATCAATTAGAGATGGACTTCTAGAAAATCTATATTATTGCGCTTCTGCAAAATGCTCACTGATTAAAAAAAAAAAAAAAAAAAAAAAAAAAAGGATAAAAATGCAGTGAAATAATGAGGTACAGAGTACTTCTTTTTGGTTATTTTTATATTAATTTATAGAAGAAGACTGTTCATTCTTTAATTGTATACTTAGGGTTATAATTTCTTACAATTTCTTAGGCTTTGATGTCATTGGCAAATTTTATTGAGGAAGTCCCACAAGCTATCTGAATTTATCATAGGTGATTATATGCTTCCTCACCATTGCAAAGTGTTCATGTACTTTAATACTGCAATGTACTTTTCTTCCCCAAACTCAAGAGAAAGGGAAGTAACAGTCAAAGAGAAAAGACTCAAAGAAAATTGACTCAATTTTCAAAAACCCGATTAACTTAGTTCCACTTAAACCATTTAGTTGAAATTTCAGCTTCAAGATTATTCAGCCAACAAACATTTTAATTTCTATTGTTTTGTCAGTTTCTTGGAACAAGCACCAGTGAAGCACTGAACAAGCTATTTTATAAATAGAGAAAGATTATAATTCTTCTTGTTTCTAGAGACAATTTCTTCATAACTGGCATATTAAAAATGTAAATCTTATTTAAATTTGGGGCAATCATTTTAAAAAAGCTAACAATTAAACAGGACTCCCATGAACTAATGCAGTACTTGCTACTTATGACAATATTTCTCAGGAGCTATCCCACTGTATCTAAGCTACCCCATTTTCTCCCTATACACAGAAATTGCAATAGATTTACTATGACTATATAATGTCCATCACCAAATAAATTGCAAGAATGTGGTAACCAAGTGCATCTTAGAAAAAACAATGTGAATATTGAACATTGAAAGCATCCTGCTGACAAAAAGAAAGAGAAACCACATGTGCATCAAGAAGTCAGTGAGCTCAGCCATGAGAACAGGGCAGCAAGTGTCCCAGGGGCTGATACTAGGACCAACACCATCTAACATCTTCATTAATGACTTAGGTGATGGATGCAAGTTTGGAGAAAAACACAGAAGTGGGAGGAGTGGCTGATATACCAGATGGTTGTGCTGCCATTCAGGGGGACCTCGGCAGGCTGAAGAAACAGGCAGACAGGAACCTCATGAAATATAATAATGGAAATGGCCAAGTTGTGCACCAGAGGGAAATAACGCTGTACCAGTACATGCTCAGAGCCAACCATCTGGAAAGCAGTGTTTCCTGGCAGATCTGAGGGTCCCAGTAGACAACCAGTTGACCATGAGCCAGCGATGTAAGCTTGAAGCAAACAACATGAACAGTGCCCTGTGCAGCACATGGAAGAGTATAGCCAGCAGGTCAAGGGAGATGATCCTTCCCTTCTGTTCAGCCCTGGTGAGACACATCTGGAGTACTCTGTCCAGGTCTGAGCTCTGCAGTACAAGACAGATGGACTTTCCTTAAGCAAGTCCAGGAAAGGGCGACAAATAAGATTAAGATTTGAACATCTGATGCAGAAAGTGATAAGGGGAAATTTGGGACTGTTCAGTCTGGAGAAGAGAAGGTGCGGGGGAATCCTATCTGATGAGAGAGAGTCAAGAAGAGTCAGATTCTTTGCAGTGGTATCCAGTGACAGGACATGAAGCAATATGCTTAAAATGAAATACAGAAAATCCCATTCACTTTTCCTGTTTACATAAAACAGAATGCCCCAGGCAAAATTCCACATGGGTTAATTTTATTTATCTTCAGGTAAACCTCAAATCTTTTTTAAAGTTTTCAGTAGGTAAATTATTTTTGACAGGCCATCTAAAGTGCTGGAAAATCATATAATTTCTGTGCAGAAGGAGCTCATATTATTTGATTGAATGGACTCATTGTAGTGCGATCTGTGAAACTCTTTCAGATTTGTTGGTTAGAAAGAAGAAAAATCAATGTAAGATTATGTTATCTTTGAAACTTTAAAACAAACATATATATATATATATACTTATGTGTGTGCATAAAGGTTTTAATCTCATTTAGAAACAAAACATGCAGTATTACTTGCAGTGCATACTACTCCCGCTCCCCACCTTGAAAACTTGAAATCCACTTCAACACAATTCCAAAATGCCAGAAATGTAAAACTCTCAAGCACAGTAATTAACAAAATAATTCATACTTGGTTCAATTTTTATTGGCTACTATTTCTTGTTTGTAGTACTCTTTAGCATCCACTCAGTACATCTACTTTATCCATATAAATAATGTGAAAGTTTTAGCATCTTTTGAAAGAATGAATAGTTATTCTCTAAAGAAAACTTAATGATTTGAAATTCTTCTATGAATCATTATGTGAGGGTTTTCAGTGCACTTCACCTGCATTGTTCAATGTGTCTAATATTGTCTGATGGACATTTTTATACAGGAACTGACGTTGTATTTTTATCTGTATTAAAAACCTATATTTTAAAGAAGTCAAAATATGTTTCCATCCTACTAAGTAGAACTCTTCCATCCCAATAAGGCAAGAGCCAAAACTTTTGGATAAAACTTGATTCAGATTTAACTACGATTTTCATTAAGTCTTGGGTCAGAAACTCTTAATTGTTCTTTGAAATACTTAAGTTTGAGAAGCAGAAGGCTTCCAACATTTTTAAAAGATCAGTACAAAATTCAGATCTTTCTTCCTTATACTTTCTCTACTTTCTCTCCACTTCAGGTAGAAGAGAAAAACAACTCTCAGATATATATAAATAGTGCTACTGGCACCCTTTTACAGTGCAGCAGAAGATCACAGAATCACAGAATCACAGAATTTCTAGGTTGGAAGAGACCTCAAGATCATCGAGTCCAACCTCTAACCTAACACTAACAGTCCCCACTAAACCATATCCCTAAGCTCTACATCTAAACGTCTTTTGAAGACTTCCAGGGATGGTGACTCCACCACCTCCCTGGGCAGCCTGTTCCAATGCCTCACAACCCTTTCAGTAAAGAAGCTCTTCCTAACATCTGACCTAAAACTCCCCTGGCGCAACTTTAGCCCATTCCCCCTCGTCCTGTCACCAGGCACGTGGGAGAACAGGCCAACCCCCACCTCTAAACAGCCTCCTTTAAGGTATCTGTAGAGAGCGATAAGGTCGCCCCTAAGCCTCCTCTTCTCCAGGCTGAATAAGCCCAGCTCCTTCAGCTGCTCCTCGTAGGACTTGTTCTCCAGGCCCCTCACCAGCTTCGTCGCCCTTCTTTGGGCCCGCTCAAGCACCTCGATGTCCTTCTTGTAGCGAGGGGCCCAAAACTGAACACAGTACTCGAGGTACGGCCTCACCAGAGCCGAGTACAGGGGGACGATCACCTCCCTAGCCCTGCTGGTCACACTATTTCTGATACAAGCCAGGATGCCGTTGGCCTTCTTGGCCACCTGAGCACACGGCTGGCTCATATTCAGCCGACTGTCCACTATCACTCCCAGGTCCTTCTCCGCCTGGCAGCTCTCCAACCACTCATCTCCCAGCCTGTAGCTCTGCTTGGGCTTATTACGCCCCAGGTGCAGGACCCGGCACTTGGCCTTGTTAAACTTCATGCAGTTGACCCCAGCCCATCGGTGCAGCCTATCCAGATCCTCCTGCAGAGCCTTCCTACCCTCAAGCAGATCGACACAAACACCTAACTTGGTGTCATCTGAAAACTTACTGAGGGTGCACTCAATGCCCTCGTCCAGATCATTGATGAAGATGTTAAAGAGGACCGGCCCCAGCACCGAGCCCTGGGGGACGCCGCTAGTGACTGGCCTCCAACTGGATTTGACTCCATTTACCACAACTCTCTGGGCCCGGCTATCCAGCCAGTTTCTAACCCAACGAAGCGTGCGCCAGTCCAAGCCAAGAGCAGCCAGTTTCTTGAGGAGAATGCTGTGGGAGACGGTGTCAAAAGCCTTGCTGAAGTCAAGGTAGACCACATCCACAGCCTTTCCCTCGTCCACCCAGCGCGACACTTTGTCATAGAAGGAGATCAGGTTCGTCAAGCAGGACCTGCCTTCCATAAACCCATGCTGACTGGGCCTGATCGCCTGCTTGCCCTTCAAGTGCCGCATGATGACTCCCAAGAGGATCTGCTCCATGAGCTTCCCTGGTACTGAGGTCAAAAATACATAAAAAGATACAAAAGATACAGCAAAATAAAAAATAAAATAAATAAATAAATAAGCTTCAGGCTCACCTTTTTTTTTTTTTTTTTTTTTTTTGTCAATTTATATTTCTACTTAGTTAAAAGGGATAGAGACAAAATTAAACTACACATAATTTAGGAAGAGGCTTAACAAGCCTATGGCTCAAGCTTTGAGTCTGAAAGCTGGCACCAGGTTCTTGTCTGAATAGATTCAGTGCCATTACCAGTAGCTATAACTTCTGTGAAGATAAATACAGATGCAAATATGAATGTCAGTGCCTTATTTCAGGGACGGTATAACCTACAGCTTTATCCACTAGTATCTCACATACTGGACTGACCTCCAGCAGAGTTTGGGTTCTCATACTATAGCTTGAAAGAGGGTTTACCATTAAAAATACTAGTATAAGGGGTTACCTTTTAACTATGAAAGATAACACACATTGCTCAATTTATATTAACTCTCCCAAATGTAAGGCATTGAAATTGATAATGTTCCCTTTTATTAAATATACCAAATAAGCCCTTGACATTCCCTTCAGCAATGATGTTAACTGACTTTCTATTGACTATATGTATGAATAGGATCCTATGTAGCCTCAAAAAAACATTCCTCATATAAAATAATTAATTAATAGAAAGGATAGATTAACCTTTATGGGGAAAAATACATGTCTGGTAAAACTAACAATATACCTGTAAAGTTGTGTAGAACCTGATCATTTCATTTCACTATTTGATAATTTCAGAAGAGTTCAGGCTTAGATGCAAAAATTACACTAGAACATTCAAAATCAGATTTTGATAATTCTAATACTTAAGTGTAGTAAGAGTCATGAAGGGAAACTGAGTATGCCTGAACCCTTGTTATTACTGAAAAAAAATGTAATCCTACACTCAATGGAAGGGGGCTATAGCTCATAAACCTGTCATGGCAAATTGCACACTTTCCCTACAGCAAACAGGACTCACCTCTCCCCATTTAAGCCACGTAACTCATTTAAGGTTTAAAGTACTGGATTTCTACACTCTTTCCTCTCTTTTTGTTTTTGGACAGACTCATCTGAATAGATTCAGTATCATCACCAGTAGCTATAACATCTGTGTAACCATACATTACACAAATGTAACCCATGCAAGCATTTCACTCTGGGTTCTGCCTGTATCGGGCAGACATCCACATTTAGTGAAGGCACAAGAGAGTATCAGGGTAACAAATATATTCCCTTCTTTTATTCTTACTAGAAAATCAATTAACTATGATCACAGTGAAAATCAGATGTTGCAGATTAAAAAAAAAAAAGTGGGTTCTTAGTTCAATGTAAGAGTGAACTGAACATACAGAGAGATGTCTATAATGAAAATTCCTTTCTGAAAATTTCTCTCCAAAAGGTAAGATCTTTACTTAGTGGTAATAATAACTAGTGTAATTGCATTAACTAAGCACTGAAAGAAAATAAGATAATAATTGCTCTATATTACAATTCCTGGGTGTACATTTTGGTTTGTTTTCTTCAAAACAAGTCACATCAGGAACAACATAATCAAACATTTGACACTCATTCTAATCTTTTTTTTTTTTTTTTTTTTTTTTTTAACATCAGAGAGGATACATAAAAAATGCTAGATTCTCATGGCAGAAGTATTCTAATGATATTTTAAATACCTAAGTGCATATTTTTCCATTTCCACACTATTTTTATGAAAATCTTTACAATTCACTTTAATTCAATCTTAATAAACAGAGCCATGAAAACTAGAGTATGAAACAAAGGAGAAAATATAAACTGATCTGAGATTTAAAAAGCCTGGGTTTACTAGAAGAAGTAATTTACCTTCAGTATCTCATCTTGTAACAGCCCTTTTCTTGAAATAAAAAAATATATATATATTCATTGGTAGTTGTAAATAAATACTCAGCAGTCCAGGCATGGATGCATAAAAAGAAAGTCCCAAAGAAGATCAGCATGAAGTATGTCACCACAGTCTTTCTATTTGATCTTGGGCAAGATACCGAATTCAGTTTGTTTAAAGCAGGTAAACATCATTCTTCCCAACTTTGCAAGGTCTAAGAAATTTAGTAGACCCCCATCTTAACAGTGATGTGTACAATAATGAGAAGAATTTCACTCAAATTCTCATACATTATTAGCTAGGTGTCAATAAAATATTTGGAAACAGGGAAAAGAGAATCTAAGGTCCAGTGCACCATTAAAGAGACATAAGATATCAGTCCATCAAGATGACAAAGGTCTATTATACAAAAGAGAAGTCTATAATGAAATACAGGACCTGGAAAGTCATTATTTAGAGTCCTGAGGCCAAGGCAGCTCAAGCCCCAATGCTGCTGAGCTGACAGGCAGTTGTGTCTACTGATGACTCACAATTCCTCCCAGGCAAGGAGTGACTGTGTGGGACTGATGAGGAGAGCTGAACTAATGGGAACTGCAAGCTTTCATCAACCCAGCTGGGGCCAGAGCCACATCAGTTCTTATGTTGCTCAACTTCACAGCTGGTCATTAGGGAACAATGGGCCCAGACAATCAGGAAGGTTTTATTTGAATCTTCATTTCAGAGATCTAAATGTTGAAAATCACATAATGCAAAAGGAAAAAAAAAAAAAAAAAAAAAAAAAAAAAAAGTACAAATTATCTTTCAATGTCACTTATTTTGCAATGCTTTAATTCCCACCTGTGAAATGTGAACAACGATACTTCCTCTGTACCTCCGAGAAACATTGTATGAATTCATTGGAGAGTGTAAACAGATAAAACTGTAATAACCAAAGCCATGTGAATACAAAGCCTGAGAGACAGACTGGAGTGAGTGCATTCTGTCCCTGATTCGTGCACAAGGCCACTTGGATATGCCAGATGCTCTCTAGTTACAAAGCAAACCTCTGCATCTGAGGACTTTATGAATTTAAGATTACAGAAAGCTTAGATAGAAGGATAGTACTGCAGAGAGATTACATGTGACTTCATAGTCAGAAAAAGGATTCTGTAACTAATGGGGGAAAATGTGGAGAAAGAGTAAAAGAATAGTATCATAATAAAGTACTAACGACATGTTTGGGAAATGACTCATGCAGTTAAATTCAGCTTCAGAAAAAAAGCATGATTTTTATATTAGGTAAATGAAAACTAATTAAAAATTATACATCTTTGTTGAAACTACCTAGTTTTCTATTGCAGAAAAAAAATTAGAGCTAATACATTGTGGTGCAATTGCCTAAAGTAACTAGGAAAATAAAACTAACATTCACATTTTAAAGAAAAGGTACAGCATTGAAGAGGCTTTCAGGATAGTGGGTAGCTGCATTACCTGAGCATTCCCTAGGCTTCCAACCTTAGATGCTATCACACTGGGGGAACCTGGTGTTCTGACTCTAAGAAACAGTACGGAGCAGAGTGGAGTGGAGACACCACAGCTAGGCTCTGTGACCAGGTGGGGACTCGATTGTTGTTGTACACACTGAGACCGATAAGCCACACTTTTTGCTGCCCTGAGCCAACGACCTGTCATGTTTTGACAAATGCTGTACTCTAGTGTACTTTTGCTCATTATAATATCATTATAATACCAAAACACACCTCCATCCCAAAAGCTACCCACCTCCAAGGTGCGACCACCCCTCACTGAGCATGCGCTCTGAATTTCTTGAAGCCTATTACTTTAAACGGAGACAGGAAAACTTTTCAGCAATCATAACTAAGATATGCTTGACTAGAGTCACTCAAGCTCCACCTAAAAGATATAAAATAATATAAAGTGGCCTAAGAGAGAGGGGATGTCGGGAAGATACTGTCATTAGGGAACAAGATACTACTGTCAGGGGAGATGCCACCCCGAGGGAATACACCATCCCAAGAACCTCCTGACCCCTGGGATCAGTCAACGGGCTGAGCTTCTCTTCTTCCCCCATTGGGATGCCTTTGGGTGAGATTTTAACACTTGGTTATACTATGTATCTCCGCAAAAACTTGGAAATCTCTATAGAGTCTTTTTGCCTTTTAACACATTAATTTCCAGACTGCGCACCTGTGTATTCATGCATGCTAGCTTGCTTTTGCAGACAGTAAATTATCGCCAGCAATCCAAAGAACCTGTGTACCTGTTGCTGTAATAAATTGCACTTAACTGCATTGTTCCTAGCCGTGATCGTTCTCATTGAACACGACTAGAGTAAGGCTGGTTATACGTTATTGGTGAATCCATGACCGTGGTAGTTCAGTGCTCTGAATCCGACCAGACCCATATCGGTTAATGTGTTATTGGTGAATCTGTGACTGTGATAGTTCAGTACCCTGAATTTGACCAGACCCATAACGGTTAATTAGCTACACCCCTTAACGCGACATACATTCATAAAAGAGATTCAAAATAGTTATCATAACATTTAAAGATTTTGATTTTATAATGTCCTTTATTTATGTCTACAAGTCACATCATATAAGAGAACAAAATACTGTTTTTTTTTGTTTTTTTTTTAACTGCTATAAGTTTTTTGTGTAAGATGTAACTTCATAGCATGGTGGTTTCACTGTATAATATGAAAGTTTTTTATATCCATAAATATCAAAACTAATATTAAGACACTCGAGTGTATGTTTCTGAAGAGGGAAGGGGAAAGGTATACTACATGTCTGAAGTTTCTCTCTAGGTTTAGCTCCTTTAGAAACACTATCTTTAACTGCCACACACTACACCTGTCAAAATTAACATATAAAGATAAGACTCAATAAAAATTACATGATATATATGGGAAACAGCAGCACTGGTGTCACCAGCCATTGGAAGACTCCTTGTATTTTTGAGGCAGACTTTAAAGCTTGTTGCAGCATTGTGGAACAGGCTCCCTCCCTCCCGTTACTTCCTGGGAAGTTCTGCCTATGGGTTGGAGTATTAGCAAGTACCAGGAAGATACCACGTTTGTTGGTGTACTGTCTCCAGGCTTTGATCAGCTAGAAGTTGATTTTGATCTGGGGTGACATTTTCTTTCATTTAACTCTTTCTCATCAGGATTTCTACTTAGTCTAAAGTTTTGGCTAAGACTTTCTGGAACTCTTGCTTGAGACAGAAAATCTTTTTTTTTTTTTTTCTTTTTTTTTTTTTTTAATGCTAAAGACACACTTTGGTGCATCATTGCCTCTGGAATGCTCCCTTCTGATGAGGAATTGAGGTGACATAAACATGAATTAACAAGAGCTATAAAGCTCTTGTATACACTACGTGAATGTCCTCATCAGACAGACAGGTGAGCGTATGAGAATGAACATTAACTTTGCAGATATTGGTGAAAGGTATTAGTGAAACCAGCGGTACTGTTCATTAATAGCATCTGAGAAAAGTCAAGAAGTGATGACAAGAAAAAGAATTTGGTATAAGTGCCTCAGAATAATTACTGAGAAGATATTTGGATGCATTTCTGGGTAACATGGGGATTTGTAAAGCATTTAAGTAGCTGGAAGAAACCAAGATGACTAGAAAAACATAAAAAACAGTCACCTCATTCAGAAAAAAATATTTGAGATTTTGTAAACCACTGAAAAACAAAAAATCATTTGGTGATGAATGCAACTACTGGAAAGGTCAGGATTCCTCAATTCGACCAGCTATTTTACCACCAGCTCACATTCCATGTATCTATTACAACCCATATGCTGCAAATTTTTCAAGAGACTTGGTCTATCTCTCTCCAGTTTTTTGAACATCTCTCAACTGAAGCATTGTAAGAGAAGAGTCAAAATTGCAAACATTTTCTTAGGAATAATAAAATAATTTTATATTCCACTTCCTTGCCATATAAATTTCAAAGTATTCTGATTTTAAAACGAACATAATTAGTAGGCCAAGCAGCAAAAGAGGTTGATTTTATAGCTTTGTGGATAAGATATGAGAACCTGTCATCCTCACAGATCCATCATGGACTCAGGTATTTTTTCTATACTAACTGATTCTCTGATTCCTTTGGGGCGGCCCACCCACGAGCCGAAAGAAAAAAAAAAAAAAAAAAAAAAAAAAAAACTTTAATAAACTAGCATAAAATTATCAATATTATATACCTATAGTTTAAAGTTTCTATCAAAAGATTCAGTATACTTTACATGTGAAGACACACACAAACTATATATATTAAGAGAAGAATGCCACTGGAAAAGACAATTACTGAAAAAGAAGTGGTTAAAAAAAAATACTTATTAACCAGGAAGAATATTCATTTGCAGCATGTATTCCAGACTCAATAACATGAACATACAACCACAGAACAATAGTAAATGCTAGCTAAAATAAATGTCAGTGAAAAAAATAGAGTTCTAATCAAGGAATCCTAAGAAACCCACAGAAGTTAATACAAATTGGTGAATTTCTGTAACTTCACTAAAAATATATCTGTGTCCAAGAATAACAAAGATAGGCTGCTCCTCAAGATATTTCATATTAAAAATATAAAAAGATCAAACTGGCCAATGTAGATCTGAGAAAGGAAAGAACTGTCCATGTGCTGACTTTCTACAGTTCAGCTGGGATAGAATGAGGAAGACGGTAAAATAATCTTTCTACCCAACTGTTTTCATTCCAGAGGAAAAAATATATATACTTCTTTGGTTCTCTTGATATCCACATAACTATAATTTTCTGATAATATCTTATTTTTTAATGAACATTTAAATCTATTAACTTGTCTTCTGGAAGCTCTAACAAATATTAATCTCAGGGATCTTATGAGCATTTTCCCAGAATCACTGGGGAAAAGAAAGTGATCATATTTACGACTATTGTAAAGGACACAAATTCAATTTCTGCATCATGTAAATGTGATAAAATGCAATACAGCACAGTATAACAATATTAGTCCAGATAGTTCTGTTGGCTGATGAGACCACCTTCACACAATTCTGGTTTACTGCAATATATGAAATGGATTATGAACCAGAAAAGATCACACTGAATTAACATTCTGTATATGTTTCTTTAAATCTAAATTATTTCTGTCCAAAATAACCCAGTTTGAAGTGTCAGGGGGTTAACAAATAGTTCCGTTACAAGAATGAAAGAGGACAGCTTAATGACAGCCTGTTCTCCTGATCTTTAAAGGAAGCATCTCTGTCCAGAGATGATTTTCAGCACTTTAATCAATGTTACAGTTCAGGTATCACTAACCTTTCATGCCATATGTCCTGGTGCAACTACATGCTGTAAAAGACCAAGCAAAACTGTCACATTAATCACAATATCTACTGTTAAGCTTCATCTTTTAAGGAAGAATCAAAAGGAGCTAGAATTTAGATTACAGAAGAGATAAATTAGGTAAATAGTGTATTAAAAACTTAAGTGATAGATAAAATTGAAGAAAGACAAAACAAAAACAAAAAAAAAAACAGATAATACAGTGACTTTTTATTAAAAAAGACTACAATTTAGATAGGTCTTTGTCTGGGAGGAAGTCATGTTATTTATTATTTTTGAAAATAAGGGTAAAGTGGGATATATCTTCTCCTGTTAATCAAGAGCAAATTAAATCCACTTTACCATGCTGTAAAGAGATCCTTCTTAACAGACTTTCGTTAAAGTATGCTTTACTACTTTAGATACTCCTGACATTTATTTGTATGGACAACTGGAATCACTTTTGTATATGGATATGTCAGCAGAAATATGCAAAACATTTTATATTCTAGCAACACTTCCCCAGTACAATTTTAAGTGAGTATTTCAGCATATACTTATTTTTTTGGTCTTTATAATTGTTGGAAAGTTTACACTGTGCATCATTTCTTTTGAAACTATTAAAAACTTTCAGTGTGTAAAAACTAGCATTAGGGCAAAATAATTAAATTTTATTTTCATTATAATGTTAAAAAAAAGTTTTTTAAAAAAATATTGTTCAGTTTTGCCCCATCTAGATGTCTACAAAGATTTCTGTTAATTTTTAGTTCATCACAGTCACAGAAAAAAAATCCCTTTATGAAGACTGAAGCTGTATTTTCAGTATAATCTA
The DNA here is from genome assembly GCF_011077185.1 of Oxyura jamaicensis. Lineage (NCBI taxonomy): Eukaryota > Metazoa > Chordata > Aves > Anseriformes > Anatidae > Oxyura > Oxyura jamaicensis. Next base: position 74,243,566 of record NC_048894.1, read on the forward strand.
CATTTGCTGCACTTCCCATGAAGACCATACAAATTTCAGTATAATGATCATGAGTTGCATCCCCCCCAAGTAAATGTTAAAATGTAAGAAATGCTACTAGATTAAAAACGAATACAGGGAAGATAAAGGCTACAAAATGAATGCTTCTTTCATGCAGGTTTCAGGGTTTTCCTTAACAGGACATATATACTTCATGTGTAGCTGGAACTCAAATGCATACATCTCATGAATAGTTGCTTTTGCTAGCTCAAAATAGTCCTATAAGCCTACTACAGCACACTGTATGCACATCAGCCATTTTCTGTAGAATACCAATGATTCAGATGTCATTAAAAGGGAAGGGAAGAGTAGATGTAAATGTCTTTGTAAGCAAAAAAACAGGCAAAATGAAAGTAATAAGTATTTGAAAGTTAACTGATTTTCTACTGTATTGTCAAGGAAACCTATGGAGTCAGCCATGCACAAGTTAATACTAACTTTATAAATTCCTTTGCTGGGTTTTACAAGTAAAAAAGCCATTACTATCATAGAAGGAAAAAAGGAGTTCTGAAGGTGTGTTGTTTTTTTTTCAGTTGTACATTTTTGTTACCTTCAATGGCTGCTGTTAGTGTTGCCAACATTATTTTTATTTTAATGGGACAGATTTTCAGCATTTCATTACAGAAAAAGTGTAAATTTACATTGCACAACACATAACTCAGGATGATGACAATCAACATAGCCCACTATCATTATCAGAGAAATTGTAACCACAAATTTCTTTTCAGATTTTGTACAAATAGCACACTCTGAACTTCATTCACATTGAAACATTCTATCACATTCTATCTCTAATTCTGTTTAACCAGGAGCTCATCAATGCTAGCAGTAAAATTTTTGATGCATTATTCAAGTTTGGGAGAACTCAATAAACCTACTTCAAACAAATGACTCCTGTTCATTTATGATATTGCACAGTGATGAAATAGTCAATATAGACTTGAAGACAGAGAAACAGCATACCTAACAAGGTAAAACACTTTCAAATCCTTCTTGTAGTAATGAATAGTCATGAACATGAAACAGTTTGTTTTCCTGAAAAAATCCCTCTGAAATTCAGATAACCTCAAACCTCCAATAATATGTAGACTGCTATCAGTGCACATATGATGGAAAAGTTGGTTTGGACTGGCTGAGCATAAAAACCCAAAACACTATGACTGACAAAATATTTACTAGAGAAATTACTTTAAAAGGCTTGAGAAACAAGCTAAGAAGTTTGTAGAATTTTCTGCATTCATTCAAGTCACAATGCTGTAAACCAGACTTATGCCAACTACAGTAAGAGATACTGAGTAGCAACTCAAAATTTTACCTGCAGCCAGGAAGCATGGAGGTGTATGTGTTTTAACTATAAAATTTCCCTATAAATATTTCTAATTTTCATGTGATTCTGTTTTTATGTTTTAACAACATAGGTCAAGTTTGACTTTATTCATACTTGATAACAAAACACCCAAATACTCATAGTGGTTTCAAAACACTTTGGCTAATGAATATCAGACCTCAACACAATAACGTATTCTGTACTATTTGTAAGTTGTCCAATAGCTAAGAGCTCTCCCCGAGAAATACGTTGTTGAAATATAATAGCTCCGAAAGAAAAGGAAAAAAAAAAAAAAAAGCTTTTTTTTTTTTTTAGTTAAAAATTAAACACAGTGTTTTCTGACTACATGTATTCTATTACTGCAAACATCTTCTGGCCAAAGAAAGATTCTACTATGCAAGCATGGAGAAGAGCTTCTGAAGCAGAGAAGATCTTTATAGCCATGCCACTATACTGTTCTAATAGAAGGAGCTTCTCATGCAAGCCACTCTGCTAGAAGCTCTGATCCTATTCATACTTTAAACACCCATAAAACAAATCAGCTCATTTTAATTCCTTTTAATGCTAACCATTATATTTTATTTGTGATTGTAACAGTTAACTGAAGATGAACGTTTTCCTGAGTCTGTCTCTGCCTTGACATTTATAGGATTCACTTTAAATGCCATTGTGTTTTCTTAATAAGATGATTCTTTTTCAATCAATATTTATATGGGCTATTAAAGAGTTACTACATAAGGCCAAAACCATCCTGCAATAAAGTGTTCTTTTACTATTGCATAGACCTCTACTCAGCAATGCACTGTGAAGATAAAGCAAAGTGTTTGGGACATTTCACTTTCAAAGTTCACACCTCTCCCTTGAGTTAACTCCATTACAAAGTAATGCAAGTACAAAGATGCTACACAGTCAACAGGACATTGACTGAGACTCCTTTGCTAGGGTAGACTAGATCAGCCAGTGAAATTACGTACTTATTTGAGCAAGTTGTTACCTGCAGGAGTTCAAAGGCTGACAGAACGTCTGCTTCAAGATCTGCTATTGTGATCCCTTATGATATAATGCCTTTACACAAATGCATGTACGCACACAACATCTTTGCCATAAAAGAAAAAAGATTAGTCATTGATCGACATTACTGTATGTTGGCTAAACCATTCAAACATTTGCCATTACATTTAATTTCTGAGAGGTACTGTATACTGCAAGCTCTCCTGTGTCCCCAGATGTTCCACGGTCATTCCTGATATGTTAGACTCAATGTTTGCATACTTAAGAAAGCCAAAACCACCAGTTTTTACTGTTGTTGCTCGTGAACGTTGTAGTTGAGGAGGCAAGATTTATTAATTTTTAATATAGCATTCTATAGTATTGAATAGTGTCACTGCCATTTCTTGCATGAATTTATCTAAAAATTAAGTGATTAGTAAATTTTATGCTGATCCTTTCTATATCAGAGAAGAATACACTTTGGTCTGAACAGAAACAGAATCTGTCAGCTGCCCTTCAGCTAAGGCACAAATACATTCTCTGAAAATGAAAAAAACTCTGTCTGTTTTGTAATTTAGACTGCTCACAGTCAGGTATTTCAGACATAATGAGTCTTTAATACATTTTAAATCTGTTTACTTCTATCAAATTTATTGCAACTTTCATCAAAATAGGAATGTTTTTCTTACACAGTAAAGTGCCTTTCAAATATCATACCTTCAAGTCCTGCAAAACTGTCTGAAATGTTGAATATTTAAAGTGGTAAGATAAAATGTCAGCTGGTCTTCAAAACATATACAAATCATAGGTCCACTTTCAAAACAGACTGTCTTAAACTAGGTACTTGAACCTCTATTTCAGAGCTGTAGATCTGGAAGCATTTAGGAATTATCTGAACTCAATATTTTTGTTTGCTGATACCAGCGCATAATTTCACACCAGCTATAAATTCAGACACTTTGTGCAGCTTGTAACTAGGACAGCTACTGCCAAGAGTCTTTGACAGAGAAAACTTAGTGTACTTGCCCCAAAACAGTCTTTAATAATTTCTTCAGCTGAGGAAACAATTTGTTCTGCTTTCCTTGTTCATTTTCTTATTCATCACTGGCTAAGTTTTCCTAAGTTTCTCCTTCCCTGAGGCCTCACAGGTCACTTGGTCCCTGTCCTATATAGGACATCTTGAACAATGTACATGTCAAAAATTAGGAAGCGCTGCTATATGCAACAGAGAAACTGATAGAAATCTGTAGGAAAGGAGGGAGAAAATTCTTGAACACTTATGTTCAAGAAAAAGCTGTGGGAAAGTTCTACAGAACAGGTCAGAAAGAAAAAGGGTAAGAAATTGGAAATAACAGGCTCATACCGATGAACAATTAGCATTTAGATTAAGGAAGCTCTCACAGTTCAGGTGTCACAAATGAGCAATGTGAGCACACAAAAAAAGTGTGATTGAGAGATGCAGATGCAAAACCAGCAGCAGAGTTTCACTGCTGATTCCCACAGTGGTATGTATTTAAGAAACCAAAGGCCGGAGGATGATGACTGATCAGTGGATGCGCCCCACACTAGCTGCCATTTGACATTTTATCATCTTAGCTACAGGCATGTGAGTATCAGTGAATATAGTGGCATGCATCGCTGTATGACAAATTGTGTGCCAATTGTTTCAAGCAGGTTCATGGGGCAATTATCCCTCTTCTTCCCCATCTTTCTAAGGACAACCAAGGGAAGTGGGATGTGTAACTGATGGCCAGGGACATTTGGTTTTCTTAAGATCATTATGAAAGTGTACATCGACACTGTAGCTTGCTTTGTTGTTCTGTAGGAAAGACAGACTTAATCTGATCTCAAAAAACACTTTATGTGCCCTCTTCCAGGACAACTCCCCTGCTTTGTGTGCTCATTTATTTGTTATGGGCTTTCCTGTAGTGCTAGTGACCTGCCGTAACAAGAGACACAACCTTTGCTGGGAACTGTACTATAAAAGCACCGCAATGCACAGCAAAAAACAGCCCTGTTTGCTTGCCTGTGGAATATTTTTGAGCTTCTTTGACCTGGGACAGACAAAGTAAGAATGATCTCCGATTAGTTTTGTTGACATTGGCACTGCCCAGAATTGATACCTTACTCTCCTAAAACCATCAGGTCACTCTATTGAAAAGCTAATGCAAATAAACACACTCAAACTCTGCATTTTCAGGCATCCAAAAGCTTTCGAAGCCATGAGTTCTAATAATGTTACACTTAAGTAGCATTATAACATTTAACAGAGTTATTTCAAATAATAATAATAATAATAAATTAAATTCAAGTAGGATGATTTAATGGATTTAAAAATAAGCAACAAAATTCACGGTGTAACACCAAAAGAGGCTTTTACAGATAACAACTTTTTTCCTGATTTTGTAATGCCGTTGATGGTCACATTTATCTGCCCAGTGCGATGCCAGATTTATTTTGATTCTTCTATTCCCTAGTAACAGTATAAAGTACATGGTAGCTCTATACCAAATTGAGTATCAGTTCTGTTAGTTCAGCTTAGCAATCCACAAATTCTAAACAGTGAAATGCTAAATAACAGAGTAAGCACATATCATCACTGCAGGGCCTGACAAACAACTGGATACTTATCCTGGAAATTAACTGCATTTTAAGTAGTCCTAAATGGGTGAAAAAGCAAATCTTAGATATGTAAATCCATAAAACACATTTTATCTGCTTGTGAAGATGTGTAGTAGCTAATTAAACAGTATAATAAAATGATTTTATCTAATGCATTTATGCCCAGTAGTTGATCAGCAGCTACTCATTTCTTTTTTATGTGGCTTTGCTTCCTGACCTGATCCTTTTTGGAAGTGGGAGGAATTGATATTAATTGTGTGGTAAATTTCTTTAAGATGTTTTTATTCTAATTGTTTTATTGTTATTTCTTGCTAAAACTGATTGTTTTCACCAGAACCAATATTACACAAATCCAATGAGTGAGTGTGGGCAGAGGTTACTCTTCACAACAGGAGTAAAATGCATCTCACTTCTTCCTGTAACTAGTTACATAATAGCTGGTAATTAAAATCCAAATAGTCCAAACCACAGCTTAAGAAATCTAGTGAGTTAATTTAACCATTATGATGGCTTGAAGACAAAGACTGAGAAAGACAATATAATACTGACAATTTTATCCACTTGCCATTTATTCTGCTCACTGAAGCTCACACTGCACGTGAGCTAATTGAGCAGGAACTTCTGTAGAAGTGGCAGTTTGCTGTTGGTTCATTATTATCTCTGCCTGTCTGCATTCCACTGCTGCCCTTTCAGGTGGAAAGCTTCAAGGGGCACACAGTCAAATAGCATTTTAAGGACAGCTGTGGAACAGTATTTACGAACTGAGATATTACGCCTGCAGAAGCACCCTCCCAGTTAGTCTCTAGCTGCCGTGCCATCTGCTCTAATTCAGTTCCACCTCTCTTCTTCTCAGCACTTGGCTTCCCATAGAAAGTAGGATATTACACCAAATACAAGAACAAGTACCAAAGATGGCATTTCAGTTTGCCTACTGCTAATAAAATGCATACTGACAAAGTTATTTTAACTGCCTGCATATTTGCACGGCAACACACACTGAATTATCTATAAAAGCCTTACTCTGTTGCACAGAGGACAACTCTACCATCCATAAAATAAGCAAGTCAAGTAAGACAGAACAGGAAATGTGACCTTAAATGCATTCCTTACTGAAGAAATTAATAATACCCCTTTAGGAGTTAGGATGATCCTATTAAATTCAATATGTAATGAATGAAGTCAATGTAAAATGCTAACAGAAATTTATTAGTATGGGAAAAATGCCTGAGTGCTCTGGTAACCATAGGAAGGTAGAAATAACTACGGTAATCATAGGCACAAAAAATATAAGAAATTACTACAGTACGTCATCTGTACTGTTCCTCTAGTTCTGGAATTTACCAAGTTTGACTCTTGAATTTGATGTGGTGCCTGTTGCATCAGTTCTCACTCAGAGACCTAACAGCCACTGGTGCATATTCCCTGCACCTTCCTGAGCTGTTCCGGTGGCCTCACCTGCTCTTGCTTGGCCTTTTGCCCAGACAGGCAGGCAACAGCACAAACCCTTGCTGCCTCAGACCAGGTGCAAACTGAGGGATCAATTAGGTGCCATCAGCTTTTGGACAAGCTGAGCATCAAGCTCCTAGCTGCTGGAAGGCCCACTGACTGGATTTGGAGGCTGCATGCTGCCTCTAAATCAATTTATTTTTTCCCCGTTGTAAGAAATAAACTTTTTTTTTTTTTTTTTTTTAATTTCTACTTGTCAGTTAAATCTTGTTGAAGGTGATAGATAAGCTCAAACATAATACAAGAATACACAGATAGATATACAAAGAAAAAAATGGATGCATATATCTTATTTTCTAGGGAATGCAAGCAAAGCTTTTAAAGAAACACTGATGTCATGTCTGAATTTGAATTCATTAGGGAAGAAAGTAAAAGCATAAAATCACATTGTATTTGTAATTGAAAGCTTAAATTGTAATTGTTGGTTAAATTCTTAAGATTATTAATGTCACAGTTATTTCAACAGTGAAAAGATTACTTGATGGTTAGCTTTGTTCTGCATTATATTTCCTTATATTTCCTTTACAAACCTTTACTTTCAGATCAAATCTTGTGCTTCATAGGCCAGCATGTTCTTGAAAATTTGAGGAAGTCACTAAGTCGGGTCTTCCTAGAGATAGTGGAGGACATTCACTTCTGAAAGAATACTTTTAACAATGCAGTGTTTGGGTTTCAGAGTGAAAATATTCTCTTCCAGTCCATCAAGTCCAGAAAAAGCCACCAGGGAGGTATGTCAAAGGTTGGTTTTAAGTGTTCAAATATAGTGGGCTGAACTGAAGTTGCATCAAAAGTTTAGGCTAACAGGCAAATCATTTTAGAAATTAGAAGAGGGGAATTGTTTGAGGCTACTTTTCTGCACATCAAATTTATCATTGACCCATTCTTTAGTTTTCAGGAGAGTGAGATCTATGTGACATTTCTTCATTGTCTTCATATCTTTCTTTCTTCTTCCGGGCCTCCCATTTTGATAGGGATTAATACTGTTTTGTCACCTGCATGCAGGCATACAGGGAATTAGATACAAGGAGTATATACATCTGTAGCCTCACACCTCCACAGGAGTAGAGGTACATACTTTCTGTGACACTGTGCGTATCTATATGGGCTCACAACCCTGTTCTGCAGCTTTGTCACACCTAACGGCTTACATGGCTCAGGCTTCCACCTCAGACTATGAGGCAGCATTTTCATAACAATCCAGTGTACATGAAGACATGGTAAGGGGCAGCTGGCTCAACTAGGTATTTTTGTTTGGTGTCATGGGGACTCTGCTATGGAAAAACTCACAGGTACAAGGAAGTTAATCAGCTGAACTCTTCTGATTTTAGTGAAGCTGGACCAAAGCTGCTTTTCAACATATGGAAGAATAGTAAGAGTAATTAAGTTGCCAGATGGAACTATTAAACACTGTTTTACACATCTCATTTAACTCAATATATTGAATTCAATGTAAGTCAAATATATTTTGGAAAATATTTCCAGTATATTTTAAAGACATCACCAGTAAAAGTATGATGCTTCTTTCTCTGAATAATATATTATATTTGAAGGTAGCACCCATAGGTTTTATCTATATAAGCACACAAAATATTATACAGGTCAAAATATAAAAATATTCCATATAAAACCAAGCCACATTTTAAGAACTAGGATTTGGGGAAAAACAGAGAAAAGAGTTTTCCTTGCGGATAAACTTTCATTCAGTTATCTGATGAAGTAGTCAATTAGCAATTTTACATCTGCAAACTTACTTCTGTGCAGCCTCCATACACATATTAAGTGTTCAAAATGAGATTCTTCTCCACCTTCCCAAGTTAAAATCTTCTTGCCCTATCCTATGTAGCAATACAGGAAACAGCATCTATTTGTTCACCTATAGAAAGCCTTCCTTAACCTAAGAAACAATGAAATGGTCAACCTACTGGAAATATTAATTTGCTATGCTCTATTTGGTCCAGAACTACTTGTCTGAGAAGGCTGCAGCCCTCCCTGGAATCCACCTGCTATGGCAGTCTTGGTGGGGTGGTACAGGAGACCTTGTGCAGCTTTGTAGTCCCAGTTACAGCCCGGGTTGTCACAGCATTAGGAGTACATTTGCTGCTGATATGCTTGGCAGAGAAACAGTTAATACTTTCCTAATGCTATCAGCTTTCTGTCAACATCATATTTCAAAGGATGCAGGCAGATGGCATCACCTGCAAAGCTATTGTTTTAGTTTGTCATGAGACAGAGCGGTACCTGGAGAGCATTCTGAAGTTACCATCAAACAGGTTAAGTACAGAGCCTGCATGTTTGACAGAAATAACTTAAATACTTCAACGAATAAAATACAGTGTGTTGTTTTTTGGTTTTGTTTTTTAAATCGCTGAGATGTTTGAATCCTTGTGGGAGTTTCAAGCACTAATTTTCCTTAAAAATGTTTTTGTAAAAGCACTTGCTGCAAATGTTGTCAAGGTCAGATAGGAGGTGCCTGAAGTGAACAAATGTAATAGAAATAATTCTGTACCTTTTAAAAACTATATTAAGAGTCTATATCACAGGCTGTCTTACTTCTCTTATTTTGGCTACCTAATTATTCTAGCATCTCTACAACGATAAAAATTCTTTGCTGAGCATTTATTCAGGAGATGTCATAATATGCAATGTTTTAATAGCCAACTGAATTAACATGTGGGTTTGCCCCCCCAGAAATAATCCTAGAATTACTGCAGAATGTCTGCAGTAATCCAGTTATAATATTGATTACATATACCTAGGAGTTCTTGCCTTGCTTCTTTAAATAAGGTTCTCATAGGTCAGTCTATAGTATACAAAGATTTTCTTGTATTTACAGATGAAGTTACAGACACATTGGATATGTCTTCATGTCCTCATTTCCACACTGCAAATGTGTATTGCTATAAAGTGATGAGGTAAAAATAGAGGTACAATCAAATGGTGGAGACATCTACCAAGGTAGAAATAGGCTGAAAATGCAGATTGCTATGCAAATATTCTAGCTCTTTTTGTGCTACTAGAACTGTGTGTTAACAGTATAAAGCCTCAGGCTTCTTCCTCAGTATCTAATGCATTTGAGAACTATTGTTTGCTGCAGATGTGACCCAGCTTTCTTGGAATGAAGCAGAAGGCTCCTTAAACCTAATAAAGTAGCATTACTGAGCTACATAACCTCTTTTGAATGAGAGGAAGATGAAGAAAGATGAAAAAAATACAAATTATATGCAGATGCAGAAGTATACACAAAGAAAGAAAAAAGCACACACAAATCAAAACGCTAAGAATAAAAGCAGATAATAAGGAGACCATCAGGATGGTCGGTCCACACACATGCACACCAAGATGTCCTGCACATCATGGACAAGCTCTGCCTGCAACAGCACAGGAAACAGCCTGGCTGCAGATACAAGCAGAGGCAAGCACACAATTTTCTGCCATTCTGAGTGATAATTTACTGATGATAGACTACTGAGATGGACGTATTTTATGCAGTGCTTAAAGCACTAAGGTCTAAAGGTGGCTGTACATGACTCTGTCTTATACATTGTACCTGCTTAATTATAAAGGAAATAAAACAAATCTGTGGTTTGTTGATTAAGCCATCAACTGGGTGCATAAGCTGCTCTTTGTGTGCCACTGTTACAAGGAAATAAGCACTTTTTGATGAATTACTTCTGATTTTAGACATAACCTTCAAGAGTTTTCCCATTGTGAGACATTTAATATTACAAATCTTTCTTCATAGATTCCTGTTTCACACTTTCTACCCTTTTACTCAACCAGTTCGGGTCTACTCTTAACAGATTGAGAAATAAATGCAGCGCAAAGCATCCCCTGGATTAGAATTTACAAAGTTGTATGGGGAGATGGTTAAAATATATATTTTATCCATTACACTTTTTGAGAGTTCAAAAGTGTTCCCACATCTCCGAGAGACAATGCAGAATCATCTGTAAGGAGCCCAAAGATAAATTTTAGACCACCTACTATTTCAGAAGGTAACTCATCCGAGATGTAGGGAGAACAAGGGGTTTAAAGTCCCTGCTTGGCCTAGCTTGGCACAGAAACCCAACCTGCCTTTGCAAGTGTGGGTAAGCATTCTACCAGCTGCACTACTGAGCCATTTACAATTCCTCTCTATACCAACGACCTTTTAAATTTTTATAAAATTTTAAATACCTTCCTTGGAGAGACTTAGGCTGTAATAGTACGGAGTTAAAGTTACTTAAAATGAGAGCTGGGCTAAAGCCAAGGCAAATAGGGATTCACATTTTATTTTCTCACATCCCAAAAATACTCCTTAACCACTGTGCTAACCTCTAGTTTGACAGCTTTCTTCCCATCTCTCTCTTCCTCTGTTCTAGGCATACAAAATGTCTTGAAGCAATGGCAGCTCTACAGAAGAATTTTCTGCCTCCCGGCCCCATCATTACACCTAAGTGTCCTGGACTGCATCCATCAGCATGCGTGTCCTGTTTGCCTGCATAGTTATTAGGCTGTCACATATAATAAAAATCCTCTTTTCACCAATGCATGAATGCATCATGAGGATATAAGCAAACATTTTGTGACACTTGCAAGGAAAAGTATGTGCAAGTACAGTCCATAACAAGGAAAGTTTACTTTCTGTTTCTGTCCTGACTTCTTCCATAATATATGTGCTTTAAAGCAGAAACAATGCAAGTAGCAGAAGCACTCAGCAGACATCACAGCACAACTAGACTGGTAAAATATAAATGACTTAGGAAAAAAGAAAACCTAAATTAAATTTTGTACTCCACATTTAGCCTCTACAATGAAGCCATAATGATCTCAGTGCTGTGTTATTATCACCATCTATTTGGCCCATATGATATGTTCTGATGTTAAGCTGTATCTGGATAATGCATTTGCATGAGCCAAAATCAAAACAAACACATTGATATCAGGTGCAGTATTGATTTACACTGGTAGTCCAAAATATAATATACATAAATATTGCACATTGAAAAAAAATGTACTCTGTAATTTTACAAGACAATCATTTCATTTGTTGTAATAAATTAGTAATCTGACAGATTGCAGACAGAGCAGTGTTTACAATATTTTAAGGTTCATCTTGTTTCCCTGTTACTGTGTTGTTTTGGCAGTGAGACATAATTCATGCTTTCCTTTCTATCCTACTGTAATGGCAGTGCAGTAAATTATACCTGAGGTTATTTTAGCCAATCAGGAACCCTGATTAGTTGTAGTCTAATTAAGGAATAATGAATGGGGAAGTGACAAATTTCCCCTTCCTCATTTATTTTTGTAATTAAATTGCATACTGTGCATCAATCAAATAATCTACATTATTAGAATTTGCAAACTTTTTTTTTGGAACCCACGTGGTGCTTTGTTGGCAGGAGCATTTATCAGGTTTTATGGCCAGCTGTCAAGAAATCATAAGGCACAGACATTAAGCTATCTATCTGATAAATGTCCTCCAGAAAAGATCGAAAAGAATCATCCATAGCTTATACAAGAATGCCAGAGCAATGTGCAGGGTTTTCACTAAGTGTGTGAGAGGGCCAGTGCTTGATGTTAAGATAATTATTTACATTCTCAAATGACTAAGGCCAATATTTCTCCCAGGCTCTTAAACTTATACTTAACTTTTCTGTGGTGTTATTTGTCCTTCTGTTAGTCTTTATCTGCACTGAAACAGTGACAGAATGGACAGTGTGCTGAATAAATTACCGGTGACCATCTCTAAAATAAATAAATAAATAAATGATAAAAATAAAAATGGATAAAGTCAACATTACACATTCCTAAGTTCACAAGCTACAGATATAATGTACTTTGTGGGCCTAAGTCTTATGTGAGAGTTAGGAAGTAGTAAAGTAGGAAGACTGCTTAGGAATGTTCAAATACAGGGATTTGCTTTTGGAAAATTTCTACTTTCCCAAGGAAAAAAAAAAAAAAAAAATGACCAAAAGATTTTAGCCAAAATGCATCATTGCTTAGTTCAAATATTTCCTTGATGTCACATGATAAGTGGAATTCAAGACTTACAGAATCTCCCTCTTGTTCTAATGGGACATCTATCTGCTCATACGTCCTGTACTCCCCAGCTGTTTCACAGCCCCTTTCCATAGTGGGTGAGCATGTCAGAAGACTGTCATGGCCACAAAGCATCATGCTGGGTGAGGAAATCCAAATGGCATTTTTAACTTTCAGAGTAAGAAGGCAAAAACTACAACATCACGCAACCTTTCTGACTTAAATACTTTCAATTTTCAGGCATTTGTCCAGGGAATATTTTGCTTGACCTATTTATCTCTCTTTTTACATTCCTTCATGAAAGCAAATTCACTAAATGTTTTCTTCAGCTGAAATCACATTATGACAAGAAATATATTTCCATCAGGAAAGTTTTGGTCAGTGCTTCTACAACCCATTCTGAAGCTGACAAAACTAACTCATTCTTGGTAGTTCACAACTCTCTTTTCAGTTCCCTGCTTATGCAAGGTGGACAGTTTATATGCTTAGTATTAGTTAAAATTCAAACCCTTCTGTTTTTACATTATTTTATTTTATTTATTTATTTTTCCATTTTTCATTAGTATCTCATCATGCCCAAAGCTATTGCTGCAGTTGACTGACAACTTTAAAAGTGGGATAAAAATAACAATGATAAAAAATTCAAACATAGAAGCAACATGAATGAATAAGTCATTAGGACTAGCTATTGATGCCTAGTATCAAAAATAAGCTGACCCAGCTAAAAATAGTATGTACAGCATTAGTGGCTGACCAGCCTCTCATATTACATAAATAAATATGTAAGTATGTTTAAGTGAAAAGATAAAGTGACAACAGTCATTAGAAAGTCACCACTGCTACTGAAATAAAGCTAATCATGTCTCTCTCATCCATTCCCTTTGCAAGGTATCATGGTACAGTGTCATATTTGTCTTGGAATTGCTAAATTATATTTGAGGCAGAAATAAACATTGTCCTTATAATTTAAAATGAAATGTATGAGAAAGATCCACATTTCAACTCTAAACTAAGCCCACTAAAGTTTGAAAAGTATTTTCTTAGTAGAGAAAAAGTAAAGCAAACTCTAGGAAAAGTTGTGCAGGGAAGATTTTTTTTTTTTTTTTTTTCCTGTCAGGTATTCTGTGGTACGCTAGATCTAATGAGCTTCTTAACTTTTGAGAAGTGTAAGTTTACATGCCTGTGGGTATCCATGTAAGACAGAGACAACACATATCTGATATCTTTTAAAGATTTACAGTTCCTGGTGACATAAAAAGCTTCAAATCTTGCTTTGCATGTTTTCTCATCTAGGTTCATTCTCTACCTAAGGTTTAACTTAAATCCTCAAGAAAATGCAAACATTTACCTCCTACTTTGTAATTAAAATGAAACAAGGAAGTTAGGACCCTAAGTACCTCTAAGGATCTTTATTTCCATTAAAAATCTAGACATGAACAAGAATCCTAACTCTATCTTCTCAAAGACAATAAAAAGAGTAACAATGTTAAGTATGCATTCTCCCCACATATTTTCATATAGCAAATAAATAGTTACAAATTCCTTTGTAGATCTTTTACCATGGTGATATTTACAATGTCTTCTTCCTAGCGTATATTCCAGTAGCCTACGTGGAAACAAACTAACAAACAAACAAACAAAAAACAATAGAACCAACAACTTCTAACTTCTTTCAGACCAGCTTTTTCACTGCAATATTTTTAACACAAAAGCATTAAGGATGTAGTGAATCAAATATTTTTACATGTTTCAGATAAAGATAAAAGCAAAATGGTAAAATTCCATTCTTTTTTACATAACTCCTTACAAACAACTTCGTTTATTGACAATTATATCAATACTAACACAAACTTTGAAAACTTGAAATGTTAAGCTTTTATGTTTCATTCCAAAAATTACTGTGCTGTAAAATTACAAGGTAATAGTTACAGCTATGGTTATGGTTTGAATGACAATCTTTGCTTTGCTTGCGAAAAAATAAAAAATAAAAAAATGCCCATAGTTCACATGTCGTCTAGTACTAGTCTGCAGAGTTTGAAAGATGCTTCATTGTATTCAGAATATGAACTAGTCCTGAATGTTTCTCAGAAATGATAAATATGCTATAATTTCTTTGAGACATAGAAGCTGGGAAGAGGGAGATAAAGCTTGGATTTTGGTGAGGGAGATAAAGCTTAGATTTTGGTCTTGGCAAATGGTGCTTCTGAATATCCTGTAAGATTTCAGTAAGCCCTATATGCTTTAGGAGCAAAAACACTTGAGTGAAATAAGATTGCATGACATAAAGCTTCCAAACAGAAATGTAATATTGATCCTCAAAAATCATTATTCTGTTAATGCAGGGGGAGGGAAAAGGAAGAAAAACTCCTTCTTCTAAAGCTTCAGGCAAATATCACAAGGGAATTCTGAGCCCTCAATATGCCGCAACTTTCAGCAAATTAAAATATGCAAAACTTTTCAGAGTTTTGATGTAGTAAACATTTCAAAAGCCATTTTTCACTATTTCATTGTGTGTATATACCGCTACGCAGCTGGGAAATCTAATTTAGGTTTGAAATCTGCTTACAGTTTTGAGATCCTTGGCAGTGTTTCTGGGGAGGTCTTTGCATAATGATTTTTGAGCAGAATAAAAATGTTATTAGAGCCAAATCTATTGTAAGGTAATGAAATGGCTTTACTCATTTATAATAAGTGCCCAACTTTTTCCCTTATTCCCTGCCTAGCAGGTCACCACTGCAATATTATTTTAATCACAAAGAACTATATTTCTAATGTCTCACATAGGCAAACAACCCACTCCACATTATTTGAACTATTATGGAAATATATACATATAGGTTTTATAGTACACATACATAGGTAGTTTTTAGATATGGGTCAGAGATAAAAGGAGTTGAAGGGTTAAGAAAGCATATTTCAAAATACTTCATCACTACTTGACACTGCTGACTATGTTATATTTATCATCATCTAGAAGCAGAGAAAGTGGGGAAAAAAAACAATGTTAACTGGTGCTTTCCACTTGCATTTTTCAATATCAATTGCTTTCCTTAGAAAGGTGTTCTTGAATGGTGTATAACCATTCTTTCTCCCTAGTGTCAGAAACTGTTGGAGGATCTTTAAATTCAACTGCAACAAAACTAATTCACATGAAGAACATCATTATTTCTTTATGCATAAGAAGTGATTTCTCCTTTACGTAGGCTGCATGTGCAGCTGGTAGCAAACAAAGAAGTTCATTTTCTCTATTTCTTTAAGTCTGATATCTTTGGATAAGAAAAGGATAGGAAACTATTCCTCTGCCCACTCATATTTTAGCTGTAGTCTATATTAACTGAAGTGTTTTATGTTTAGGAAGGTTTAGTTCCAGTGAATTTTATGACAGTTTTATTGGAAACCTTTAACATGATTTGGTCTTTGTGAACAGCTGGACCAGTGAGCAGCCTGATGGTCACATAGTATAAATGTAGTGATAGGTGAAAAAACACTGATCATCCAGGAAAAGAGAAAGAGAGAGAGAAGTAAAAATAAACCTTAAGAGCATCTTACAAGCATTTACAAGCACACTCAAAATTTCACTTATTCTGTGCCATCACTTAGTCTGTTTGAATTGCTGTCTGTGCCTATGTGAGGACAATCCTTCAGAATAAATGACAGGGGCAGCACTGGAAAAAAAATGTTATATTGTTACTTGCATTGTATGTACAGCTAGAAAGCATCACTCTTTTCCCTTCTTCTCCTTGTTGCTGCCAGCCCAAGTCTCTCCTGAGTGGTATCTGCAGTCCATACAGATGTATAGGTTTGTTGTCTTCCTGATGGAAATTGCTCCACCTTCATGTGAGATACTCAAACTGAAAGGGAAAAAAAAAAAAAAAAAAAAAAAAAAAAAAAGATTGCGAGGCACTCAACTTGCAAATAATTTGTCACAGCAGGTCAGGGTCAGCTAAATTTCCTCACTAAAAAGAAAAAAGCAAGAAGCAAAAGACAGAGACACAGATCTGATTTCTGCAAACGTCCAGCCCGTCTGCTCTGCCAGATGGCCAATTGAATCACAGGAGGAAGGTGTCACAGTCACAGAGAAACCCAAATCTTTCGTGCTTTATCATACTCTAGCCAAAAGTAATAATTCAACAGCAGCCAACAGAACCCTAAAGTCTTTGTGTACTAGCATCCCGAGCTTTTCTGTAATCACTGTGATATCTCCAGGAACAAGGGGTGGCATGAATCATTATTTGGATGTGATAACATGACCCATACAAACATTAGGGGATAATGGGCAAGCCAGCACTCTGCAAATCGAATCACACCATGATCCATCATTAACCTAAGTGAGCTATTGCCTTATTGAAGTAGCCCCGTAAATGAATAGGTCACAGTCTATTTAAAAGCTGAGAGATTTGTTAATGCTCCAAGGACTTATATTCTATTAGAGAGCAGAGGCTGAGTGTAGCTGAAATTTAAGTATGTCCTTAAAGGATAGGTGGGAAAGAAGGGAAAACCTAAGATTTATACAAGGAAAAAATTAAAATGTTTTATTCAACCATACTTACACATATATATAGAAAGTTTTGTATATGTCTCAGTTTACATTTCATCTTAAAGAAGGAAGAAGAAATCATCAATGATTTCAATTTGGTTTTATTCCTCACAAACTTTTATGGAACAAAGAGTTAAAACATTGGGACTATGTGAAAATTAAAGCACTTCCAGTTAATCTGAATCAGCATTGAATGATAAATTAGCATTGCCCTTCAGTAAAGAGTTTCAGAATTCAGCTTTGGAGATTTTCAACTTTAAACCATTTAATTACTACTTTAGGAACTCCGGATTTCGCACAGACATGAATCTAGGTGTTAATATCAATTCTTTACTGTTTGGTTTAGATAACAGGACTGAGCTTCAGGATCAATTAAGACAACCCTTTCAAAGATTTTCCCCATTTTTTTTTACTGCATCCTGGCCATTTTACTTAATTGTGGATGCAACAAAGAATTATGGACACCATCCTTTGAGACTGTTGAATTGTAAATGAAGAGGGAATTATTTTGCTACTAAATTTTCCTGTAATAAAGTTTAAGTCAATAATTATTTATTTCTTAAGGGAAAAAAAAAAAAAAAAGTTTTACTTGTTATCTTTAAAGCTACAAAGCTTATAGCAACTGACTTCAAAAAGGGAGTAAATATATGAGTCTAGTAAGCAAATTGTTATATACCACAGCAAAGCAGTTTTGCCTGATAAAGGGCTTAGCAGCTGAGAAGAAGGCATTTTCCTGGGGAACTGTGGGGGGAGGGAGGGGGCAATATGGGAGGGGCATGTGCAGCAGAACTTGCTAGATGGTGGAGAAATAGGTAATCCTAACACCCCAGGGCTCTTTTATTTGCTTCTAGATGATAGATTATTAGCTTCCACTTTCTTCACTTTCACCTTGAGAAGTTCAAAAATATCTACGACTGTCTCCCTTATGACTGGTGTTTTATATCTGCTCTGAGTATACTTGTAGTATTTTAAGGTCATCTGTCTTGCACTTGCGATTTCCAGGGCCCCATCACAGAATAGCTTTGACAACACTTTCTAAAGAGTAATAGAATAATTTATTAAATATTACTACATATACTGTTTTGCTAACTTCTTTGTTGGGAGATATTTTGCTTTTGATACACTCACTTAATATAATAATTTCCTTCACGCTTCCCCAAAACCCTCTGAGATTTGTACCTGCTGGACTGAAAGTCACTGTGGCACACTGTTTTTACTTCTGACAAGGGTAGTCAATTTTACTCTCCAGTCACAGCTTCAGGAAGGGTATTCATATTCATGTTTAAACAACATAGTTCACTCTATGGCTTGAAAACCAAATCCAGTGAAATACCATTCTTCTGCATAATAATGAAGTCCCCATGAACCACACAGACATTTTGCCGAATGTTAGGCACTAGAGGAAGCTACTGCATTAGCCTCTTCTCTAAATTCAAATCCTGTCTTACACTTGTATTTCTGGAAACTACCTGATAGTCCAATATGAATTGCTATGAAATTTAAGTAGCATATCAACCTCTACAGGCAGAAATTTTTACCCTTAGACCCCTCAGGACTGTATACAGGCAAGTGAGGAGCACTTCTTCGTGACTTCCATTTGATCTAATAATAGAATAAAAACACAATTTCTCTGCATAAGGAGACAACCAACAAGATAGAAAAGAGAATACAGAAAGCAACACAACTGTTTATGTGAAAATTTAGGAATATAGTACAAAACAGCTGCAACTTATACTGTCACCACTTTCTCTCTCCACCACAGACACACAAACAGTATAAATTAGATCTTCTGAGTTACAATCTGTAGAAATTATAGTCACATTAACCTGAAAAGTTCATTCTTGTCTTCTGGAGAATGTGGGTGAGTTCTCAGAACTCAACATTAGCAAAGTTTTGCATTATTTCCCCCTCTTGCTATACCTGACAGTAGTTTTTACGTTGATGAAATAATTCTCTGCTCCCATCACTAAGAACAGATAATACTATAATACATACCTCAAAAAACAACAACAACAACAACAAAAGTGAATGAATAGCAATATTTTTGTTCCTGTACATTTTCTGAAGACCTCACTCCTGTTTATATGTACCCACTCACGTTCACCAGGAAACCATCTCAATGTGCCACTCATGTACAGCCTTTAGCCAATGTTGCAGCTGGTGACAGTACCAAGTTTTCCATGTGTTAACAGGGTTTGACTAGGTATGTAGGTAAAAACCTGGGTTTCAGTACAGGAGATTTACACAGTAAAATGCATCCTCATGAAATGGTATGTGGGTGAATATGTCTGCCTTGGAACACAGAAAGAAACTGACACATCTTCCAAAACAGCCACCAGAATGCAAAGGTACTCACCTACTTACTTCTTGCTGCCTACTTTTGTATGTCCTTATGCACTGGAGGGGATATTTCTTGCTGTGAACATGCAATTTAAATGAAGCATTGTGTCCTTCAAGTCACACCACAACCTTCCTTCCACGTGCTCACAGACTTGATTTCTCATTCCTATGCATGTTTGTGTGTAAAAATTCTCCTGACAGTGGGCCAAAAGCACAGCTTTAGGTTTGAAGTAGTATGTAGTAGTAATGCTTATGAGTGGATAGAGAAAGAAAATACACAAGAGGAAGGTCAAATCTTTGACCTAAAATGGAGCTTATAAATTAAGAAAGGGTAAAGACAGATGGTAAGAAAGGGGCAGACTGGTATGAAACAAATGACTTGAGGGTATGGTCTTACACTTCAGGTGAATCTTCATTAAATGTGCATGTTTCTATTAATTTGCACTTAATTAATCCTTCACTTTCATGTATCAGCCCAACCAAGTGGGGATGTTAGACAGCAACAGTTTCATAGGAGAATCTGCTTGCACAAGGCTTGCCATCTGAAGAAAGAGGGTTAGATCCAGGCCATTCTGCTGACTGCTGATCCACTGCCAAGGAAATCTACAGTGCACTTCCATGGCTTTCCTTAACTGTACTAATCGTAGCTCCCAAGAGGAGCTTTACCAGCAGGTATGTAATGAGCAGGGCAGCAACATGGTAGCCAAGGCTCTGCCTGGCCTAATGCCCATTATTTGCCAGTAGCAGAACAGCAATATCTTTTTGACAGAGGGAGTCTCCAAGCAAGGTTAAGCCAGCTTTATTTCTTCTCTCTGCTCCCATAGAGAGAAGGATCAACCCAAACTGAAGCCAGTTTCTAGAGGAATAAATAATTACTGTTGGAACACAACATGAAAGACGCTGATGAATCAAGCCTGTCACGCTAGTTCATTGAGCTGTCTCTTCAGTGAATTATATTGCTTTATTTCTCTGACAGATACCAGAACCAGGGCTATTTCCATTAATGCCAGGAAAGTTGAAGCAAAGAGGCTTTATTCAACTGTAGTTAGCTAGAAGAAGAGAAATCAAACCTAAGTGTTTTAAACCAAGGGTGGATTTCAGTACTATCATTTCCCTTTTTGCCATCATTATCTTTTCATATGCAGTCCAATCCATCAGATCATTAACACATTCTCCCTGAGACTCACTTTGTTATTTTGAAGTGTTTTGTTTCTGCTCAAGTCATTTGCAAGGTGCATCTCTAATTTCACATGTCTCATTGTATTTCATGCTTTTGTCAAAGTTTCCAGCAGTTTATATAAGAAAAAAATCTAGAAAACAGAATTGAAAAAGACTACCTCTGGGGTGAAGGTGCCGCATAGCCTGCAGCCTCTCATTCTCAATACAAGGATATCTTTGGAGCATTCTACTGGTAAATGACAATAGGAACTCAAAGACAGTAAGTGCAATAAGATCACCTACTTTGAAGCTCTGACTGGGGCATCTCAAAACTCAGTTTATAACTAAATTTTGCTGTATGTAGTATGAATCTATGTATCGAGACAAAGAAAATAAAAACACAATGCAAAGCAAAAAATAAAGTATGTAATTGTCAGGAAAAGCAATCCCTTTTTGGTGTTAGCAAAGCACTTATTTCAGTGTCTCTTCACAACTTTCATTGGATAAAAAGAAACAAATCAGTCAAGTTAAAACAATAAAGAGCAACTAAATTAGGAAAGAGGATCTAAAAAAACAATGTGCCCAAACAGTATATTTTACTCTTGTTTTAGTCAATACCAATGCAGACTATTCAGTAATTAGAAATGATTAATACTTCATTGTACTTGTCAGGAAAAACAAGTACCTTCTTTAACAGGGAGATTCTGAAAACCACACTGGAGCATGTGGAAAACATCTCTTAATATTAGGCGGACTCCAAAGTGTCATCCTGAACTGAGACAGACGTAACCATCTATTTGAATTGAAGCCTCTGAATAGCAAATTGCATTAAAGAGGGATGACTGAATCTGTACTCCATCACCCTGTTTTTTACCTTATATAATACCCTGCCAGGTTTATACAGTGGAGTCTGTCACTATCACAGTACAAAATAATGCTCATTTGCAAATATACCCCAACATATCACTTCCACCAGTTACTGGACATTACTACTATGGCAGGACCACTTATAAGATTACACAGCTCCTAACACTAGACCAGTACAAGTGAGTATACCAATTAATATACCACAGCAGAGCCTAGGCTCTTTATCCCCATAGAAGACTTCCAGGAAAGTGAAATCTAGAGTGGGAAAACAGAAGGGCCATCTCTTGAATAAGATGTTTTATTTCAATCCCTTCAGTGAACAGTAAGTTGACCAAGAAAAAGCAAGAATCTCATGATATTTTTCTTAACACAGTTATAACATTTAACACTTCAGGCAACATCTCTTCTTAGCAGCATTTAGCTATCCAGTCTCTCTTGACACTGTGCTCCATAACTCATTGCTTTGTGATACCTTAAACATGGTAAGTGCTATATTAACTCAAATTCTCTTCTCCTTTAAAAATGTCTCATAAAAATGTCTCTGTTTAAAAGGTCTGTATAAGCACACCCAGACTTGTGTATACATAGAAATGCTTTAAGTGAAGGCATTTTCCTGAGTTATTTTAAAAAGCAGAATAGTATTTGGCCTCATATAACAAACACCATGTTCCAGATCTCTCCAAGTGTTTTGCAAATGAATAGCTTGGAAGCCAACCAATATAGCAATTCTGTAGGTAAATACATATCATTTGAAGTGGAGCAGATAAATGTAGAGGAATTACAGTTTCTTGTCTTAACGCACAAATAGAAAAGCCATGGTTAAATTAAGAAAAATCAAGCTAGTATGGAATCAATGTTCATTTTTCATGTTCTGTTTCTCACCTGCCTCTATTAATGTTTGCATTAATTGTTCTATTAATTTTCAGGTTCAAACACATCAGCTGTCAGAAAGGATTGCTGATGTGGAAATGAAGTGGAATTACAAAGACATAATTTTGATCTTGTATACATTAATTTTATTTATTTATTTATTTATTTATTTATTTATTTTAAATGTATTTACACTATAATCTAACTGACCTAGATTTTCAGAAGAAGATGACACTTCTACTGGAGTTATTCAACAATTTATTTATTTATTTATTTATTTATTTATTTATTTATTGTCCGAAAATTATTCAGAAAACAGTATAGTATTCCCAAAGGCAAGAAACAGAATTGCTTAATAGAAATATGATTTTTTTTTTTCCCAAAACCTTTTGACTGTGAATTGGACAACTGTCATAACCTAATCAAAATGCAAGGCGTCATCACAAAACGATTTCACACTATACTCACGTCTCTACTATTAACTCAATTGTGTGGTATTAAAGTACAAGGCAGAACTTTTATCAACATTTGATTACTGTTAAATAAGCACTTATTGATGTACATTGTTGGAATCAGAACTAGAATCATAGAATATCTGAGCTGGAAGGGACCCACAAGGACCATCTAGTCCAACTCCTGGGTTCCTAAAGAATCACCCCCCCAAAAAAAAAAAAAAAAATCAGATCAGTGTATGACAAAAATACAGCTTCTAAAGAAAAGATATCCAAACTTAAAACATATTTTGCTTCTTGGTTGTAAAAGTTTCAGACAACTATATAACATCTAGAAACTAAGAACACAGATGTATCTTTACAAGCATAAATATAAGCAAAAGCAATACATTCAAGAGCAACAGGTATATCTCCCTGGGCAGACACCGTCATCTTCAGAATGATGTGTGTACAGAAATTCTTTTCATACACCTTCCTAAGAACGCTGATAATTATGATCAGCTATGCCTCACAAGAGAAAAAAGTGTTCAAAGTATTTTTTTTTTGTTTTCGTATTTTAAGAGCCAATGAGCACATAAGAAACCATGATCAGTTTTCTAGTGTGACGCATGCATGAAGGAAAACCCCACACTCTCCAAATGAGATGGCTGCATATATTTCCCTGGCTGTGCATACAGCAGACAGGAGTACCCACCCCGCCACTAGAAAGACAATGCAAATTCATACCCTCACTTTATCCTCTCTGTTTTACTGTAACATTTTCATTTTATGTGTGCATGTCTGAATAGCTTAGAAAGGTTAATATCAGATAGATAAATCCTACAAGGATGCTACAGTTTAGCTGAGTGCTGGATGACTATAAGAATATTTGAAGAATTTGACAATGCTTTGCACATTTCTGTGCAACCTACCCACTTCATTCATACTGCAATAACTGTTTACCTACTTAAACACTTTTCTAAACCTTTTATGAAGCATTTATAACTACACCTTTAAGATAGCATGATAGAAGTATGCAGATAAAAGCAATAAAGACAGAAACATCATGCAATTCTCCTATTACACAGGTGTCAACAATTTCTAAAACATTCTTGTTCAGGAGAGTATTTAAAATGTTCTGAATAGTGAAAAAGCTGTCAGCCTAAAAATTACTTAAGGAAAAGCAATTTAGGAATTTGCCAGCTTATAAAATTTTAAAATCAACTCTAGCGCTAACATTGAACTAATGGGTTATTTAAGGTTGAAAGAAAGCAAAATAAGCATTTGCTTTCCTTCTGAATACTCATTACTAGTCATCTTTTTCTTCAGAAGAACAAAACCCCAACTGATGGATGCAAAATAAGAAACTGCATATAGCAAGGCAAATGTAACATTTATATTTGCCTTTCTGTTATCTATTCTATATTGCATGTCACTGCAACTGAAGCAGTATTTCTTCATATACATCTGTTATACATAAAAAAAAAAAAGGCAAAACCAAAACTACAAAATATTGAGTATTTGCAGGGAATTCTGTCTACATATTGTGAACAGAGAGGAAACTGTGGGAGATCATATTATCTCTGTCTGGTATACCATTCAACAGAGTAAACAAATACCAGACTTGACATTGAGAACAGTTCTTTGTTATATTTACTGGGGGGGAGATGGGGAGGAAGGGTCAGTTGAGGGGGCCACAAATCAATTCAAATTAAGTAAACTCGTGGCAGAATGTTATATGTACACTGTCTGTGAGAAAGCCAAATAAATTTCTTTTTTAAAAAAACATTTCAACATAAAAAGAGAAGCTTGTCCAAAACCTTCTCCAAAAGAGAACCTGTTTTCCCTGTGCCCCCTCTAACAGGGACCCAATCCCAGCAAAGCGCAGCGCCAGGTACTGAGTTGGATCAGCTGAGCTGGACGCCTTCACTCTGTGTGCCGAGATGTTCCAGAGCACTCAGATCAGATCAGCAATTAACTGCTTATGACTTCTGCACCGCAACCATCTGGCTTTCAGATCTGGGGAAGTATTTTGTAAGAAGCCTTGAAACCTCTCAACAACATGCTGTGATCAATGAAAGCTCTCGTAAGATGTTCAGAGAGCTGAAATAAAGACCTCCTGACCACTTTGTGCATTTCCTAAAATCCTGTATTCAGGGAAACATCTCAATCCTGATCTATTTTGTATCTGGAATGGAACCACATACACAGCAAAAGGTACACTGTCAGACCTGCTTAGTATTCCTGTATTGCTAGCTTTTTTGTGATCTATATCTGAACTTGAAAATAGGGAAAAATTCCCAATAACCCTAAGTGTTTATTGATGCGATCCAGCACTGAAATAGTCTGCCTTCCTGTTCAGTTCTGTATGGATATTTGCAGATACAGAAACAAATGCCATTAACCATCACTCCATATATGTAGAAATTAGCACAAAAGTCCATCACCACCACGGCATGCTTTGGAAACACAAGAACCATGCAGCCTTCTTAATCTAAGCTAAATGTTTGGAACTGAGACTCCAAAGCCACAAAGCCATCCAGATTCAAAGAGCATGTGAAATATTTATCAAGGCAAGTATCTTCACACAGTTCTGTTACAGGCACACTCACAGCATGATTTATAATTCAGGGCTAAACTCTCCGTTAAAATCTCTGTAGAAGGATTATGTATGTCCTACTGCTCATCACATGACTCATTTGTAGATGAACTTGAAACATCGCAATAATAAAGCATGGATTGCATTTGAACATCTTGTATGTCAGGGCTGCATTTTACTTCTCCCGGCCAAATTATTTCTGCAGTGCCTTTTTTTAAGGGAAGGAGGCTGCTCGGGTGTTTTCAAAGTTGCTTCAAGTCAAATTCCCCCTTCCTACCTTCTTTCTTTTAATTGCACCTTAACCCTTTAAAGGTCAACGCTGCAGAAATCCCCGACACACACACATTCCCACCTTTCTTCACACGCACAAAAAGGAAGGAGCGGTAACAAAAAAAAAAAAAAAAAAAAAAAAAACCTGACATGAAACGATGTCAAACAGGTTTGCCTCAAGTTTCCCACCGTCACGCGGTGGTTCTCCCCTCCAAGCGGAGTGCTCCCCGGCTGTGCCCGCCGGCCCCGGCACCGATCCCGCTCCCACCCCACGGGGGCCATCCGGCCCCATAGGTCTGTATGGGGTGGGCGCCCACCCAGCGGGGATGCAGGCGCAGCCCCCAGCCCAAGTTTGCAGAACTTGCCCAAGTTTCGCGGGGCCGGGCCGCCTGCCCGCGCCACCCCCGGTGGCTCCCCCATGCTGCGGGCGCCCCACAGCCAACCCCACAGCGCAAACCGGCTCCCCGCATCCATCCATCCATCCATCCATCCATGCCGGCCGGAGCCCTACCTGCTGCAAGGAGCCGCAGCAGCAGCATGCACAGCAGCAGCAGTGTGCACAGCAGCACCAGCAGCTCCTCTTCCTCTGCTGGGCGAGCCTCTGCCCTTGGCGGGTCCCCCGGCGCTCAGCGAGACCCCGGGGCAGCCGAGGCAGGTGGAAAGCCCTGGTGGCTTCCGGGCAGGGCTCGGCTCCCTTCTCAGAAAGGGCCGGCTGTGGCTCCCCGCCGCCCAGCCGGCTGATCGATGCCTGCTCCTCGGCAGCAGCCCCGGCTCCGCTGCGGCTGACGGCGAGCAGCCAATTGCCGGCGAGGCTCCCCTCCCGCAACCCCCTCCCACGGAAAATTTTCCCCTTTGAAATGTTATGAGTTGGGAAAAGTAGTTTTAACCCCTTGCTTCAAAACCACCCGGCCCTTCTGGAGCTCCACCCAGGCTCTTGGATGCTTCCTGCGCGGGGAAAAGCTCGGACTGGCCAAAACGTCCGTCCCCTCCTTGGGCTCTCTAAGGCTTCAGCGGGAAAGCCAGAAGATCTCAAGCTGCGGTCAGCCAGCTGACAGGATGATGCCTTTGCCATCCAGTAGGTGTAATGCATCACAAACCGAACAAAAAATCCTGAGAAGCTACGTTATAATCTATCATCCAGATATCATCATTGTCGTGCTCCCCCTCCCCCCCCCCAACCAACCTTTCTGTATTTCCAATCATGAAACACATCTGAACTGCAATCAAACATTCAATAACTTAAAATGTGGCATATGCAGTCAAAAAATGAAGTCAGGAGAGAGATTTTTCTTTGGCTAGTGCTGCAATTTATTTTATGGATAAGGTTTTCTCATTTCTTCAAGAATGTTGAGTGTTTTACATTTTAAGAAATAACTTTACTCTTACACCCTCAACATAAATATGCCTTTTTCTTGTTTGTTTTCTTGGTGTTTATTTGTAGGCAAGAACTGTTGTGAAACAGGTAAACTCTGAGGGACTGTATTTCTAAACCAAAAGCAAAAAAGCTACATGGATTCTTGTAAAGAAAACATTTTAAAAGGACTTAAATTCAGAGGGAAAAGATGGATAAAATACACAACCACAGAGGTATGTTGGCCACACAACCCTAAGCCTGCTCCCTTTCACATGGACAACGCAGTCTTCATAACATTTCAGTATCTTCAACTTTGTACTTGCAAATTAGGCAACCAGCCTAGTTAAAAAACACTGAGGTTTCCTCTGCTTAGCAGATAGGAGTGCAGTGCTATGTATAACATAGTGCTCAGTTGTCATAGATGGGCAGATGAATTACGCATACTTGCACGGATTTTAAAGTGGCAGGCAGCAACTCCATTAATTTTAGCCAAATAGGGAAAACAGGCTACATGTGCAGTGAAACACAAAGCAGCTCTCACGCAGCAGAGGAGGACTTCCTTTCAGCCCACCCATCTTTCTGTGGCCGAAGCAAAAAGTAATCATCTCCTTCAGCATCACAAAGACATGATGCAGAGAGGTTTGGCTTCTGGATAGAGGGCCATTTGCAGCCTATTAGGATGGGTCATAGGACATGCAGCCTCAGCCTCAGCAGCCCTCTTTCTCAAAAGTAGCTTCGGGGAAAGGGTAGGGTTGATGTCAAAACAGCCAAAGAACCACAGAGGTTAGGCTAAGCTAGGACATGTAAAGTTTCTCTGTCTTACCCCATTCTAGATGCCATCTCACAGCTGGTGATGTGCAGCTCTGGTATTTGCTGAATGTACATTTAATACTAACCAAATTTCTGGTATGATGCGAAAAGAGGACATCCCTTCTCCCAGAGTTAACAGCTTGGGAGCTACCATATGGCTGAAGGAGCCTGAAGGAAAGCAAACCTTTCTCCCCTCACTGAGCGCCAAGCCTTTCTTCAAAGAAGAAAGGCTCCAGTGCTGGGAGTAGGGAAGTGGTCTGCTCCACAGCTGGCCAGCACTCCCAGTCCAGCCACAGTCCTGCCCCACAGCTCCTTCTCAGTTGCTACACAGCCACATAGTAAAACACAGGAAAAAACGTGTGCTCTAACCTGTGAGCTATTCAAAGCCCGGTTTCTTCAAAAGAGTGAGTTAATGTGTTGTACATGAAAATGCCGGTAGTCACGAAGAAAAAAAAAAAAAAAAAAAAAAAAAAAAAACATACTCTGAGAGCTGTTTATGCAGACACTCTTAAGAGTGTTCTTCACAAAGAAAGGTAATGGAGTCCTGTCTTTGGAGTGAAGAAAGTTGAGAGTGCCATGACAAATTCAAATAACTCTGAGGGACTCAACAAATCCAACAATTTCTTTTCCTGTCCATCATGTGAATAAGCCCTGAAAGTGTCTACGGTCACTGTGCTATAGAAGGGCAGTGATGGAGGAAGAGTTTATGATATACCACTAGGAGATCATTGGCAAGTATAATTTTCATTGTAGTCATTCCTATTAATTGTTCGCAAGAAAAACTTTGCTATACCATTTCCTCGTTTCCTTTTATGATAACATAGAGGTGGCTTTAAAAAGTTTATTAATTCTAGCTATTCCCTTAAAATTGAAAGTACCAATAATAAAGCTTACACTACCTGTAAAACTGCTGCAACATTTAGAAGCTTTTTTTTTTTTTTTTTTTTTTTTTTTTTGTAGCTTTACAGTTGTATTTAAAGTTTGGCAATTGAAAGACCAAAAGAAATCCTAAAAAATGAACCAGTGTCATTTACAAAGAAAGTTACAATTCTTTGGAAAGACAAAAAATTAATGTGGTAATTTTAGTCTCCAATTTTGCTCTATTTATCTGTCACAAAGAAGTGTATATTTTTAAGAATTTAATTTGTTTAAAAAAATAAATAAATCTTTGAAAACCAACAGCTTGTTTCCTTGCTTCACTGTAAAATAGAGATAGGGTTACTTACTTACGAGAGAATACTTATTTAATTTGAAAACAATCCACAATGTGTAAGATGGAGAAGGATGCATTCAGAGGAACTTAGATGATTCCTTCTTTCTGAAAATGACCTTGCTATCCAGTAGAAATAAACATGAGAAAATCCCATCTCTTAACTCCCTTGCTAATAATTTAAGTGTTTGTCCAGGTAACTCAAGCCACTTGCTTTCTTTGACTAGATGCTCGGCATTTCTTTGAAATCTTCTTAACATGTATGTTAAGAAGATAGACTGGGCAAATCCCCATTATGGAGTCTAAAATAAAAATTTCTCATCCAAGATAAAATCTGAGATTTTTAGACTTGCAGCCTGATGTAAGCATATTTATATGAATAACTGTATTTATTTATGGAGATTCTTATTCACCTGACTGTAGGTGTTACAGATCTAGAAGGGTAGTGGGTTGGTATAGTAAATTGTATGGACAATTAGCTAATCTACAGTGTCAAACTAGGATTAAAAACCCAAGTACTGCATGTCAAAGCTAAAAGAGATCAGCAATTTCACTGGTGGATTTTGTAAATCAGTAAACATATTTATGTGTGTGTATGTATAGAACGTGGTAAAGCAGTCTGCCTGTGAGTTTCCTTTGGGTAGACCTATTCCAGACAAGATTCAAAGAAAAAGCTTATTTATATCAGTACACAGAAACCTTGCTTATTTACTAGCAACCCATCATAACTTTTCTCATTTCTGAAACTTATACAGTTAGACCTGCTTAAACATAAACCAGTACATTACATTAGTAAAGCAGTAACCTACCTCTTAAGCGGTGCACTACAATGTTCATCAGTTACCCAAATAACAATAAGACTGGAGTAACAATTAGACACTGTTATGGTGACACCTAGAGAAAACCAACTGGAGATCCAGCACTACCATAGCTGGAGCTGATCAGTGTTGGAAGTCCCACCCTAAGACAGGAGGCAAAGGCAGAAACAGTGTCACCACTCCCAGCTGATCCCAAATCTGCCCCCAAACTCCTCCAAGGATGGAGAATTCGCAGTCTCTCAACTAGCCCCCTCCACTCCTTAGTGAGGTTATCAAGTGAAAGGTTTCCCAGACGTCTAACTTAAATGTGTCTTGCTGAAATTTAAGTCCTTTGCTTTTTGTTGTATGTATTGTATGGTTTAGGATAATGTGGATTATTACTTTCCTTTTTGGTATGATATTTCATATCATACCTATATGAAATACAGATACATCTTCTCTAACAATCCCCATTCCTTCCATCTCTCTTCACAGGACATTTTGCTTCCCAGACTCTCATCATTCTTTTTTGCTCTCCTCTGTTCTCTATTCAGCAGATTTCCTCTTTCCTAAAATTAAATGCTGAATACTGAATAGAATATCGCTGCTGTGCTCAGTGCTGGTAAGGCACATCCTGAAGATTATTAGAAAGGTAATGCCTCCAAATTTGAGTGCCGTCTTTATGCAGGGTCAATGTTATTCTTCTCTCTCTATTGTGCCATTATACTAATAATCAGTCCCTTCTCCAAAGAACCTGCATTTTAAATAAAAAATGAGCGAGAACTCACAGCTGCTATCAGCAGAGCAGCACGCTATGAACGTAACAGTCCAGGCATGGCCGACTGTTGCAGAGTCATCAGTGACATGGGAAATGAGAGACTACATGGGATGCAATAGTGTTTGCACAAGTCATTTTGAACTTGTTGTATTTCTCATTACACCCTTTCATTTTGCTAATGTTGTCACTACCTTTGTCTCATCCAAATAGCCTACTCTCCGTAATGACTGTGCATGTAACTTTTAGGGCTTTCTATCCATCTACCTACTGAAAGACTAATCTTTAAGACCTAAACTATAACTTGTATAACAATTGGTTTGTAAACCATCTATTCTTTCCCACTCTACAATCTATGCCATTTATTGCAATGTGTTCTGTGGATTTGTTGATTTCTTTATCTTGTATTTTAGACAACGACATAAGAACTGGTAGGACAGGAGAGTGCACTTCAACATTTGAATAATTTTCTTTATTAGTGATTCCAGCGCTGAGTCTAATTTTGCCCATCCTGCTGCGAAAACATAAAATGCAGCATCAGGACACTCTTCTTGAATTCTTCTATTGATGCTTATCTCCATTTAATAACTGCCTACCAATCCCATTAGTCTTGCTCCCTACAACCATCGTCAGCACATGCACACTTCTACTTGTCTTACTTTCCATTAAAAGTCAGGTTTTGATGCATTTGTGGAAGCAGTAAACCAGGCACTGTCATACAGCTAAAATCATACAGTTATGATGCCTGTCAAATTGATGTCAACTAAAATCCACCCATTAAAGCTGTCTGTATATAAACTTAATTGGTATCACCAGCACCAAATGCCAACATGAGAGCAACTGTGAAAGGAATTGTAGTTTATGAGAAATACCAATACTGAGAAAAGTTATGCCATTCACACAGATGAGAACTGTATAGTTACCATCAAATGGAAATCAGCCTTAAGGTACATATGGCATGATTTTGTAAAATATTTAATTTTTAAATATCTATACAAACTTTGCTTTTAAATAATGCACTATGTTGATCTACTCTTCCTACATGCTATTTTCCACATTATGTATTTTGATAGTATTGTTGAAACTGTTGTGCTCTAGCAAGTTATCATTGTTTTCTTCTGGGGATAAGTACAGCTCTGTAAATCGTTATCACTAAACTTAGAATCTTGCAAGCTTTTTCACAAGAGTGCAATTATAAATCCATACATATTAATGTCATCCATTTTTAGTCATTTCTTATTTTACTGCTTCTCTAATGAGACAGTGAATTTATTTCAATGAAAGGGAAATTTATTTTCCTGCAACTCAGGATCTCTGTAAATTCCCATATAATACTTTTTCTAAACAACAAATACTCTCTCCTTCAAACAACGATATATTTTGTTGTTGTTTCTTTAATTTATAAGGCATCTGACGGAAAGATCTTCTCTTTTTTTGCCATGGATTTTAAATTACACTTATCTAGGTAATATATACTAGTTTTCTCTTAAGAAAGACAGTAACCTTATGTACGTTTCCAAATAAACAGAAGTTCTTAACATTTGTTAGAAGTATGAGTCTTTCTAGGCTAAGATTACAGATATGTACTCAAGAGCCCTCATCTCCATCATGTGGTTAATACAAGTACTTTACACTTGAATAACAGTTTTATACATGTATATCTCAAATTAGTTTTTAGAGCAGTAAGCAGAACTATTTTCACAAGGGATTAACAGGGAAAAAATAATTTTGAAAAAATACTTATGATCTATAGACAAAATATAGGTAAGAGTTAAAATGCTGAACTGGAACAGAGAGGCAGAGATGCAACTCCGATTTGTCAGTGTCTAGATTCTCTGAAAAATGTCATAGCTCATACTTGCTTGTAAAACCCCTTAAAAAGAGCAGCATACATTTCATATGCACCCATTTAAAATGTTTTAATATCTGCTGATGAAACTGGATGCAACTATTGCGACCTCAAAAACCAACACACTGTTTCACAAATTTCTTGCAACTTTTGACAAGTCATCTCATTTGCGTATCTCAGTGCACTAACCTGTGAAATGGAAATACAGGCACTTTCATCAAGATAGAAGCTATTCTGAGAAAAAAAAAAAAAATAGATAAATTTCATAGTTAAGTATTAGATAGTGAGTCACCAAAAAGTGACACACAATTCCTGTCCAGCAAAAGCTTTTCTCCTGGCAATCAAGTTAGTAAAAACCCAATGAGTCTAAGCATACATATGCTGGGATAAAGTGCCGCCCCAGTGGGTATTCTGGCGTCCTCTTCAAAGGGCAGCAATTTCAACTGAGTTCTTATTTCCTCTAGTCTATTCACATCCAGTTTGTGCTCTAGCATCAGTCAGCCTGAACAGGAGAGTGCCCTTCCTTTTTCTTTCTTGTATACCTGCATCTACATCACCCTGAAATTCATTACCCTCTCCTCCTAAGGCTTCTGGAGGTGACAAGATTTATCAGCTACCAGACAAGTGAATACACTACATAGTATAGCAGTATTTCATTCAGTATTCTCCACAAAGATGCCTGAGAAACATCAAGGGACCTCCGACCCCTATGTTCACAAAACATATGTTCACAGTCCACGAAACATCTATTAGTTGGGAATTATTTTTTTCCATTCAGTACCTTGTTTACTGCTGATGTACATAGGGTACTGCATCCATCTCTCGTGCTGAAAACAGGCTACCACTGCTAGATTAAAAAAAAATAAATAAAAGTTGGAAATAAGAGGAAAATTCACAAATGATCCTTCACAGCCCCTGCCAAAAATAAATAATGGACATTCCTAAGGCATAGAACAGACTCAAATTAATATCACAGAAAAAGAGCAAGGGAAACATTAATCTCTTTTTCAGCTTAAACTGTATGCTTATACTACCTTAGCATGTAAAAATTGTAATGGCTAGACATATTTACCATTTTAAAATGTTCATGGAATTTGTTTCAACAACTTTTTGGTACTGTCCACACAAATTCTGTATATGACACTAATTGCTCTCTCCAGCTTCCAAGAGCATTGGAAGGAGGAGCACTGGAAGGTAGAATGGAACAAAAACTCTGCCACTGGTTTATACAGACATGGTCTAGATTAGTGTTGCAGCATAAAAAAAGAAAGCTGTCTATTGATTATTGAAAAGTTTATTAGTAGTTACACAAAGGAAATTGCTAGACATTCTGCTAATTTTACGTGATCAAAGAAACCAGTGAATTTTTTTGCTTCCAAAATGTTGTCCCCTCCTCTTTGCCCTTTCTTTCACCATAAACGCTATAGAAGAAACAAGCTGCTATCTCAGACATTAGGAAATGGTTAATTTTCTCATTCATTTTTTTTTTTTGATAGGATTCTTGAACAATTTATTTTTCCAACAGAATACTTAAACAGGTCTAAAATGTATGTTAAAAAATCTTGAAATACTTGTAATTTATTCAAATAGTTTATGGTTGTATATTTCAAAATCTTGAAATACTTGTATTTTTTTCTAACAGTATAGTTTTAATATAACTTTGAGGCAGCAACTCTGCTGTTGCTGAAAGCTGCTGTCTCTGCTTGGAACTGTGTGGGCCCTCACTACTCCTTCCTGTTTAGAGCACAAACAATACTGGCTCCAGGAAAAATCCTTATGTTGCTTCTAAATGAGTAAGTCAAGATATCAGCACAGTGTTGCGATGCTGACAGGTGTTCTTTTCTCTGAAATAACAAAAATAAAAATATAATAATAATAATAATAATAAAAACTCACTAAGATTTATTTTTCTTTTTCCTGAGGTCTGATGGTATGCATAGCCCCACTTCCAAAGAGATGTGAAATTGGTGTGTGATGTATAAACAGTAAAAAGGATTTCAAATTCTTTAGAAATACTGGTCTGTCATTCTGTTTCTGAACACTGAACTTACATAATAAATTAGTGGCAGACTCATCATGACAGAAATGAAAAGAACTTACAGACAAGGCAGTAAAGGCTGTGGTGATATTATTGCATAAGCCTGTGAAAACTGTAGTAAAAAAAAAAAAAAAAAAAAAAAAAAAAAGACTGCTCAAAGCCAGGCACCTGCACTCAGGAATAGCTAAACATGGATGCTACAAAGAGGAGAAAATGTACCTATAATCAACTTTCTAATCCTGCTTATGTCTGGACACCAACTTATGCCTTCTGGAGTTAAAGCTGAGACCCCAAAGTGTTTGGGCTGAATGGTATCTTGGTGGGTGGCAACCCACATTTGCTTTTTATGAGGAACTGCTGCTGCACGTTTATTTCTGGGAAGGTTGCTGTTATGCAGAAAAAAATCACAAAATATGTGATTTATGACTACTTCAACCATTTGTTTTCCTCCTGTTCCCATCTGGACAGGTACACTGTATTTCAGTGTTCGTCTGTTCACTTCCCCTCTCCTTTTGTCTTATTCTACCTTTCTTCAAAGCATTGCCTTTAAGCAATGAGAATAATAGAGCACATGATACAGTCAGGCACTACTATGAAGTAGTAATTTACTACTGCCAGATAACGGCAATATCATGTAAGCAATACCTGAAAAACTTAAACCAGCAGGTCCTTAAAAAGCATGGATGGAGTGCAGATTTTTTGGGGGGTGAAAAAGACACATTTGGAATGTCTCATATTTTATCACTTTACCTATTCAACTATATATCAAGGAGGCTGTATTCAGAAAAAAAATAAAATGAAATAATAAAACACCAGGCCAAGTAAAGCAAAAGAATAGAAAGGGAAAACAATACCATTGAAAATACAGGATTATTTATCAGTTATGTTTAATTTTGAAAGCTTTGCTTCCTCCTGCACTTCAGTCATAAAATATTAAGAATAACTCAATGAAGTCAAGTTGTGTAGAGCTGAACAGAGTATGCTCTGATGTGATTGTTTAAAGACAATTTACCTTGAATCATAGTAATATATATAGGAGCCCAACAACATCCTTCTAGTAAAATCTGTGTTTAATCAGCAACAACTACAGCATACCATAGCACAGAAGTTACCCTTTATAATGAACTACTTTTCTTAAAACTGTTTATATAATTGCTGTTGTATCCAAATCACAATTTCCTGTCTTCAAGCCTCACCTTGCAATTTTCATGTTTTCTAATTCTTCCAAGCACACAAGAAAAAAAAAAAAGAAAACAAAAAAGAAGATGAAATAAAAATACATCTGAGAAAAAAAAACTCTGTCCAGCTTTTCTTTATGTTTTAAGAAAATTTGAAGCTGAGAAAAATCTGGAGAAAATGGCTGACAGTAATTTTTAACTACATCCTTCTAGCAAAATCTGTGTTTAATCAGCAAAACCAGGATGATCTGGAGAGCTCACTTGGCACTTCAGTGAGCCTAGGAGAAGCACATTTAAATTACAAAAGCCTACTAAGGCTTGTATGACCAACACCATCTCCGTAAAGGTAGATCACATTTTTCAGACTGTACTGATGATAATGGAGGATGTCCTTCTTGACAGAGGTAGTCGAAGAATCAAGACTTACGTCTCTCTACAGAAAGAGGTTAGTTTCTGCTAAACGTCTTGTCCAAGATGCGCTTAAAGGCTCACTAGGGACTATATATCAATCAGCTACCCTTTATTTCTAAGACAGAGGAAATACAGTAGCTCTTGAGTGGCTTCTTGCTTTTGTTTTATTACTCTCAAGAGAAACTTTTATTTAACTTTGGAAAATGGAAGCATAAAAAAGCTATTAAAGATACAAATAAGCCAGCCACACCACTGCAAACATATAATAGGCAGGCATAAATAGATATATGAACAGTAAAATTAAACATAAATCTAATGGAGAAGGATTTAGAAAGCTTTTTATCTGGGTAAGCATCTAAATGCTTCAGTGCCTCGTCAACTATCATAAGTATCCGTTGCCAGAAAAATCCCCAATTTCTAAAAAAACTTCTTCCTCTTCTCACTGCCACTTTCTTAGGAATGCGAAAATATACCTATTTCTCAGAAAGGAGTACTCTATCACGGAGCTTTTCTACACTGGAAATTGCAGAAATATTTCAGAAATATCATGCCGCCATTGTTGGCTATAGATGTGAGGCAGATGCATTACAACAGTATTTTGTGGATATAAAGAAAACCCATGGAAAGAAAATGACAGCAGATATATTAGCTCTGGTCATGAATAAAACAGCAAAAACTTAAGTCGGCAAAAATGCACACCTACTATTTCACTGAAATCATCACAGAATAAGTGCACTCTTATATCAGATTATTAACCTCCATAGGAATCAGTTTTAGAATTGAATCCTCACTAAAACAATACAGTTGGTTTCTTCCATTGTTACCATAAATAATGATGGTATTTCCTGTTCTTCCTAAACTAGAGTTAATTTAAGATGATCAGGCAAGTGGAAGTGATATTCAAATTCATCTACTCAACTTTTATCATATATTAAAACCAGCTCAAAAGTTAAAACTGTGAAAAGCTAGGCTCACATTTTAGGGAAGATCCAGATAGAAAGATATAAAAGAATAGAGTTTAGCATACTTGCATAACTTCACAGATTTATTTTTTTTATTATTTTTTTTTAGGAAGTTTTCTACATTTGCTTTGACTTTAAAAATCAAGTGGAAGCAGTAAAATTGGTGTAACATAAAAGTATGAGAAATCAGACCTTTACTGGTCTCATGTGATATTTATGAGTCTCAAGATGTTGATTTTATATGTCAGGCAAAGTAAAAATTTGACAACAAAGTTGCATTTCTCTTCTGCTTCTTCATTACCACTATATGACCTTGCCCTTATGAGGATTTTCAATGACAAAAAGCAGAAAACTCCGTAACTCCAAAACTACCATATTGGTCCTATATAAACTTCTGTCAAAAAAGCACACTGCACATGTATTGCCAACAGACCACTACTGAATTCACCAAGACCACCTACTCCATCATATATATATAACCATACTTTAACTGATGTGGAGCTTTTTCCTTTTTTCTCTCCCTCATTGATCAGTGGGACTGTAGTATATAACATAGCATACATCAAAACAAAGACAAAATGCCTTCAAATCTTCTGCAGAACTATCTAGTCTCTCTCCACTTGCTCTCAAAAAATCAAATTTAAATACTTGACCCTTTTACCTCAGTAGTATGATATCATATATTAAACTTTTAAAAAGCATACTTTCAATTTTCATCAGAATGCTGTAGACCATTCCTGAAGTCCAGTTCTATTAGGAATCTGAAAGCTGTCTGCAGATTAAATGTCTGCAGGCTTGTTTGTTGTTTTTCTCTGTGATTACACATACAATAAAAATAAGAAACTTCCTAAATGAGAGTCCCAGGAACCTGGGAGCCTGGTAGTGAGCTTTCTGATCTAGGCACTCAGTAACCCAGTTTGCTTGTAATGCAGTTTGGTAATGAGCAGAGGCTACAACCCAAAAGCCCTTTGGTAACTCGAGTGCAATTTATTTTTGGAGATGAGATCAGAGATGTTAGTTTTTTGAAGGAAAATTGATCTTTTTAATGAAAAATTAAAATATATATCCTGAAGATATTTTTACAGGAATATCTTTGATTAGAACTAGTATAAAAAACATCTGAAGTTACTCTAGGAGTTTAATTTATCTTAAAACAGGGAACTAGCTTTCCATGGAAGGTGTGTGTCAAGTACTGAATAATTCTATGTCCCTGTCTTAGCCATGTCCCATTACTGAGTATAAGTCTGTCTACAAGTAACATAAAATAGCGATAGGCCATCTATTGTAAGTAAACCTGAAAAACACATAATCTGGGTGATTCTTTGCCCCTTCCCCCCCCACCCCGAAAAATAATATATATATATATTATTGAATTAATAATGCAGAACGATTACGAAAGACACATTGCTAATAACAGATAAGCTCTCTGAAATTATAGTACTGAAGTGAAATATCCCAAGAAATTGTGATACATAATTGATAATACCACTCATTAAGTAGTGATAGCCGACAAAGTGAGAGCTCTGGAGCTAGAAATCCACCCTGCAAACATTTCAAGTACATACTTGATTCCATACTTTAAAGTAATACAGTTCAGAAACTGTTAAAATATACTTCGAATTGAACACTGCAAGTAGGATTTATCTATTTTGGAGACAAACCAAAAATAATCAACTCCTTCCTTGCAGTTTTCTCACAAGCA
Source organism: Oxyura jamaicensis (assembly GCF_011077185.1). Taxonomy (NCBI): domain Eukaryota; kingdom Metazoa; phylum Chordata; class Aves; order Anseriformes; family Anatidae; genus Oxyura; species Oxyura jamaicensis. Next base: position 74,282,229 of record NC_048894.1, read on the forward strand.
CTATTTTTTTGTATTCTTCCATTAAAATAATTTAATGCAACTAAATTAAAAAGAGTTTTAAATATTTGTTGAACTTCTGCATCACCACTTGCAGCCTTCAAGGCCTAGAAGATGCATTATCACAGTTTCTGTTTCATTTGTGAAACGCTGCCTACCATTATTAGTGCTTAGAAGAAATGTTATATGTTGTTTACATCAGAAAGTGACAGTCTCCATAGTATAGGGATAAAATCATCCTTTTCTGTGCTCAGCTTGATAAGCCTGGGGGCAACAGCTGCTGTCATTTCAGCTGTTTGTCTCTAAACATGTACTTTTTGGTACCTCAAGATGCCATTTCTTCTTCAAGCAGAGCCCAAAGCTCACAAAGTCAGCCTCCAACGTAAAGAATATAAATTCCTAACTGATACTAAACTAAATAACCTCCAGCTAGTTTCATCTGGAGGTAGATGCTAATGTGTCGAATCTAAAATTCAGTCAGTGTCAGTCAGTTTTACATACATGTCACTTCCTATGTTTCAGACCGCTACAGTGTAATCTTGCAATTAAAACAAAAATGGAAAAAAAAAAAAAAAAGTTTAAAATGCACTCTGATTATCTTTTCTGCCAGAAGCAGAAAATCTCTTTTATCTGTCATATTTGAATACACAGATCAGTTCCTTATTTCATGTCCAAGCAATTGCTTTCATATTCCTGAAGGCTGTAAAAAAGGATACGATTTTAACCACCCAGCTCTCATCACTGCTAATAATCAGCTCATTTGAACTGGATCCCCCTTGAGGAACATCTAGAATTAATTAGAGCTGATCGAACAGCACAAACTGTAATTTGTTGACGCTTTAGCAAATATATCTTATCAGTTAACTCTATGATAGTGGTAGAGCATGTTATTTGTTTGTAAATACTTGGACAGCTACCATTTTACTTATAAAAGATGTGGATGACTGCCGAAGGGCTTGTGAATTTCCACATAACTTGATTAATTTCCATATCAATGATGCATTATATATTATTCCTCATTAATTATTCCTCAACAGTTATTTTCTTATAAGAATTTTGACAGCCTAATGACCGAGCAAACACAATGCCATACGACTGAAGGGACAAATCACATAGCAGGAGTATCGAAGAGCAAACAATTAAAGACATAAAGCCCATTAATATGTCACAAAGAAACCTCTAGACTTTACTATATTTTCACATTGCACTCTCAAGGCAAATTAATGTTGCAGATAACACGCTGTCAGGAACAATTGGGGCTGTTAAGGAGACTCCAAGTTATCGTTCATTCCTGTTACATTTAATAATATTTATCAACGTATCATGTCATGTGCTGTGCATATATACAGAGAAACACACATGAAGAGGCTTTGGCTTTGGGGACGTAAGCTTTTTGTAACTGTTCACAATGCTGCACTGGAGTGCACAGTCTGACCTACAACACATGAATAAATGGCTAATAACAGTAATAATGACAAGTAGGTAGCTAGTGAGGGTATGTAGAGATGATGGTGTTAATTGTAATATTTTCTGCAAAACTCAGAATGTATTCATAAGCAATGCTTGGGAGCCTTTAGACTAGCATAGATATTCACTAATATTAAACATTAATATTTGAGATCTGTTGTTCAAGTTGTTGTCTTTTCCACAAGACAGTAAGGATAACAGAAACCTGCTGATGAATTTTCTGTTATTGCACTAAAGACATATGGCTACTTGAGGGGTCGGTAACTGCCTACAGACAGCTGAGAAGCCCTGCTGGTAGCACCAGTGGAAAGATCTTGCAGCATTATGCATTTAAATAGAATTCTGCTTTTCTCAGAGGCAGCCCCAGCGGAGGCGGTGCGAGGGAACGCCCAAAAGCACTTCCCCTCCCTCACGACTTGCTTACTCCCTTTCTCCCATGGATCATGACAACCTGCGGGTTCAGAAAGCAACCACACCGACACTGCTTGCTAAATACTGAAATAATAAATTTGGGGAATCAAATAAATTACAGTATCTGCTGGCTGGAACCAATGGACCAGAAAAGGAGGGAGGTAACAATTTTCTGACAGACCATAGATTAATGTCATTGTGCTGTTTAAACTTCATCTGTTCTATGTGCTTCAGAGGTTAAAAAAATTGCAAGCTAAGACAGTAATATCATCTCTCTGTGTTAAAGACACCTATTAGTCATGTCCCAGGCAAATAGGGATTTATGACTCAGACATAATTCTTCCAAATATGCCTGCTGTTCATAAAAGGCAGAGATATATGACTCAAAAATAACATTGAGACAGGAATAATTTTACACTTCACTTTGCAACATTGACTTTCCTCCAGAACTTATCGCAAAATCTCCACATTGTATGAACAGGCATCTGCCAATACTATAGATTTATTGCTACAGCCCCTAAATCAGGTGACTTTCTCAGTCAAAAAGAAGAGTAGTAAGTTCACACAGAGAAGAAAGATACATGTAGATCTTTGTTTTCTAAACATCCACACTCTGAAGATAAACTAAATTACATGTCACATAGTCTGTATAATGGCCTTATTTAAAATCTCCATTTTGTTGAAAGAACTTGCTACTACAATTCAAATACATTCCCAGGACCCTTCCCTAATGAGTCATCCAAATTCCAGATCTGGTTTGGTTCCCCTAGAGGAATATGCATTCTAAGAGCAAAATTGAAAAAGTATATGCCAAGAAAGATAAACAACTGCTGATTATGTCTGCAATGCAACAGAACATGGGTAAATGCTTTTTCATCAAATTGTTGTAATCAGCCCCCCGTTCCTGGCATGTGATCCTTGTGGGAGCCCCTAGCCATTGGAGACCTGGGCAGAGTGCCAGGATGCAAGGTGACATCTTCCACCTGCTACATCAGCCCTGGTCTGCTTCTCATGCCCTAGCACACACACACTTTCATTCACATGAACCCTTACTGTTTTCTTAGTAGGTTTTTAATATGGAAAAAATAAAAATATATAAATTAAAAAATCTTTGTAAGTTCACTGCTATCTAATTCAGCTCACACATTTAGGAGAAGCTTTGCTGCTTTTTAGAACTGGCGAGTTTGTAACTGCTTCACCAACCTGGGAGTAAAGACAACCTGCTAATAAAGACCAGGTTCTTCAGGAAACAATGAACCTCATGGATCTACTACTCCTTCCCTCCAAACATGTTTCAATCCCTCTGTTTTGGTGAGCACTGACCACTCACATGGCAGATAAAACCACACAACTGTTTCCAAGCTTACCTCCTGGCTGTCTGGTGGACTTGATGGATGTGGATAATTGTTACTTTGAGAATTCAGAATATTACTATCTGATAAAACAGGTAGAAAGGTTAACTTTATGTCCATAAATCAACAGTTATTCTTTAATTCTCCCTCATAAGCAGCTCTTCTCCTTAAATAATCTCGTTTGTTCAGGTAAGAATCAGAAACATCATATTGGTGATAAACCACAGACCTTAGGAAAAAACAAAACAAAACAAAACAACAACAACAGATAAAGCAACACAGAAAAATATCATAAGGTGACTTAGTAAATTTTGTTTTTATCTGTTTCTTAGTCAAGGTCTTTGGAGTACATCAGCAAGCACAACTCTTACAAATTAAATAGTTAGGTGAATACCTGCACTGGCAAAAAGCCTATTGAGCCCATTATTTTATCTAAAATGTTCAGGAGTAGATTGATATTTCAGAACTCTAACACCAAAAATAATCCTCATCTGTGACAGTATTTCACAGGTCTATACCAGTTTGGGACCACAACAAAGGCTAAAAATCAGTGAAAGGGCAGAGATCTGCCTTACAATCCAAACTGAACACCTAATTGCAGAGCTCACAGTCTCTGTGCAGATCCCCAAGCTGCCACAGGGCCCTCAGTCACGCGAATGGCCATCAGGTGCACGGCTAAGTGCAGTACACAGCCAAGGCTGAGGCCTGAGGGAGGGAAACGCAACAGCTGCATTGGCTTCCTCCTGCAGCCACTTTCTCCTGCAGCTGCCAACAAAACGTGTGCCCGGTGCTAATGGCAACACTCTGCTCTAGCCCCTTGCACAATATCTCAAGACTTGGACTGGGTGAAACCAGATGTGTTTTAAGAAGAGGTAACGTGAGGTAAAAATCTAGCAAAGCAGGCCGGCTTCTCCTAACAGAAGTTGTGGAGGTCGGTAATGGCTACAAGACATGGGGCACATGTTGACTTTCCCTTTGAAGATCCATCTCAGCAGCCTCTCCAGCATTTGGTGGCCCACCCTGGCCAGGCACCATGGCAGAACCAGGCCGCAGCTGCCAGCAGTTGCTCAGTGGGAGGAGCTGGGGGAGGCCTGGGCAGGGGCCATGGGACCCCTGACCAGCCAGTGCCCACATTATCGCTATCACTGCCTCGCCTGGACATCGCTGAGGAGGAGAGGACACAGCCGTGCCGGCCTGCCCTGCTCCTGACACTCCTGGAGCAAGTTTCTTTTCCCCACGAGGTATATATCTTGTCTGCTTCTCAGCCCAAGTCAGAAACATATTTCACAGCTACAATATTGCAGGTGTTTAATTGTCTGAGAGCCCATTGTGCTGCCAGTATGTCTGCAGTTTATTGACCAGCACCCATGAAGACCTGTCCTCAGCAAGGGATGATGATCCAGTAACCACTGCTGTGCTGCGTGTGCCCTCCTGTTCTTCAATAATTTTGTAGGTACAAACATATTCTGCCTATCAACTGAGCCTCCTGCTTACCACTAGCATGGAGGCTAACATACTTGTGTAAAAAAAAATCAGGAATCAAATTTTAAATTCCCTCACCTGCATTCAGAGAACATAATCTGGCAAGTTGCTTGAATTTTTCTCTTACTAATGTGGTCATGTATTTGTTACCACTGCATTTGCAAGTATGTGGTATCAGCTTTCCTCCTAAAAGGAGGATAATCTCAAGATTATCTTAAAAGTCATGGGGAAAAAAAACACAAACAAACAACAACAAAAAAAACATAGCTTTGGGTTTCTGCAGATTTCTTTTTTTTAGAATGAAAAACAAACCTCAGGATACATTTCGGTTATTATTTCAATTGACCATCTGACAACTTCAGGGCCCAAAAGTAATCTAAAAACTAGCAATGTATTTTCCCAGGAAATAACCAATCTGAAAACCTGAATATTTCCTAGAATCATGATTCCAGGGGGGAGGGAATGGTGGAAAATATATCAAGAGTAACAATACTCCAGAAACAGAAAAATATTTTTTGTTATTCTTTTTCTCAGTTGTCGTACCTTTATTGTCTAGACTTTCCTTTCACAATCAGTAACAGAAGTTACAGAAATCTCCTGCTCCTCAGACAAGAAGAATCATGGAAGGATATTTAGTTTTGTACAACAGTGCTGAAGTGATTCAGAATCCTTAGTCTGTTGTTCAAGGAGTATGAACTTAAAATGTTGCCTTTCTGCAACAAACCGCAACCACACCACATGTTCTGACTTTTTGGTGAACTCTAACCATTTACTTAAAATCTCTTCAGGGCCTTGCTTTAAAAGAAACGACGGTAAAGCATTGCGGTGTATACGTGCAACAAGCTCTGTAACTAGTAATTGCAGATGATAAAATGGAGTGCTTTCCTCCACACTATTTAGTACCCACTTACTGAATAGCTTTTGTTTTGTTTTGTTTTGTTTTCCTGCTTACACAGTATTTGTTTCTCTTCAGAGACATCCTTTGTATTCACAGGACTATATTCATTCTATATTCATTACCTACAAATAAAAATCTAACAATCCTTCAATCCTTTCACAGGTTAAAAGAAATAATCAGGTTAGATCAAGGAGTCTAACTGTTATTTATATGATTTGGCTGTCCTAATTTTTTTTTTTTTTTTTTTTTTTTACTACTCAGCATTTTTTTTCTTTCCACAGAGCAACTGAAACTCTGTGCTGCATTTCCTCCAACCATCGCCACCACGAGACTCCTCTCAGCGTATCTGATGAAGCTACTGTGTAATACTATAAACTGATATGAGTTATTAACCAACCAATTAACCATACAAAGCTATTCAGCCTTCCATCTTCTCTCCAACACTATCTGCTTCCATCTGTTTCTCCTTCTATGCTTTCTGTAGATATTTTTGCTGGTGCAAATTACTATAAAGATTATTTTTAAAAATTAGCGAGAAAAGAAGGGAGAGAGAAAGGAGTTTCTAGAAAAATCCCATACTGAGTATACCAATGGGAAAAAAAAAAAAAAAGGGTAGCTTGACTGTTGCTTGCCTGAAAGGCTTTTACCCAACTCATTTTCTCACTGCAGGGAGAAAGAGAAATTGGCAAGCACTTTTCTGGCAAGTTGATGCAGCCTGACTGCCCTGACTCTCAGTTCTTCTTCTTCCTCCTCCAGGCTGCCTGCCAGATTGTCTGCCTTTTCTGAGGAGTCTGGGAATACAGAAAGCTAGAGGAGGTTTGGGACTGGGAGCTCCCATTCACCTTTACCTGCCAGCTTAAGAAAAAAAATAAATAAATAAATCACAAAGTTTATTAAAAATAGCAAGAGAAAAAAAGATCTGGCAGGAGAAAATCTAATTGTTTTTAAGGTGTCTGAAGCTCTTCTATGACTTCAGAGAACAGTATGCTGATTACCTGCAATATAGAAAGTATCTGCCTTCTGTGCATTAGGTTAAAAATAATCCAAAATGTTGGTATCTTGGGACTGCAGTATGCTTTCCTTAAGTAAAAAGGAGGAAATACTTGCAAAGGTAAATAAAAAGGCATTTAATAATATTTTGATATGAATTCAAATGATAAATTAAAAAATCAGCATCCTCACTTTCCTGCCAGGTCCCATGACAGAGAAGCAATGAATAAGAACATGTTCTGGTTTGGAGAGAAGAATAAAAGAACAATGCTTTTTTGAACTGTTCCCTAAAGTCATATCTTAATACTTCCTCATACTTTGTCTATCATGTCAGGGCTATGAGCATGTATTTGTTTGAACTTTTATTTATTCTAGTAATAAAGATAGCTACCTCACATATGGTTTGTTTTCCCATTTGCCAGTACAACTCCCCAAAGTAATTTCTGTGTGGCTGTTCTGAATGACTTGATGAATTTAACAAATGTACAAAAAACAAATGGAAACTTTAGGAAATGGTTGCTGGCTGACTAAGCCTTACTTACTCTTCTGATTTCCAACAAATGAGATGTGGAAAGTTCCTAGAGGCAGACCAGATTAGGTAAAAAAGAAGACAGAGTCTGACACAGAAAATGTGGAAGGTTAGTCATTTTTCAAGTGAGATTGAATGGAAGAAAGTGGTGGTAGTAAGAGGCTTCAGTCACTGCTGGGGTGAATGAAGAAACCAGTCATTTAGCACTCAGATAAAATCTGGAAAGTAGCAGTTCCACTTGGCTTATCCCTGTGTGCTGTCCCCTATTTGATTTTTCAGGTCATGAGCAGAGTCCATAGACCAGTCTTCTGATATTAGCTATGGAAATGGACAGTGAATTTAAGCACCGGTAAAACATGCACTATATTATACTTTAAAATACCATTTTCTTGCCATCGTCTTCAGGCTGTGAAGCCTCATTAGTGTGCTTGAATACATGTACGCTTTGTATCAAGCTTGCTCCTTAATTTGATGCCTGTTACTATTCAAACTGATCCTCGAGAACTGAGTGACAGAGACTGGCTGGTGAGATAGCTGTTGCTCTGAGCTCCTTATGATTATTCTTATTTGCTTGACCTCGTAGCCCATATGCAATGATGCTTGGCATGGCACCAGAGTCTTTGTGCATGCTGACTTAAGGGAACTTTTCCAGGTTCAGCGCTGGCTGCACACGATCTGCTCTGTCCAGCTTTCACTTCCCACTGAGGTTATATTGGCACACTGTGGAAACAGCTGTTTCAGCTGCTGTCTGTCACTCCTTTCCCCTGAGGTTTCTATCAACTCCACTAAAAAAAATAAATAAAAAAAATTGAATAACTTAGTTTACAAGCATTCCTTGCTTGATTCCTGAGGTTCTTCCCCATGTTCTGTGTGGGAGTGTGGCCATGGGGGTCGACAAGCCCCATGGTTGGTGATAACATCAGACTCTTAACGGTGAGGCCATCAGGAAAGTAAAGAGTTTAGAGGGAACAAAGAGGAGTGATTCAGGAGAAGCCTTGACGTCTCGGGTTGCTTGTTCTCCTCCTTTTAGGCATGGAAGTCGCTGGGGGTTTGCTGGTTGCCGGGCAAAGTTGTTTGACCAATGAATGGTTAGGGAAAAAGACTGCTGTGGGGCGAATAGTATAAGAAGGGAGCTGTCCTCAGTATGGGATGCAACACATATATAATGAAGTTATGTGATCAATAATGTAGTAAGAGTTACTGATCCTAAAAGGACCCGGGTGTCCGTGTGGTCACTACGCAACAGTTCTGATGCTCCCAAGATCCCATGTCTATTTTTCATTCATAAAAACTCTTAAGCAGAATTTCACTTTTGAAGCTCTTTTATACAGAATTCAGCTACAACTCAGAAATGTCAATATGTTGCCAACCTTATAGTAAGTATACCAGGAATCAGATTTAAAAGGACTTTTAAGCTTTTAGCCTGTGCAACTTTATATGAATTGTGACCCAGCTTCTAGGGAACTGATAACAAATCTGTGGCTTTGGCCACAGAATACTGTGGCTCACCGAATATGAGCTGAGCTATCCTTCATATCCGTTATATGCTCTCAGCTTGCAACAGATGTGAAGTAACATGGTTTATCTGAACTCTTTAACTATGGGCTAAGCTGTATTTTGTATTTTGAATGAATAGCGTGTATATACACCCTTAGTTCTGTTCATGTTGTATTTTGATTGCAAGTGTGATCATCTAACAGAATAATTATTTGCCACCATGTTAATGAATGGAAAGGGGAGGGAACTCCTGAGTAAGACCTCCCGTGCCCTGAGAAAGAGAAAGCCCTCAGCCAACTCTGCTACATGAGACTCTTGGGGACTGCTGGGCAGCCCTTGCCCGTCTCTCTGCTCACCATGTTTCAAGTCTCTTTAGGATGACTGAAAATCCCTGAAGGGAGAGGGAGACATCGCTGGAAAGGCACTGAGCCTTTTTGTGTACAATAGGGAAGCGAGTACAAGGAGTGCATCAGAGAAGAGTCCTGACACATTTATTGTTAGCCTGCAGCTCCACCACAAATGTTGCTGAGTGTACTGGAGCTCAGATTTATGGCTTTATCCTGAAATGTATTTTTTCTGCCAACAATGGATTGATGAGTGATAGAAGAATATTATTTTTATTCCCATGTAAGAATTATTTCTTTCTGTGCATGCACTTTATATTATTATTATTTTTATTGGGCTTTCATGAGACATACTATGTTATTGCAGAGGATATAACACATAAAATGTATGTTCATTTATATATAAATATAATATATATATAAACAAATCATGATTACATTAAATATAATCTAGAATGAGGATGTTAAACTCTCCTGTCTGGTCACTGCAGTCTTGGCTTATATAAGCCATACTATTTCATATAGAGTTTGCTCAAGGCCAATGCAGAAAGAAATTCTTCTCCATTCATCTGCTGTCTAGACAGGCATACTTTTAAAGCTGTACAAGCTGTTGCTGGGTTTCCCTGATAATGACTGCATCAACTTTGTTCCAAAAGAACTGCAGTGAACTTCAGTGACATTTATTGCAAGCACAACACCATTCCAAACGTCTTCTGAAATTTTAATGAAACACATCACTGATCATCTGTAAGATGATTTAAAAAATGCTAGGTAAACATTTAACTTTAAACAAGATCTAGCATATGATGAAAGTAACATTTCTAAAAAGAGGCAAAATAAAGCTTGCATATGAAGCTTAAAAAAAGTGTTTTGCTGAGTTGTGAACTTCACACCAGCAAACTCAGTATGTTTCCTTCTGGTCTACAGATTTTTCTAAGTAACACTCACTTTGAAACTAATACAATGCAATTTTCAGGCAACATCCACTGTTTAAAGAAAAACCAAACTATTTCTTATACAAAGCTTAAGTGACAATTTGAAGACATGTAAATCTGTGTGTACTTATGAGAAGTCAGGTAAAAGCAATGAGATTCTAACCCATGCTCACCCCTATTGGCACCTATCATACAGGTAAAGGATGTTAAACACCACGGTTTTAATTTATTCATACAAAAATGCCAAATTAAACCTCAGGTATGCACAGCTATGCAAAAAGAAGTTGTCTTTATTTTGATATATCTGACTTTTTAACCCTACCTGAAGAAAAAAAAAGGAAAAAAAAAAACCACACCAACAAATTGTTAGAAGCAGTTCTGAAAACACTTAGACAAAAATATTTTTAGTAATTAACATATATGAGAAGTCCACAGAAATGTTAAGAAATATAATTTACTTTCTTCATCTTAAGTATTTTGTTTGATCAGTCTCTTATTTATTTTGCCCCACCTAAAACAAACAAACAAACAAACATCCGTTACAGAATTTAAGCCCGATATATAACTCCTATTTATTTTTATTGAAAGGGTTTGGCATTCTTTGTTTCTCTACCACCAACAGTGAAAGCCCTCTAATTTTTCTAAGTATACCACACATCCAACTCCCAGTGACAATTAGATTGTCAATAAAGATTTCCTTGTGTATGTCCATTTGACGGTAAACTGAATCCAATAAACACTGTGATTTTCCTTTAGCTTTAGTGGGCAAGAATTTAAACAGGTATTCGAAGAGTTACTGCTGGGGTAACTCTTGTTTTAGGTATCACCGGTTTCTAAGAATAAGTTTTTAAGTTTTTTTTTTTTTTTTTTTTTTTTTTTTTCCCCATGAAAAGGAATCTCCCTATGTGCAGTCAATGTAATAGTAGTGCTATTTTTGTAATGCTCAGCTTTACACAGAATCACTACAGGCAGATTTGAATTAGCAGATACAGTTTTGAATGAGATACCAATCTGACTCATCATTCATAATAACATACAACCAGGAAATTCATAGATTCAGTTTCTCAGTGTGATTCAACTCAGCAGCTCATGGAATTTGCCTAGCAAATCTCATAAACACACTTTTCACACAGTATTTTTCATACACTCCATGTAGACTACTTTTTTTTTTATTATTTTTTTTATTTTAACCTATATGATGTTCTATTTCAACCTCTTGTATGCCAGTGGAACTACACAGAAAGTAAAGTAAACTTAATGGAAATGATTCGAGAGGGAGAAATCTTAAGAGCTTCATAACATTCTAAGCCTTTGATTAGCATGAATGTTAGCCCTTCCTTTGGGTGGTTTAAATGAACTGTTTATTTATACAGTTCAGTGTTCACTGGGATATCTTCGCAAGATCCTCTATGAATGTGGTCATGTGCTGTAATTTGCTATTTATCAGCCTATTCCCAACAGTGTTACTAAAATTCTTCAGCTTGACAAAAAGTTCGTACCATCATCTACAGAGATGGAGATAAACCTGAGAAGGGCTACCCCAAGATTATACTGCACAACTAGAGCATGGGTTGAATTTGATTTAAGGACGGTAGTCCAAAATCTTAATCAAAACAAAACCTCTGTGAGGATATGCATGTTCAAGGCACTAAATTGCCACAGAGCAATGGACAAAGCAAAACACTTTGCAGATGTGAGTGTTCTCCTGGAGGTAGATCTATATGCTTTAATTACCTCAGACTTCAAACTGTAACAAAAAGAACCAGGAGACTTCTCCTCCAGAAGAGTTATGTCACATTTGAAATGACTCATTCTGGCTGCAGCAAGCAACACTCTCTACCCCCTCAACTGCTAGCACTGTAAAGTGTTACAAGACAAGACAACTTTCACAAGAGGTTTTAAACCAGAAATAGCATGAATCCAAACAAATCTACAAAATAATAATAATAACAATAAAGAAATACGATTCAAGATCCATTTGCCTTTATACCAATAGTAATCCATGCACAGTGGGGAGTTGGGAGGGGTAGCTGCAGGTTGTCTTTAATTTAAATGTACAGCACCACCTACTGTTAGCATGTATCATTTATACATCAGCTCTGTTTTCATGTATTCTATATAATTTCATTTTTTTTAGCTGATCTTTCATGGAAGCTTGTTTTGTCCATAGATACCCTGGTAGTACCACTAAGGTTAGGATGACACATCTCAATGAAGCCAGAATAGTTTTTGCCAAACAAAATTTGTTTCGATTTAGACAGGATAGGAATGAAGGCAGTGAATGAGCTCATGTAATATGTCTATGAAATATTTAATTTGATCTTGAAAATGATCAGAAATGCTGATGTTTTCCTGATGAATAAAATAAATAAATAAATGAAAGAAAGAAAGAAAGAAAGAAAGAAAGAAAGAAAGAAAGAAAGAAAGAAAAGAGAAAACAGTCCAAAGCTTAGATGAGAACTCACTAAAAGGAGTTTTTTCAACATGAATTTTATAGAGAGTAACGAGAGTAACGGGGCATTTCTAGTGAAATTTGTCTAACGTTCTCTTACAAATAATATTTGTAAATATTTTTTCTTACAGTTAACTCCCGTGATATCTTACTATAACACAATGTCTGACACTTTCAAATTATACCACTTTATTCAAATTGTCATTTAAAATATATTATTTTCTGATGCAAATTACATTGATATTCATAAACATTCTTTAATGTTAATACCTACTATGTAATGGGAATAGAAGTTCACAGATACATTTTAAGTTAGTGTTCTTGAAGTGTTGGGCTGTTATTTGGGTTGTGAGTTCTACGCAGCAGGAACCTCTTTTTATTACGTTTGCTTGGTGACTTCTGTCATGGGACCCTGGCCTGGCCTCAGCTGCATGCCAGGAAACAAAAGTAAAACCAGTTATTGTCAAAAAAGTGTTCAGTCCTAGCAATCCATCTTCCCTAAAACTTCTGAATTAATTCTCCAGGTCAGTTCATAAACCCAGACAAGTAAACCTAAAGAAATCACAACCTTCCCCCTACTGTAATGAAGTGCACTGAGAAACCTCTTCGCTTTCCAGCCTGTCAGAGAAACAATCCAACAGGCAGGTTATGCACTGATAAACTGATGCTGGCTAAGTAACTTCTCTTGATTATCATCAGATGTTATTATTTTTTGTTCTTCAAGCTTCTTTCTAGAACTCCAGGTAGCTAAAAACAGTTCATTCTCTTTGTCAGGTTCTCACAGGAAGGAATTAAACTCAATGAAGCCATGATGGAGTATCTGACAAACCAAATCAAGTCCTGAAGATTTCCACTGAAAGGCATATTTATTTTATTGATTATTGATGTATTTTAGTTGAATCTTTTTTAGTGCCCTCCCATTTTCCTAGTCACTTAAGATTACTACCATCATGACTATCAGGAAATATAATAAAATCCCACTGGAGCTGCAAGAACTGTTTTCTTAGCGTGTGCTCACTGTGAGAGAGAATTGGCAGGATATGAGCTGACCTGTGCCAACCCCATTATTAATTCTTCAGGTAGTGTTGGTAGCTTCAGGCTACTGAAAAATAATTTACTTAGAAAAGTGGTAGGGACTTTTATAAAACCTTACAAGGTGAATGGCCGTTTTTAGCTCTAAATACAGACAGTGGCTTCCAGGGATTAAAGAGCAAAAATCTCAAACCAGCAATTTATTACCTAGTGCTCTGCTAGAGTATATCTTGTGAAATTATATTTATTACTATGCCAGCTTTAATTTTGATTGTTAGAAAACTGCTAATATTTCTTACCTGCTTTACTAAGTATCCCGATGTTGTCCTCCCCGTGAATTGAGGGCTATGCTAGCAAACTTATCAAACTTTGCCACCCAAATGGAATTGCACAACCTGTGGAGACACTGTGAAGTGATGGCACTGATGCACCTTTGACAATTAAAAGGGGGAAAATAACAAAAACAAAAAAAACACCCTTCTAACAAAGAAATAAAGCAAACCAACTATCTAGGCAGTGGAGGAAAATGTGACTTAGGCAATTGGTCTCCCACAAGAATCTGTAGCTGCAATGAAAACAGTTTGGTAGGAATTTTATAAAAGACATTTAAAAGAAGGAAAGATGAGACATTCAAATAGCCATATGCATGGAAGTGTAAAGCAAAAGTTTTTAAAGTACTGAGTCCTAGACTATTCCAGCAGTGATCACTGTTCTTCACAAGCCATAGGATACTTTTACATTTGAATCTAAATATTTGAATATTTTAGAAATAATATAAATGAATTAGTTGCACATAAATATGCACCGAAACTGATAACAACAATTAGCTATCAGAATTAGTCAGAGGGAATCTAGGTAAAGTTCAGTGAATATTTTTGACTACATAATGTAAGTGTATTTAAATGATAACAGATATTGTTTCAGATGCTCAGAATGAAGTCTTTCAGCTTTTCAACTCAAAAAGTTTTTTTTTTTTTTTTTTTTTTTTTAAGATAACTTCACAGTGGAACATCGCATTTGGTTTCATATTGACACAAAATTCATATTTCATACTAATGTTGACCCCAAGTAAATTTTCCTGGAATTTCTATAAATCAAATTATATTTTTCAAGCATCAAAGAGCCCTGACATGGACAAAAAACTGAGGGGAGGAGCAGCAGTGTATTTTCTAAGATTTTTGGCTTATTTTCCAGTGAAAATTATATTAAAAAAAAAAAATGGAAGCCCCCCTAAAACGTGGATGGCAATCCAAAAGGAAACTCCAAACTTTCAGGAATAATTTTCACTTTAAAACAAACAAGAAAAGCAAACCACTTTATTTGTGGTTTGAAAGAACATTTTTAAAAGACATAGGTCAGGATTCAGCCTCCCTGGTTAACTCCCTCTACTTGTATAATTGGTTCTTCTCCCACTACTGTGTTGCTAATTAAATCTCAGTAGTAGTAAACTTCTCAGCATGGATTCTTAATGTCCCTGGTTTCATTTACCAGATTCTTTTTGTGCTTGTTTGTCAGTTCCAACTCCGGAGGTTTCCGCAGTTTTGATCTTTTTTTTTTTTTTCTTTTACTATCTGATGGAAGAGAGAAAAAATATCAGGACATCCTATACTTAATACTGCAGATTCCTATAATCAGCTCTGCCTCATATAAAATCACCCTCTTTTTAGCACAGAAGATTAAGCCTGTAGCCACCTTTATGCTAAAGACTATTTCAGTCATTTCAGTAATTACAGTATCTACATCTCTATGAAGGAAAATTATTATAAGAAAAGGTTTGTGCACTAGGGCAACAGCAATAGAACTTCTTTTAGATTATAAGATCTTAAAACATCTTATATATTGTAACATATCCTGAGTTGGAAGAGACCCAAGAGGATCATGGAGTCCCACTCCTGGCTCCACACAGGACCACCCCAAAATCAGACCATGTGTCTGAAAGCACTGTCCAAACACTGCTTAAACTCTGGCAAGCTCAGTGCTATGATCACTACGCTGGGGAGCCTGTTCTAGTACCCAATCACCCTCTTGGTGAAGAACGTTTTCCTGATATCCAACTTGAACCTCCCTGATGTAGTTTCATGCCATCCCCTCGTGTCCTATCACTGTCCCCAGAGAGCAGAGCTCAGCGCCTGTCCCTCGGCTCCCCTGTTGAGGAAGCTGCAGGCCACCATGAGGCCTCCCCTCAGGCTGCTCTTCTCTGGGCTGAACAAACCAAAGGACCTTTTCCACTCCTTCTACACCTTCCCCTCCAGACCCTTCACCATCTTTGAAGCCCTCCTCTGGACACCCTCTAATAGTTTTATGTCCTTCTTAGATTGGTGCCCCAAACTGCACACAGTGCTTAAGGTGAGGCCGCACCAGCACAGAGCAGACTGGGACAATCCCTTCCTTCTTCTGGCTGGCAGTGCTGTGCCTGATGCACCCCAGGACACAGCTGTCCCTTTGGGCTGCCAGGGCATACTGATGGCTCACATCCAACTTGCTGTCAACCACAACCCCCAGATCCCTTTATACAGGGATGCTCTCCAGCCTCTCGTCCCCCAGTCTGTACTATGTATAGCCAGGGTTGTCCCTCCCCAGGTGCAGAAGCTGGCACTTGCTCTTGTTAACCTTCATATGGTTGGTGATTGCCCAGCCCTGTAACTTGTTAAGATCTCTCTGCAAGGCCCCTCTACCCTCGGGGGAGTCAACAGCTCTTCATAATTGAGTGCCATCAGCAAACTGACTTAGTACACCTTCAAATCCTGCATCCAAGTCATTTATGAAAACACTGAAGAGAACTGGCCCAAAAATGGAGCCCTGAGGAATCCCCCCTAGTGACTAGCTGCCATCCAGTCTGCCATCCGTTCTTCTCCTTTTTAGATTTCTATAAATTTGCATCTACAGAAAGACAACTGCCATAAAGATAATGCAGCAGAATATTGAGATGTGTCACCATCAGCTTTTTACGAGCCAATGATATCTGGGGTTGTAGGGCTGGATATGGAAAAGTGTTGCCAGCTTGCCAAGGGAGATGGAAGTGACTCTTCCTCTCTGCCCAGCACTGGTAAGACCAGACCTGGTGTGCTGGGTCCGGTTCTGGGGGCCCCAGCACAGGGACATGAACATACTGGAGACAATCCAGCCAGCATGCACAAGATGATAAAAGAAATGGAGCATCTTTCATCTCAGGAAAGGATGAGAGAGAGAGGACTGTTCACCCTGGAGAAGAAAAGGCTCAGGGGAGAACTTATCAACCCATATAAATACCTGACTGGGAAGGAATGAATAAGAGGGAACCAGGCTCTTCTCAGTGAGGCTGTGGGACAGGACAAGGAGTGATGGGCACAAACTAAAAAGCAAAATATTCTAACTGAACACAATAAAATACTTTATTGTTATTATTATTGATTTATTTATTATTATTTTGAAGGTGGTCTGACACAGGTTGCCCAGAGTGTTGTAGAGTCTTCTGTGGAGATATTTAAAACACGCCTGGACAACTGGACCAGATTCTGGGCAACCTGCTCTATCCAACTGTGCTTGAGCAGGACAGCTAGACTAGATATTCTCAAGAGGTTCCTTCTTACCTAATTGATTCTGTGGTTCTGAGGAGTATAAGCCACTCCAGAACTAAGGCAAGTCTTCCATGAAGCACTTTACAAAGTATGTACAAGAAACAATGCCAGAGGATTAAAATAGATGCTTCCAGAAGTATGAAACCTATGAAAGCTGTACATTTTAATAAATACTAAGTATTCCTCAAGAAATCCTTCAGATCCTATGTATTACTGAAAAGCGAAAGCCTATCTTCTGAAACATACACAGTAATGAAAAACTGTAAACTGCAAGACAATTTTTAAGCAAATATTTTTTAAATACTCAAGCAATTCACAGTAGTCAGGAATCTCATTGTACAAATTTCAGAAGCATTAGCACCACAACTGTAAGAGACAACAGCATGGAACAAATGTCTGTGAGTTGTTATCTAGAAAGCTGATTATAAGTATGTCAGG
Source organism: Oxyura jamaicensis (assembly GCF_011077185.1). Lineage (NCBI taxonomy): Eukaryota > Metazoa > Chordata > Aves > Anseriformes > Anatidae > Oxyura > Oxyura jamaicensis. The sequence goes on from NC_048894.1 coordinate 74,299,610, forward strand.
TGTATAGCTAAAAGTCTTGCATACATTTCTGGATAGATTTGTTACCTCTAATCACATCTTTGTTGGTGTTCTGGGAAATGTGATTCCTGGTCATTTTCAAAAGACACATTCTTCCCTCATCATTCTGAGCATGTATACATCCACCATGAATAAATATAAATTGTTCTAGAAATGAAGCTTCAAAAGCAGGACCTTCATAACATCAAGAGAAACAAGTGATGGTGACTTGTTGGCAAATAAATTTCAAAACATACAACTACATTGCAAGAGTTCTTGTAAACTTGTCAATATTACTTTTTTTGTTGTTGCTGTTTAACTCAGCAATTCTACCAGTCTTTGAACATTAAAAACTGCCCAGAACAACTTCATTTTATCTACTCTATTTACTTTTTGCTAAACAAGCAAGCTTCTGAAAATAATCATTCTTGGAGGTTGCATATTGGTTCCATCCAACCTAAATTCTGAGAAAGGAGTATATACATGAAAAAAACATTCCTAGACAACAATTAACTTTTTTATATTTTTTCTTTTTTTCTTTCCTTTTTTTTTTTTTTTTTTTACTTTTTTCTATTCTTTGGAATTCTTTTAAATTTTCAGACATCTCTCTGTTTATAATTCAGCAAAAAAAGCCTAAATTATTGTAGATTAATCTAGATGCTGCTGTAATGTTGCAACAATATTCGTGTTTTGTAGACTTCCCCACACACAAATTCTTTCCAAAAAAAAAAAAAAATAGTTTAACAATAGTTTAACAAATTGCTGGTGAACCTATATTCTATGTAACTTGTTTGCAATTTCTATTTGGAATTCAGGCTATTTGAAGCAGGGTCTTTTGTCTTTATTTCATATTTGTACATAGCAAATATCTGTACATAAATAATTCAAAACCTGAACTTGTGCAACCATCTAAATGATAACTTTCAAGAAACATGAAATATTTTTTTTTTTAATGCAAATAAACTTCATTTCAGAGAGTTCTGTTTAAAATTCCTTTTTAATATGAACCTTTAGAGAATGTTTAAAAATGTATTTTCAAAGATTTTTCTGCCCTCTGTTGACTTTTAAACAAACTCAATATTTAATCAAGATACCAAGGGAGAAATCCACCTGGGCCATGTAGGACATTACATTTCACGAAATGTTAAGTGGCAATATTTAAGTAGGAAATAAAAAGAAGTTTTATATCATGGGATATAAACACCTTTTTTTTTTCATTTTTTTTTCTTTTTTTTTTTCTTTTTTTTTTAAACAGATAGAAGGGCTTCTAAACTAAACTTGCTCTTCAAAAACCTGAATGCCATGAAAGTGGAAAATTAAGAAGCACTGTGTCACTGATCCAGTTTGTATATCTCTAAACTATCCTATGCATTAAAGACCAATTTATTCTTATCAGGTCAGCCTCAAAACTAGCTATAAAATGATGCAATCTGTTTAGACTGAATGATTCTTAGAAAGCAATAGAGGATTGACATGTTTTTGAAAGTAGATAATGTCTAATAAAGTGTAAGCCATAAGGAAATACTTCCATTGAACCTACTTGTCAAACAAATATAGTAAAAAAAAATCTTGACACTCCTGGTAGCCACTAAAAATCTTCCCTAAGCTTTAGTATATGAGGGATGGAATAAGTCTAGATGGGTTTTCTCCTCTCTTACAAAATATTGAAGGAGCCTGTATATACAATCAGAATGTTTGCATACCTCAAAGTAAGACTCATAGAGGAAGACACAATGAATACTAAGAAAATCTATCCAACACCAACCTTTCCAGTCTCCAAAATAATGAACGCGCTCTCTGACTAACATAAACTGTTACATCATTAATAATGTATTTAGTCCACTTTCTTTTTGGATAACTGTATCCTGGGCTGAATCAAAAGAAGCATAGCCCACAGGTAGAGGTAGGTGATTCTTGGGGGGGGGGGGGGGGGGGGGGGGGGGGGGGGGGGGGGGG
>NC_048894.1:74301662-74370399 GCF_011077185.1 Oxyura jamaicensis
TTGTGAGACCCCACCTGGAGCCCTGCACTCAGCTCTGGGGCCCCCAGCCCAAGAAGGACATGGACCTATTAGAATGTGTCCAGAGGAAGGCCACATCAGAGGGCTGGAGCACCTCTCCGATGAAGACAGGTTGATGGGTTTGCTCAGTCTGGAGAAGAGAAAGCTCCAGAGAGACATTACAGTGGCCTTCCAGTATCTAAAGGAGGCCTACATGGAAGCTGGGGAGGGACTCTTTGTTAGGGAGTGGAGTGACAGGACAAGGAAGAATGGCTTTAAACAAAAAGAGGGTAGGTTTACATTAGATATAAGGAAGAAATTCTTCACTATGAGGATGGTGAGGCAGTAGAACACATTGCCCAGAGAAACTGTGGATGCCTCATTCCTTGAAGTGTTCAAGGCCAGGCTGGATGGGGCTTTGAGCAACCTGGTCTGGTGGGAGGTGTTCCTCCCCACGGCAGGGGGTTGGAAAGATATGGTCTTTAAGGTCTCTTCCAACCCAAAGCATTCTACGATTCTATGATTCCATAGGCTGAAGTTCTGAATATTTTTTTTTGTTTGTTTTTGTTTTGTACAAGACACCTGCCTTGTTTTTCTTCTTGCTATCATCTTTTTATTTCTTTCAAGAATATTAAATCACTGGAATTTGTATCCTGCAACTCTATTTTCCACTGGTAAATTTTCCAAGACCTACAGGTGCTTTACAAGCATAATAAGGAGATATTACTCTATATAATTAGACTAAAAGTTGTTGTCATCCAGATATAAGATGAACAGGTTCTTCCCCAACTCTGTTATGAAGTGAAATGTAAAGTTCAAATCATTTAATATTGCTATATTTACAACTGCACTTTGAAATCAATAATGCTGGAAAACTCATTTGTTAATCAATATTCTCACTACTATTTCAGCAATATTCCAGTACTATCTAGGTACAGAGTATAAAATCTCAACTACTGCTGTTTCAAAACATATTTAAGAGAAACACAAACACCTCTTTGTTATGCTCTGAAATTAACCTAAATTCAGTTTTATTTTGATCTATTTTAGCATAAATTGTTTTTCTAACATGTGCCTCATCTAACAACACTGATATCAAGCTTTGCCATCAATCTACTGTTTTCAGTAGAACATATTTACATCATATCTACATATTGATTTAACAAAACTGTATCATGAAAACATCAAGAGCCAAACGTTTAAAATTTCTTTTTCTTCTAAATGAAGAAAAAAAAAAAAAAGTTATTTCATATAGCAGTTATAGAGTTACATTGTTAACTATGTCTCAGTAAGACTGAGATGACACAGCTTGACAAAAATTAAAACTAACATACCTGAGGGAAAAAATTACACAATCCTTGGGTGCATCTACTTGAAATAGGGGAAGGCAGAAATCACAAAGAAAGAGAAACTCTTTTATAAAAGAGATGTTCATGGAAAAAGAAAAGTAGCCCAAAGATTGGATAGTTCATGAAACAGATTACAAAGATCTTTACACAAACGTTTGTTAAGTTTTCAAAGACTGCTGAAGAGGAGTTGGGGGAGGGTTGTTTAAAAAGTTGACTCAATAGAGAGCATTAAAACAAAACTGAAGTAAGTATTTCAGAAAATATTCACACTAGACCTTGCCAGCCTTACTCATGACCCCGTATGATACCCTGACCAGGGGTACCTATGTCTATATATACCTTCATATAAAATCATGTTTTTTTCAAGTGTCTGCCACAGTGATTTTTCTTTAACTGGAATGTTATATTCAGAGAAAATTATCAGCTTTATTCTTAGTCCAAGTTCTGTCAACATATAAGATTTAGTTTAGAAATTTGTACTACAAGAAACAGTTCTCCTTCATCTCTTTCGTCATACGGCTTTTTAATTAGATCCCAAGTTAGTAAACATACTTAATCTCTCACTCAGCATTCCTCAGGCTGATAATGGCCATGTTATTCTGAGATTAAAATGTCTAAAAAGTTGTTGGTTTTTAAGTCTTCAGGCTGGAAAGCCTTTGGCAATGCCTTAGAAACATGGACTGCTTCCTGATTCTATTTCCCTTTTTTCATTATTTGATTTTCTTCAGTTTATAAAATATGCAAACTAAATACATTCCCTCAGTACATGAGCAATGAAAACAACACAGTTGGTAATAGCAGTTTTTGAATGCTGACACAAAGCCAATTTACAGGACTTGGCTAACAAAAACAGACATTCCAAAGAACAAATTACTTCAGACTTCTTTTCGTTACTTCCTCTGACACCACACTGTGAAATAATATATGGTGCTCATAAGCATCCCAGAAAGACAGAAGAATCAAACTTAACCAACTAAGGAGGAATGAACTGCAGATAGAACAACCTTATATTTCAGTTTTCCTTACTTCTGATTTCCACTGAAAACTGTCTGCTGATTTCCCATACAAAAACACTAAGTAGTGTTAAGAAAAAAGAGGCTCCCAGATGAATTACAATGGCTTTACCTTAGATCAGTTTTCATTATTTTATAAACTTCTACAAAAAATCTGTAGACATAAAGTAAACAACTTTATGGGGGCATCACACAACCAGAAAAGCTTAAGATGTTTGGGAACAATTAAAAACAAACAAACAAACAAACAAAACAACAACAACAAAAAAACTTGCTCATATTTTTGTATGGAGGTTGATGGGCAGCAGTAGAAAAAAGCCTGATTGCACTTATTTGAGGAGCATCATAGCATCATAGAAGCTGTCAGCACATGCTGGTGGTCTGTAGTAATATGCTTCCTGATACTGAATTACAGATGACAGGAAGGGCAGATGATGGACCTCAGGGTGATGGTGAGAGGCTTGCTCTTCTTTATGAAAGAAGGGAGACAGTGAATGGATGAACAGAGAAGAATAACATTATGACTCCTAAATGCTTATAAAATTCTATGGTGTCAGCCCTGTTAATGGATAGACATGAAGCAACATTTTGTCTAGGCTAAAGATAAACTTGTAGAAGTGACTGATATATAAACTTATGTCCTAGTGTGTTAGGCTTAGCCTATTTTCTCCGTAAACATGAATTACAGTCAGGTTCTTTTGTAATGATCATTTTTGGAGAGAAAAACAACAACAACAACAACAACAAACAAACAACAACAACAACAAAAAAAAACAAAACTGTCTCAAACATAAATAGCTTTAAGGATCAGTCTTCTAAATTCCTCTAATCTCTGACAATTTTTGTAGAGATGTCTCACTTTTCTCCTCTAGTAGCTTAACAAGCTTTTCAAGCTCCTCCTTTGCTCACTCAGCAGTATGATTCCAGAGTGGTCATTCCCTGAAGAACAGATTTTAGAAGAGGAACTGCTACAGTAGCAGAAAGATCTGTAGCAGGAGAACAGAAAAACACAGAGCTCTTCCTGAAAACCTATCCAAGTAAGTGGCTGGTTTACCTGCTTAGACATTCTAAAATTAGGAAAATGGAATGTTTGCTCAGTGAACAGGTACCAGGGAAGACCTCAACACAACTATGGATGAGCCAGATCTCCTAGACTCCACCAGGTAAGGGGATACAGGATTGCAGGAAACAGGATTCACTAAATTGAAGTCAGCTTAATCAATAAAAGCAGTAAAACTTCAAGGAGCAAACAACAAATTAGAAGAGAAATTGCTCAATGTGTAAAATTTTATACATAACTGTCCTTGGTTGTCTTTTTTAATCTTTATAATTATGAAACATTCAAAAGAGAGAGAAAGACTGCTAGCTAACAGACACATTGGAAATTGAAAACAGAGAGATTTTCCTACCTTTTCTTTAGGTATCATTTTGCCATATAGTAATTAAATATATTCACCATAGAAAGTTAATTCACATTAGAATATAGACACAAGGTAGATTTACCAGCCTGTTTTCTAAAAGACTTCTAATTAATTAAAAAATATAAAAATAGCAGCTGGTTACACCTGTCTTTTTACAACCTAGCATATTTTATATGGTGGATGTTAAAGAGGAGTACAATACATACTACAAATATATCAGAGACACTCAATGTATTGTCATGTCATAATGCCAGAAATTATCTTGTTGAAGCTACACTTAAAAGCAAAGTACATAATTTGCTTGTGGAATATATGACTGGCAAAGATTAGATTACACCAGTGAATCATCATAAAGGATGCGTTTTCTTATTGACTCCTTATAAAATTATATATGAAAGTTTTACAGAGATTAAGATCTCTGAGACAGTATGTAAAACTGTATACAAAATTATCATTCTTTAAATCTATCCAAGTGAGATCTTAAAATAATACAGCATAATAATCTTTTGGTGCTTAGTAAACCAACTGATTTATATGATAGAATTAGTTTTGTGTTTTGATTTAAGAAAAAAGAAAGATCTTACTTTTAAAATTATATATACGATGATTCCAGTCTTTTGTTATTGCCACATCTGATTCTTGTGTAGAACAAATGTTTAAACCTTCATACATCTAAACCTAGGTTACATGCATTCATTTACCCAGAGAAGATATCTGACAGCTTCTTCCTATCTCTGATACACCTGGTCATTCTAGTTGGAGATTATTTGTGCCTATGTACGATTATCTGTCTCTCCTGGAGGCTACAGCTGCAGTTATGTCCAAGAACAGAACTGTAAACATGTAAAGTTAGTTATGCAAAACAACAAGTAATTGTACACAATATGTATTTAGGGCAATAGTAATAATTTATAATGTCGACAATTCTTGATAACCTTATTCACAGAAAAATCTGCACAGGTTCCCACATTTCAAACTTTCAGAAAGTGGAAAGCTGGGCTACTGTTCACAAGACTTCAATTGGATGAAATGTTAGAGAGCCAATCACTTCTCTTCTGTGACACTATGCATATTCTCACATGAAGAATATTATTCAGTATGAATTACTGACCTTGGAAAATTCTTTGTAAATTTATATTACCATCAGTATTATCTTCTAAACATAAGTAAGAGTTAATTTCTATGAAAGCTTTTGAAGTCATTCAGCACAGCACTCACTATGCCAGTCAAGTTTTTTATGTCAATAAATTCTTTCAGATATTGTATATTCATGTTCAAGGAATAACTGGAAGTGGTATATAACCTCTGCGTATGAATATAAACCTGTAACCTTTCCAGAAAAAAAAATCAAGAATGGTAACTATCGTAACTACAAACTTTAAAGTAGTAGGTTAGGGATAATCAGTCTAGAAGTAAGCAAACACACAGCATCCATTACATTTTTTTCTGAAAATATTTGTGTGAGGACAGACAAGCAAGATGCTTGTAGTCTGAGATCATGGGAATTATATGAGAAGAAACATACTGAAATTGCTTCTTCAAAAGTGATTTGTTTTCACAGAGGCTACTTCCATTACCATTGCTTTTTCAGGCTATGCTTTGTTTCAAATTAGCCTGGCTTGATCTGCTAGCATTATCTACTACTGTCATAGCAACCATCATGTTAGAAAAAAAAAACATACATAGTATTCAAAAAATATTATGTGAAAACAAAGATAGTTTCAGAAGTGTACTTTTAATATATTTGACACAGGAAGCATAATATCCTTATATCATAAAAAAGCAATGCAACAACTGTTTATAATGAAGTAAATAGTACTTACAGACACCACCACCACCACCCCTTTTTTTTTTTTTTTTTTTTTTTTTTTTTAAGGAAATAATGTGTTTGCATAAATATGAAAGTAAGGGTTGAGAACTGATAGATAACATTGTATTTGATTTTGAAACTTGGATTACAAGTAAACAATTGTTTCACACTACTTATGAAAGAGTGGCTGACTTTTTTATGTTACAATTCTTTATGCCATGTCATGACATATCACATGCCATGTCTGACAAATAAGATAAAACATTATGCCAGCACAGCAGTCATAGAGCATCTTAATCTGAGGGCATCAATTGCAATGTAAATCCACTGCAATGATAAGCACAATTACAATGAAAACATCTAGAATGCACCAAAAAGTAATGATATATTATTTCCTTGGCTACTTCTGTAATAACAAAAAATATTGGTAAATATAATTACTATTATATTTTTATTTTAATGGCTTTATATTTCCCTTTGTAATCCAAATATTCAACCATGTTTGTAATTATGTAATATGTATGTAATTATTTAATCCTAATTTATGCAAACCAAATTATGACATGAGATGTCAATGACCTATACTGACCAACGTACTATAGAGACTAAAGATGAGCACAGTACTCCAGCTCTGGTCTTATAAATGCCAGAAGGGACGAGTTGCTTCCCTTGACTTTCTGAATACTCTCATGGTAATATAGCCCAAGATACACCTGCATTTCTTCATTGCAAAGGCATGCTGCCATTTTTTTATTTTTTAATTTTTATTTTTTCCCTTAAACTACGTTGTGTGCTTGTGGTGGAGAAAGCCCAACTAAACAGCTACATCACCTCTAATCTGTGATCTGTTTGGATGAAACATGATAATGCTTACAGTAGTATAATTCCTGCGAGATTACCTTCCTGTCCCAGACCAGCTCCTGCACCAACATACAAGGGTGTTAGCGTGTCTATTCTATGCTGCTCACACTCTGATGCTATCTAGTTTCAGACCATTTGTAACACTTGCTATGAAAGCACCAGAACAAGGTCATCAATAAATGGTGCACAAGTTTCATGGGGTAAGTATTTACAACAAAACAGCAAAAATGAAGTTCTCTGAGATTCTGCCCTGCTACTCATCACTGTAACACAGTTCTCCCAGAACATAGGATATCCACTTAGTAAAATCACCTGTGCACAATGGGCATCGATGACTTATCCAAATGAAAGCATAGGTTTGGCTCATAAAGCCACTGCAACAGCCATCAACCGAGAGAGTCATGAATGACACAGATGTTTTGGGGCTGCAATTGTGTCACTAGTCTGGGTTGCTATAGGCAAGCATCTGGTAAGTTTGCGATCATGTGATGATTGACATATTCACAGGAGTAGAAATGAGAAAGTATGACTCAAGGGCTTCTCAGGACATCACAGAACAGTCTACAGAGAAAGATCAGGTAGAGAAAAGCTAATGGTATTGAAAAAGAATCAGAAAAGAGTCTGCTACTCTGAGAGGACCTAGCTGATGTATATAACTGTTTTACCAAATGTTATTGAGGGAAAACAGAAGAGAAGATCCATACTCTAAAAACAAACTCTACAAAAGCAGGGAACTTTGACTTTCTAAGATGTAGGGAGAAGTTTTTTATAGCACCAGAACTACAATAACACCATTCTGTATCTGTTTGCTCACAAAATCTCCTTCACACTCTCCAGTGCTGCTTTACCTGCCTGCTCTTCTATCATGTTCCCTACATAACCACCTTCATCTTCACTTCTCCCAATTTGCTTATCAGCTTCTAAGACAAACCAATGTAAAAACAAACAAAAAAAACTATGTTGATATAATTGCAGTATCTGCAGTATCTGCTATCACTCTGCTAACTCACTTTACATCTGCCTTACCTAAAGTTCTTTTTTTTTTTTTTTTTTTTTCTTTTAAAAGGGAAGGGACCCCATCTAGCAAAAACAAACAAACAAAAAAACTTACATGTAGTTTTTTTTTTTTTTTAATTCACTGGACAAAAGCAATTTTGTTTTGTTTGCAAAATTGGCTGTATGATATATGGTTTATGTGATGAATTTGATTAATTACTATAGTTTATGTGCTTATAATTCAACCAGGAAAAGTAAATTATTTTGTTTCAATAGCTTTTTTCTCAGTAGTTTTGAAAGTATGTATTTCTAAGTAAACAGAAAGCACAGATTGGTTATTATGTTTATAGCTTTAAAAATAAAATAGTATTTTTGTCAATATGTATGCCCTAAAGTGACAGCTCAGCATCCTTTGATCCATGCACCCTTGATCTGAAATAAGGTTTCCATTCTGAAGTGACATATTCACTATCTGCGAAGATTACAGAAAACCTATTTAAGTATTCTCCACTGATTCCTTACAAAATCTTATTCTAGGATTTTGCAGTATTCATGTGTCATAAAAGACACCTGACAATCTAGCCACTGAGAATGAGAGTAGTTAGGAAAGATTTTCCATGCACATCTGCATGATTATTTAGAAATCCTACACTGAGAAAAATTTTTTAAATAATCTTACGAAGCTTAAGTTAGAAAGGGTATTTAAAAGGAATATGCTATTATTGAAGTTTCCGGAATGACCACTGCTAGTTATTTTTGTTTCTCTGAATATTCACAAGCCTTCACAGTATATTTAAAATTTAAATTATCTTGTTGAAATGATCACAAATTACACTGCAAGTTGCATTTCTATTATGCCTGACAAATAGTCTTTATTGTGATCAAGAAGGCAATTCATGTTTTTAGAAGAGCAGGTTCTGCAGAAACCAAATCTTTCTTGTACTTCGACTGTAAAAAGGAAAACAAACGTAAAGAAATGCAAGAATTCCTAACTTGTGCATGGCCTGATCATGCCAGCCACTGGCCAGTACACCAGTAATTTTCATAGTTTGTAGGTTATGACCTTGGGATGATTTTAACACAACTTTCACAGAAGGATATTTATGTGATAAATATGTGGGTTTGTTGTTACATACATTGCTACGCAATGTATGTAAAAAGTCTAATAACGTGTGTCCAGTTTTGCTAATTGTTGGAAATGTCTTAATTCAATTGCATGGAAAATTAACAGCTGAAAACCAAAGATACATCCTGTAGTGACTCAGAAGTTATGTCCTCCACTCTGCTAAATTGGCAAAGAAAATTCATCAGTCACTTTACCTAGCATATTCACATAGTCTGAGGAAGGAAAACATCACATGATTTTAACTGTTGTCAAATTGTACGAAATTTCAGAAGACAAATATTATGATTTGCAGATAAAGTAGAGGGATTGACACTACTGAGAACAGGAGAACATTGAGAGACCAGTGAATATTGTACCCTTGCACAACTACTTTTGTATGCTATAGGCATGTTGTAGAACCATGTCTTAGAATTTGTGATCACTGTCCATTTCATGCAAAATGTGAGATTCTCTCTGGCAGATGTGGATATGCAATATCTCATGTGGACTGTAGGGCAGAAATGACATATTTTTATGAACTGTCTGAAATGCTTACCAATTCAAAATGTAAGCCTTTTCAAATAATAATAATCTCTGAACACTTACAGATGCAAAATTTCAACAATTCTCTTCATTGTTTGCCAAAAGGGTAGCCATAAATTGAGTACTAATACCTAAATAGGAGGGCAATCACAGTTCAACGTCAATATTTTTTAGTAGAGGCACAATGAAGATTACCTCATGGCTCTGTACACTAAGGCCTCTTGTTAATAACAGCTGAAGTCAGTCACTGTGTCTACAGTAGGCCCATTTCTTTACACTCTTTTCACACCATTATAGGCAGGCCACACACATCTTGACAGTGATGGCTGAAGAGGTTTTTAGTTAGAGCTATGAATATGCCAGGGTTGACCTTTCTTTAGCTCAAAAAACATCCTGAAGAAGGCAAAGTTTGCTTTTACAGAAATCCTCTTGATAGTCAATCATCACACTATGAACAGAACCATACATTTGGGTGAATAACTGCCAAATTGCCACCGATGAACCAAACTTCAGGGCTTCAGGTTCCTCTCAGTCTCACTGAGTGATGTTCAGTGCATGACAGTGTGAAATACTCTATATTAACAAAATTTCATGCTATTGAATTGAGATAATTTCAGATGCGTGCATACAAAATACACAGCTGAATGTTTCTGTGACAGATTCTAAGACATTGTTTTTAAAAAGTTTCTAAAATTTTAAACTACCCTAGCTAGAACTTCTGAAATTTATGTTCATATTTATGGAACTCAGAAGAGAGTTCTGCTTATTCTTTCCTGAATGCCTTCTCATCCAACTTCCATGAATCTGGGCTAACATTAGAGTCTTCTGTCAACAACACATTTCTGCTCTAGAAGACAGAAGCCAAGAGAACTGTGAATGCTTCAGATAACTAATTATTTAATCATTCAGGGTCTCCTAGGAAGAAATTCTGGCTAATGTCACGATCTGTCTTTTCAATGCCTTTTCTGATGTGCCATGAATACAATTTTAACACAACCATACCCAACCCAATTAGTTCCAGGCGCATGCAGTGCTAGAGCTGTGCCATAGTACATAGACCATGTGCCAAAAGCAGCAATAAAATCACACCACAATGTTACCTACAATAACAGTATACTGGATGGCATTAGAAGTGCACAAAAGGCAAAACTCTGAACAATGCTAAACCTCTCTATGTACTCTTTGTAAGGCCTTATACATTACAGTTTTACTTCAAAAGTCCCAGAGGCACAAGGATTGCATCACAGATTCACTTGTGAGGTAAAAATATGTCATATGTCTTGATATTAAAAACATCATCCTGATACTTGAATGAAAGTGGACACATGAATTTATTCTCTCATATTGCACCTTCATTTGTATTTTTTTTTTTTTTTCTAATACATATCTTCCAGCTCATTGTTCAACTTACACCGTATCAGCTCTCCTATACTTGATCCTGCCTTTTCCAATATTTCAATCAACTTTCTCCTGCTTATGATTTTTTTAAGCTTCATACATGAAGGATGAAACTTCCCATGCTGGATATTTACCTCATCTTAGTAAAATACTGAAGTTTTAATAAATTAGCAACTAAAGGAACTATTGCCGTAATTACAATAATGAAATGCAACTTACACTTTTTTTTTTATTATTTTTTTGTTTTTTGTTTTGCTTTTCTCAAGTGATTCACTGAAGCTCAAGTAGCCTGAAATGTAGTGCACAATTGTTAGTCTGTCAGGGATGCACTCTGCCATTCCTCTAGAAAACAGCACCCAAGCGGAGCACTTCTGCATTACAGCCTTGCCAAGGCTCTGTCCCTGCAGCCTGCCTGTGTAGAGCAGGATTCACTTCACCTTACCTCTCAGCACATAAGTTAGAGATGCCTCTGAGAAGCTGTTGCTGCAGCAGCCAGCAGGCAGGTAAGGCAGCAGAGGCACGTACTGCGAGTCCCCCCCATTCCTCCCTCTCTCTGCAGTGCGTTCCTGCCTTTCTAATGCTAGCGCAGGTGCCACACAGGCTGAGGCAACTCAGCCAGCCACAAGCTTTTTTAGCTGTGTGTGTTTACAGCAAATGCAGGAATGTCTGTATGAGCAAAAACTGTACAAACATATTCCGACAGTGGGAGTCCAAAAGAGGGGCTCTGACTCAGAGCTGCCATGGGATTACACTCTCTCTTTCCATGTTTATTGTGTTTCCTCCGTTTGAAAACCAATCTGATCAGGATGAAAGGGAAGCAAGAATGAATATTGTAGGACCTAAAAGTTAATGGACTTAGACTATAATTATTAGTACTAAACACAAAAAGACCAGACCGTAAACTAAAAGTAAACATCTGTGAGCATCGTCATTCACCACACTTCTATACCAGTATCTGTCAACCCCTAAGAACCCCTCAGTTCTGACACTAGGCTAAGTTTTCAGATATGTAATTATAGCACAGCAAAAATGACTATTTCTAGAATAATAATAAGAAAAAAAAATCACAAAATTAAGGATTATAAGATTTTAGAAGACTGGAATTAAAATTCCTTGTCGACTGTTGATTTGCTACTTTTCTTAAGATTTAGCAGTCATTTCTCAGCAGACATTTTCATGTCTCTCTTCATATATAGAATGGGCTTCCTTCAAGGAACAAAGCAACAAGGAACAGCACACACAGATATTTATGAACAGTCAGAAGACTCTGAATGAAACACAAAACAGAAAATGCCCCACAGCTATGGGCAACTGCACTTTGTACTGGAAAAATAGGTGCTGTCTGTTCTTTCAAAATTTCTGCACGACAGTATGCAACATTTTTTTCCCCTGCCAATATTTTATGTAGCAGGTCATCATTTAGATTTTGCATTTCTTTAAATAACCAAAATAAGAATTTATTGACAGAGCTTGCCAAGTATCCATGGCTATCACTGAGGTGACTCAAAGCTATTAAATGGTATTCAAAATGCTAAATTACCTGAAAAAAAAAAAAAAAGAAAAGAAAGAAAAAAAAAAGAGAGAGATGCTTTTGGCATTTTAGATTAAAGCTCAAAATCACAGCATGTTTTGAATGATTTTCACCTTGTCTTGTGCCTCATTTCACCGTCTGTCAAATGAAGATAATAACTCTTCCCTCTCCTGGAGAGGAATTTTCAAGATGAATAAAGGTTTGTGAAGAAAAGCCCACCTGTAATTCCGCAGGCAGTTCAATACAGAGATGATATAAGGTAAAATATGGCATGGCAGTAGAGAATGAATGATGGCATAAAACTAAATTGAGTTCCAAATACTTCTTAGAACATGCTCTGTTCTTTCTGCTGAATCAGTCGTGATTCCTGTAGAAAAAACAGTACTGTAGATTCTTCTGCACATGCATTCCTATGATAGAAACCACATTACCTGAAACAATTTCTGATAAAACTTCTGAATATTTGAATTATGTATGCTAATACTTGATAACCTTCTTCTGCACATGCATTCCTATGATAGAAACCACATTACCTGAAACAATTTCTGATAAAACTTCTGAATATTTGAATTATGTATGCTAATACTTGATAACCTATGTATGTATGAGCTCATTAGATTTTGTAAATGAAACACCTTTGTGGTGGTCCGTCTATCCGTCCGTCCGTCCTTCCTTCCTGGTAGGAACATTCTGGTAGGATGCTGTCAAAAAAGGTAACAACCTGGTTGCAAAAGACTTTTTGAGGTTAAAAAAGTTTTATTGCATATATATTCCACAGCATTACTGAAATCAGATAATTTACAGATATATATATTTTTTCCATGCACATAATTAAAATCCCTTATCAACATGTTACCTGTTTTCAACTGTCTGGCCTATGGCTTGATATTATTTCTTTCTACATTTCTTCTCACCCTACAGATTTTTTTAATTTTTTATTTATTTTACCAGCTGCAGAACATTTCCACATGTTAATTCAAAACCTATATTTTTAACTCCTGATTTACTTTTCATGTTTTTAATCTGGTCCAGAAGTGGCTTGTGATTTTACAGGTGGGTTATGTTACAAATCATATATCTTAAAATGCTCCAAAACTATAGGAGTTTCATTAATAGTTTAAAATTCTCATTGCATTGTCAACCAGATTCATGAGTTTGAAAAAAAAGGAGAGTTAAATCTTGTCTGTCCTATCTGACTGAACACAAACCCTGATGTGAGTGGGAATTGAATAAGCAGCAGAATTGTGTGTTCTCTGCTGCTTAAAAAATACCTAGTATTGGATGCTACCTGCAGCTGGTCACAGGAGCAGCTGTTTTAATTCTGGAGCACTTCTTTGCACATTCTATTTTCATTCAGGCAAGAAGAAAAAGTCAACAGCTCAATACTTAGTAACAGCAATGGAAAGGATCATGTTAGTTTATAGTATCAACACCAGCAGTCACTAGACAGTCTCTAATTCTATGTTCTCTACATCTATTAGTCTTAGAAAACAAATAAAACATCAGTCTTAGCTCTTATCCAGAAAAGATTTAACACATCCATAACTTTTAGCATGCACATACTGCTACTGAATTCAATCTGAGTGCTGTACACATGTCTCCAAAAGCATCTGCATGAACAGACGCTTACATAATTTGACAGAGTTCTTGCATGCAAAACACTACATAAATTGTGTGAATTTCTTCAGGGTATCTGCTGAGATCATTAGCAGAGTTAACATAGCTATGTGATTTGCAAATGTCAAAAAAGCTTTAAAAATTAACTTTCTTTTGCATTTTCTATCTTTACTTTATATTCTTCTATTGGCTACAGTTTTTTCAGACAAGGGCAGGGAGGAAATACTGCATTTAGAAAACACAACGAACCAGGAAGTGTTATCATTTTCACTGATATCAGATGAAAAGAAAATTGTTTGTTTCATGCTGGGCTTCAGGAGAAAGAAACAAATAAATACGCATGTGTAAGCAAAAGTGTTTATGCTACCAACAACTGCAACAGACCTTCAAAAAGGTTTCATTTTTAAGTTCCTTGTCTTGGCCTACTTTAATTTTCCCTAAATATACACTTATGCAGTGAAATGCAGTATAGATCATTCCTGAAACAACAATCTTAAAGCTTTAAGGTTATTCCTTTCCCTTCTTATGGAACAGTGCCTCTTCATCTTCCCTCCCTAATCACTGAGAACCACTTAAAAATGGCTAGGGTTTTGAATTTCAAATGTAGTACGTAATTTGCTCCTTCTATAAGATTACTGCATTGAACTGTCTGGTAAGAATGTTGTTATTGGCACAATAAGCAAGCCAAACACAGCGATTGACCTGATAATCTGGTGAAAATGGGAGAATTTCTGAAGGAAGGTTTAGAAGGAGAAAACAAGAAAGTCTATTTCTTTTTTCTTATTTTTCATTTTTTAATCCTCTCACTTGAATTGCAACAGGATTAGAAGAAAATCAGCCTGGAAGAAGCATGTCAGGCTTGCAGACTCAGAGCTGGCTATACCACTTCCTTTGTAACATCATCATTTGTCCAGAAAGAGCATCAAATATCACCGCATCAGGGCATGCTCACAATACCAGCTCAGGTGTAAACAACAGCAGAAGGCACAAGAAGGCAGTAAGTCAGTTCTGAACTAGAGAGGATTTAGGAAGCAATTAATGCCACCAGTCACCCCAGCTGCAATCCCACAGTTGGTGAGCCTCCCTCCCGGTAGCTCCCATGTGCTCCAGCACCGGGACGAAGCCATGGAGCCGCTGGCAGCTGTTCAGGTCCTGCAACCATCCCACCCCTTCCACGTCCTGCAGGTCCAGATGGCAGGGAAAAACAGGTCTGTGACAGAGTTTTGACCCATTAACAGCATTTCTTTTGATTTATGTAATGTAGCACTGAAACGAAGTTCCAGTAAACACAGAGCTGGGCTTTTGAGGGAACCATGTCACAGGAAGGCCCAGCGGGTGAGCTGGCAGTGTTATGGATCCAGCCTTTGAAAATGTTATCTTCTCAACTCTGAACACTATGATTTCAGTCAGTCTCTAAACAAAGCACACCTGCCTACTTAAAATCCATACCAACAAAAAGGTATTAACACTAAAGACTGTTTGTTTGAGGAGTATGAAAGGAGAAAGCATGTGTTGAGTGGGAGAAGGCAATTAGAAAGCTCCATCAGTCAACTTCAGTGAAGATCTGGAATTAAAACCAGAGACATGAAAAAAAAAAAGGCTGAAAGATGAAAGGATATGTTTGTCTGGAACAATAAATCATAGAATGTTTGGAAGGGACGTTAAAGATCACCTAGTTCCAACCCCCCACCATGGGCAGGGACACCTCCCACCAGACCAGGTTGCCCAAAGCCCCTTACAGCCTGGCCTTGAATACAGCTCCATAGCTTCTCTGGGCAACCTGTGACAGTGCCTCACCACCCTCTGAGTTAAGAATTTCCTCCTAACCTCTAATCTAAATCTTCCCTCTTTTATTTTAAAAGCATTCCCCCTTGTCCTATCACTATCTGACTGAGCAAAAAGTAGCTCTCCATCTTTTTTCATAAGCCCACTTTAAGTACTGAAAAGCTACAATAACGTCACACTGGAGCTTTCTCTTCTGTAGGCTGAACAGCCCCAGTTCTCTCAGCCTTTCTTCATAGGAGAGGTGTTCCAGCCCTCTGAACAAATAAATAATTATTTAGAAACACATCCGAATCACCAAAAATCTTCTTAACCTTATTTTCCCATCATTTAACTAAATGTAATTCACTAAACAAAATTTGTGCCTCAGTCTCCGAGATTGATCTTCTCCTGGAAATGCCAACTATTTCTTCTGAGGAAGACAGAACCCCTGTGTAATATCCTCTAATTCCTATTACAGTAGATTTTTGTAGCTGATGAATGTGTAGCAGTAAGGAAGCTAACTTGGGCTGCAGAGTTAATGATCAACTCACTTATATTCTTTTCAGGACGAGTTTTTCTCTTCAGTAGAGTTGTACGGCCATAAAACCATTGCATTATATTATAAAGGTTACACTCCTTTATTCATTCTGTGCGCAGCTCACGTTTGCCTATTCTGCTCCCAGAAACCTTCAAGACTATTTTTAAGCAAAAGACAAGGAATGAATTTGAAATACATCATTTTTTTTTTTTTTTATATTTCAGTAAGCCTTTTCTGTTTGAACTTTTCTATTTAGCTCTAAAGTATTAAAATACCTCTGCACATCATCATCAATTAATCTTCAGCATAAACATTTCAGAGGTTTTACACATATCCAGACACATGCTTCATAGTACAATAACTGCTATGCAGTTTTTGAAAAATGAATTACCTAGCCCTATACTGGAGAGAAAGGAATTTGGATGTTGTGTGCCTTTACTATCAACTGCTGAAATAATAGCTACAGGTTTTTTGTTTGTTTTTAAATAAATTAATTTTCTCTGATTACACCTTTTCTCACATGAGTTCTCAAAAGTAAACTCATAAGTCTTACAACCTGTTTA
The DNA here is from genome assembly GCF_011077185.1 of Oxyura jamaicensis. Lineage (NCBI taxonomy): Eukaryota > Metazoa > Chordata > Aves > Anseriformes > Anatidae > Oxyura > Oxyura jamaicensis. The sequence continues at coordinate 74,318,169 of NC_048894.1, forward strand.
TAGGTAATAGCTTATTTACCATAATGGACATCAACTGAATGTGAAATATTGGCTCCTTTCATTGCCTTTTATCTTCTGTCATCCTCTAAGCAACAGCATTCCCCTTATGAATGAAAATTAATTTACAGAAGCGTGCATTTTTAATGGATATGTATATTTTGTTGGTAGATTTAGAGGATGAATTGAAAAGTTGGTCCTGAATAATTTGGCAGCAGTTTTTTTTTTTTTTTTTTTTTTTTTTTTTTTTTTTGTATGGCAACAGTCTATTCAATACAGTATTTTACAATTCAGCTAACTTAATCATTATATTTTATAATATTTCGCCAGATACTTTAATGGGCAGCTTCTAAAGGAAAGTTTTAAAGATTGGATTTTATAGTTAGGGTGAATCCTACAAAAATGTTTTAGAATTTACAACTGAGAAAGTAGAAAAATAGAGAAAGAAATTTTGACTCTAAAGCTTCTTAAATCAGTGGGAGCATAAAGCCAATATTAAGAGAATATGGCTGCCACAAAGGATCACTTTCTTTCCTATACAAAATTAACTGGTGGTCTAGCTTTTCTAGATCAGGCGTACAAAATCAAAGTAATATTCTTTCTAATACAAACACAGAATAAGATGATACAGTAATTACAACATATGTAATAAGTAAGTAATAAAACAACCAGAAAAGGGTTCTGAACAAACTGCAAATGTAAAAACAGATCCCAAAGCTATATCTACAGGCATGAACAAGATGTGTTGCTTTCTGTGAGTACAAACCATAGCGCAGAGGTGTCGCTGTAATACCCCTTAGGAGGGCCCTTTTGCTTGAGAAGATTTTCACACATTATTTGTTGACTAATTCACATGATACCACAGCTAGGACTAATGAACTATTAGACTAAGCATTAATATGGTGGCCCCCGCTAATGATGTCCTGAGGTTAATCAAACCACCCTGTTGTGTCAGATCTTGAGGGTTCTAAGACTGTGCTCCTCTGGTGTGCAGCAGATATATCAGCATTGAAGAAAATTTAGAGGAATGTCCATGCTGGAGGTGGGTGCCATCTGTGATATGAAAATAAGAATTACGAGAGAGAGAGAGAGAGAGAGAGAGAGAGAGAGAGATGCCCAGAGAAAGGTCATGAGTCAGAGGGAAAGCAACTGAAGAGCAACACAAAGGAATTGCAGGCACTCCAGACAGTAAGGAGAGAGACAGGTGATGCTGTAGTGGAGCTCTGCTCCTAGCTACCTGACCAGAAAGACCAAGCAGATGAGACACTCTAGAGAAACGCAGAAGTAGCCTCATGTTCACAAACCCTGATCCTCATGAGGAATTTCAACCACCCCAGTATCACCTGGAGGGACAACACAGCAGGGCATAGGCAATCCAGGAGATCCCTGAAATGCAGTGGTGGTAACTTCCTTCTCCAAGTGATAGAGAACCCAACGAGGTGCTGTGCTGAATCTCATTCTCAACAACATGGAGGGGCTGGTGGGGAATGTGAAGCTCAAGGGCTAATAACCATGTAATGGTGAAAGTAACCATGAAATGGTGAAATTCAGGATCCTGAGGGCAGCGAGGAGGGCATACAGCAAGCTCACTATCCTGAACTATGGGAGAACAGACCTTGGCCTCTCCAGGGATCTGCCTTGTAGAGTATCATGGGACAAAGCGCTGTGAGGAAGTGGGGCCCAAGAAAGATGGCTAATATTCAAGGATCACCTTCTCCAAGCTTGGGGAGATGCATCCCAACAAAGATAAACTTGTGTTAAAACATCAGGAGGCCTCCATGGATGAATAAGGAGCTCCTGGACAAATTTAAGCAGAAAAGGGAAGGCTACAAAGGGTGGAAACAAGGACAGGTAAGCTGGGAGACAGAGAGAGAAACCATATGAGCAGCCAGGGATCAGGTTAGGAAAGCTAAAGCCCGGGTAGAATTGCATTTGGCCAAGGACAGCAAGGGCAACAAAAAAAAAAAGGCTTCTCTAGGTAGATCCATGATAAAAGGAAAAGTAGGGAAACTGTGGGCCCTCTCTAGGAGAAAACAGCAGACCTCATTACCCACAATAGGAAGAAGACCAAGGTGCTCATTGACTTTTTTACCTTAGTCTTCACCAGCAAGAGCTCTAGCCACACAGTCCAGTCGCTAAAGATGATGGCAGGGACTGGGAGAATGAAGAACTGGCTGCTGTAGAAGATGATCAGAGGTGAGAGCATCTAAGGAACCTGAAGGTGCACAAGCCTCTGGGTCTGGATGTCTGGGTCTGTGTCTGTGTCTGTGTCTGCAGGTCCTCAGTGAACTGGTGGATGAAGTTGCAAAGCCACTGTCCATTAAATTTGAGAAGTCGTGGCAGTATGGTTAAATTCCCACTGACTAGGAGAGGGGAAATACAACCCCATTTTTAAAATGGGGAAAAAGGAAGACCTGGGGAACTACAGGCCTGCCAGTCTCACTTCTGTGCCAAGCAATGTCCTAGAGCAGGTTCTCTTGGACACTATGCTAAGACACATGGAAAATAAGGTGCTGCTGTGACCAGTGCTGTTTAACACCTTTGTTGGTAACATGAACAGTGAAACTGAGCGCATCCTCAGCAAGTCTGTGGATGACACCAAGCTGTGTGGTGCAGTCAATGCACTGGAGGGAAGGGATGCCATCCAGAGGGACCTGGACAGGCTTGAAAAGTGGGCCTGTGTGAACTTCATAAGGTTCAACAAGGCCAAGTGCAAGGTCCTGCACGAAGGTCAGGGCAATTCCAAGCACAAATACAGGCTGGGTGGAGAGTGGATTGAGAGCAGCCCTGAGGAGAAGGACCTGGGGGCAGTGGTTGATGAGAAGCTCAACATGAGCCTGCACTGTGTGCTTGCAGCCCAGAAAGCCAACTGTACCCAGGGCTGCACCAAAAGGAGTGTGACCAGCAGGGGGAGTGAGGTGATTCTCCCCTTCTGCTCTGCTCTGCTCTTGTGAGACTCCACCTGGACACCTGCGCTCATCTCTGGGACCCCCACCCCAAGAAGGACATGGACCTTTTGGAGCGAGTCCAGAGGAGGGCCATGAAGATGATCAGAGGGCTGAAGCACCTCTCCTATGAAGACAGGCTGAGGGCGTTGGGAGTGTTCATCAGCATGGAGAAGAAAAGGCTCCAGGGAGACCTTATAGCAGCCTTCCAGTACCTAAAGGGGGTCTACAGGAAAGCTGGGGAGGGACTCTGTGTCAGGGAGTGTAGGGATAGAACACAGATTAATGGCTTTAAACTAAAAGAGGAAGGATTTAGATCAGACAAAGGAAGAAATTCTTCACTATGAGGGAGGTGAGACACTAGAACAGTTTGCCCAAGGAAGCGGTGGATGCCCCATCCCTGGAGGTGTTCGTGTTCAAGGCCAGTTTGGATGGAGCTTTGGGGAACGTGGTCTGGTGGGAGGTTCCCTAACCCATTCCAACCCATGGCAAGGGGGTTGGAATGAGATGGTCTTTAAGGTCCTTTCCAACCTAAACCATTCTGTGACATATCAGCTGCAAGTAAACAAGCTTGTGTTCTGTAGGATGTGCAAGGCACCTTTAGAGACCTCTATAACATGCATGTCTTTTTAACTTCTAAATGATAAATGTCATTTCTGGTACAGGGTACCACCTTAGTGTCACCAGTGGGGTGATTGGGCCAACAATCTCCAAACAGCAGAAAGATTTCTGCTGGAGATGGCCCCAGAGTGCTTCACTGCTAACACAGTGAGCGATGTGGCACCACGCATCTATCATTTGTCTTCTCTACATGTGGTAGGCCCAGGGGTAGTAGTTCCTACAGGTTATATGCAACTTACAGCAGCTTGTCTAGCATCAGCCTGAGAAATTAGGTTCCTCAACCTGAAACAGTGAGAATGTTTCTTCATCAGGAACATGAGTAATGACAGCAGCTGCAGCACAGGTCACAGCAGGAACAAGAACAGCAAAGGGTAATATGTTGTCACAACTATCATATGAGTGATAAAAAGATTACTGGTGTACCTAGGGCTCAGCTTTGTTTTAATGCATGGTGTGTTCACAAACTAGAGAAATGTTTATATTTTGCACATGCTAGAAAGGTTTATGGATGACTAAGTACAGAAGTGTCTGAGATGAGTTCCTCTGACAGTATTGCCCCACTCCAGTGCCATTCAGCATGGATTCAGGCAGTCTGCTTTAGGAATAGCCAGCTCTGGATGCTAGCTGCAGAGGTCAGGGAAACATGAATTATGTTTAATGGAACATGTTTAATGAAGTGTTCTTCATTAAACAGGACCACCAGAGCAACAGCATAGTCTAACCGCCTTTTATAACATTTGGAAAAGACAAAGTCTCTCTAAAAATAATTTTTAGAAGGAAACTACATAATTTGACTGCTAACAGTAGTAAATTAGAAACAATTTGCTTTGACATATAGAGCTAGTTTTATATCTGATGTCATACATTCAAAATGAAGTTAAATAACAAAAGAGTCCTCACACATCAAGGCTATTCCCACCTCTAATTCCATAATGGAAAAGCCTTTCATGTGCCTTGGCCATCTATAGGAAAAATTTCCTCCGCTGTTCCTTTCTACTAGCAATACAAAATGCTTTGTGTTGTTCCCTCTGATAAAGAACAGAAACACTGTGTTTATCATGTAAGCAGTTTTAAAAGAGCTGCTATAATCCAAGGTGGCCTCTAGTTTACAAAGGCTTTTTTGTTCAGTACAGCACTCTTACCCTGGGTAGTTCACAAGCAGTGGCCCATTAGGGCTGCATAATGTACACGGATCTTCTGGCACAAGAAGCAAGAGCAGTCCAAGGTACTGAGTTCGTAGCTTTGTTCCTCTGGTCATCAGTGCCAAAGCAAGTCTGATGTAACTACTGGCTTTTCTGACAAAAATCTGAGTCAGAAGTCACATTATGCCACAATATCATATTTTGATATAGCATTTTCATATCTACATTACACTTCCCTGGTGCTTCATTTCATCTGAAAATAATCAAGTTATAGACAGCAATGCCAGGAATACTAACGACACAAGAAAACAGTGAAGCCACATAATTTGTGAATGTGTATGGGGTAAGTCATGCTTTAACTTCATATTACATTCATTACATACCTTATATATTACCGCTCATGAGATTTTTCACTTATACCTCCATGTATATATATATTTTTAATTAAAAAAGAAATGCAGAGTTTTCAGCAAAAAATGCTATGAAATATTCAGCCATAGTACAGCAGAACACTTATCTACAGAATACCTCATCCTGATCATGAAATAAATAGAAACTATACAAAAGTGATTATATAATGCAAAATGACAAACCAACACATCAACATCGGTTTTTCACCAACTACTACTATCTTTAATGTTAGCTTTCAGTATTGTCTATTGAAAGAATATTTTATTATTTTTCATCCACTCAGTCAGCTGCCAATACACTGCAGTTTCCTGAGTTATGACAAGTCATTTGTCACCCCACGGGGCAAAATGTTATTTGAAATAAATGACAATACTCAGATGAATTTGAAAAGAAATCATTTTCCCATTTTGGAAATGGAAAGCTGGAAAGCTGTTCAGTATTAAATAAATAAAGAAATAAATAAAAGGTTCTTAGGTTCTTCATAATTTTCCAACACAAAACGTCAAAAAAGAAAGATTTCTAAAAGCAACCTTTGAAGAAGCACACAGAAGCAATCAGCTTCCCTGAGGGAAGATGAGTAAGTTTGTAATACCCCAACAGGCTTTGGCCAACCTAACTACATAGTCTCTCCTGAACACTCCCACCTCTGTCCAAACTCAAGGCCTGTGAACATAATTTCCTACCAAAACAGGTGTTAGGAGGTAAACAAACAAACAAAAAAACACAAGTTGTTTGGGGAGGTTTCTGCAGTGCGTGCCTGTTGCCAAGCAGTTAGAATATATCCCACATAATGAATAAGTAGATATACTCATTAGGCAATAAGAGAAAGGACTGCTGGCTCTCTCCCCCTTTTTTGGTGAAATCTTGGGAGATTTCATCATACATCTATTTTCATTCAGAATAGTGCTGATAGGAAAGTGGATCCATTTACAAATAAATCCTTTCAATTTAACACGCAGCCTACAGGAAAATCAGTGCTACGTGCAATTCCCTCAGCTCTTCTCCCTAATGACTGAAGTGAAAAACAAGCATATCATACATTTCAAATTTCTCTGTAATGTAAACTCTGAAATATTTCAAGGCTTTGTTCAATTGTTTTTGGCAACTTTAATTAATGTTTTTCTTAATTCTTCTTCAAGTAACGCCTTGTTCTCTGTGTTTTGAAGGTTCAACAGCTGAGACTGACAGCCAGTGTTTTCCAAGAGGGAACTCCACAAGGGACTATCCAGTTTCAAAATGGCTGCTACCTCACATCTTCGCAACATGACTCTAATTTGGACTGCTGGTGGTATGAGAAACCTGAGTCTTTTCTAGCTTTTTTTTCCCCTTCAGTGGAAATAAGAAGCAGAAGATTTTTAGTAGCTGTCAGTTTATTTCAGTGCCATTGAAAACAATGAGATGCAGCAACCATTTTGGAGAGGAACTGTTGCACATTTCTTGAAATAAAAGATTTAGATAATTCCTCCAAGGCAGATAAATTTAAGGTTGCAAACATCTAGCACCCCCATACAATATAATTCAAGATAGTTGTTTCCAGTAGTTCTCCTTTGCACTCAACTCTTCTGAACACTTTTATCCCCCTGAATAGTCTAACACTTAGAAGTAGTTCCAAGTATGCATGCATATAACTTGTTTAACGTATATGATGTCAATAAGGAAAAGGAATAGGCAGTTTGTTTATGAGGGATGATATGGTTATAGAAGAAAAATGAGGGACTGGCAGGAAAGAGGAAAAGAGATAGTAGAGGACACACTGCAGCTACTCTAGTGCTATTGTGGCAAAACAAAAGAACTGTGAATAATAGGTTAGCTGTGATAACAATAATCTGTCCAACTTCTGCTATTTTATGCTGTACAACAGAAAAATAGTTAATGGTGGATCTGTCCATAAAGTTGACATATAAGTTAATCATTTAGGATCAGTGGATTAGGTTTCCACTCTCTGCAAGTAAGCTATACTGTAGCTCAGTAGGTCACCGTAGCTCAGTAGGTTTGCTGAGGACAGGAGATCTGGAATTGCTGAACACTTGAACAACTCAAGTTATATCTATTGGCAAGATTCATCTATAGTATCACTTCTGTCTTTCTGCAGAAACCTCCACATTTACTTTTTTAGTGAGAGAATTTTTCATAATCCAAAGTTACTTCCATATGAATTTCTTAAGAATGTTGGGATACACATCAAGAGAAAATAAATAAAAAGAAAACAAAACAAAAACAGAACAAACAAAAAATCACACCTATTTTATGTATTCCAATGCCATCTAAAAGATCCTACCTACACTAGAGTTAAATTTTAAGCAGTGTACAACAAGAGGCAACCAGTAAACTGAAAATTTCTTAATTTAAACTAACAAAAAAAAAATAATGAAAAAAGGTGGTATTATTCCCATTTTGCAAAGTGAGCAGACACCAACAGCCTGCTTTTCCCAGTTAATGGAGTAGTCTGTGACAACAGGAAACAGAGGTAGAATAGAAATCAAAATCTTCTGATTTCCAGTATACTGCCTTAACCAAAAAATAAGATCGCTCCCGTCAGAAATGGATATTTGGTTTCATTATATAAAATAAATGAGTACCCAAGGCTATACTTTTATTGCATAAAATATAAGAAATACAAATCAAATTATTTCATGTATTATAAATACTTTTTCACTGCTTATGCCCTTTAACATCCCGTTTCCATAATGATTAACTTTCATTAATTTTAACAAATGCAAATATAATCACATGAAATGCATAATATTGGAAAATGTATAGAAATATTTTATATCACCCATTATTTATTCATAGATTCTCTTGAAATTAGAACAGATGTTTTAATTAAGAATGAATATGAAATAAATTAAATCATAATTTTAATACAAGTTCCTAGTGATAGAAGCTGAGCTATATTTATCTCTTTCTGCTTTGTGATCATTCTCTTCCAGGAAAAGGTCTTACAATATATATATATATATATATATACATATGTATATATTTTCTAGCAGGAAAAAAATAAATACTAATAGACAATGGATTTCCTCCATTCATTACTTTTTCACTAACTCTGATTACTTAATCACAAGTTCATTTCTACAGGCAATAAACATCGTTTTCTTTTTCCTTTGAAATGAAAACAAACAACACTAATGCTGCCCATTACTCTCCACATAAGTTAACAGGAAAATCTGTTTTAAAGTATTATTGGGTCATAGTTTTCCTTTTGTTAAAAAGAAACCGTTTATTGTAATTTTACAGAGGTATCTAAATAGAATTTTCACTGCTTTTCCTTTCTGTTTGGTCAACCCACTGCCAGCATGATCATTAGAAAGTATGTCACACGTTTTGGTAGCTCCTACACCAAAGGGGTTCTCCTTTAATGTCACTCTATCATGTGGTGTTGTCTGCTTTAATTTCCTTTGTAAATGAAATGGGGATTCCAGTCATAATAATTGTTATGATTGCTTGATGTAGGGTAATAATTCATGCTGAATTATTGCATGATCTTTGTGTTTCATTTATAGTGCTGCAATAAAATGCAAAATGACAAAGAAGGCAACTTGAATTTTACTCTTTGATAAAACGCCAAAAGAAATTCATTTGCCAATGAAAGAAAATAGATTAATAGAAGAATAAACCTCAAATGGAGACACTGAATACAAATGAAACCCCAAATTATTGTTGATGCATAGATATCACTTGCTCTCACTTCCTTTCTTCAGGGAAAGAAGTGAAAATATCTATCTAGTGAAAGTGCTAAAAGGAAGTCACATCATAGATGGTGAGTGTTAACTGTTACATGTTCTATAGCTCCCAACAATTACTGTTTATTTCACTGCTAAATTAACCATAAGTCCTGTTCATTAAAAAGTCTATTTAAACACATAACAGACTGGCAGTAAGGGGAGGGGATTCACTCTGTAGCAGAGATCAATCATTTTTGTGACTTTTTAAATTACTTTTTCCCAGTAGAAGTTCCTCAACCTGTGTATTTATTAGAAAGCTGTCCTGACTACGTCAGACTTAAAGGAAAGCTACATCAGCAAATGTGAAGTGTCCAGGTTTATTATGTGGGATGTTCCAAAACCGAGCACAGGTCCTTTCATCTACCACAATATATATCTGGAAACAGTTTTTCCTCTTCTACAACCTTTGTTATTTACTTGTATTTGTTTTTACTTATTTGCATTTTTTTTCTTTTCAGTTTTCACTAACTTTACCACCTTCATAACAGCTGTTATGTTTTGTTACCATAAGCAAAGCTCCTTCATGATTTGTTAATAAACTTAGATAATGCAAGTGTAGTTATGGATTTAAGTATAACAATTATGCTCAAGGATGCACAAAGTGTTCATGTATCTCCTAGCTGACATCATCTTCCAGAGGTTAAAATCTTTCACATTAAACATGGATAGAAGAGGAACCTTTTTTTTTTTTTTTTTCCTTTGATTACTATTTCCAGTAAATGCTCTTTGGAATTTTAAATCAGTGGCTGGTTCTTACTTTGTTTGCCAGAATTTGAGAAGTGCTTTGCTTATGCTCTGTCTTCTCATCCTTCTGTTAAATCAAGGTTTAATCCCATCAGCTTCAGCTGCGTAATGTTTCTTAAACATGGGATTTTCTGATTAACTTTGCTATTAAGAATTTGATTCACAGGATGACAGATTCTTTTTTGCATTAGTACTGCACATCTCTTTGCAGTTGAGAGAAAGGTAGCCCTGTTTTACAGTACTGGTTGTATATCTCTTGTCTGGGGAATGGGGAAGAGAGCCCACAGGACACAAAAGAAAGTACATTGTTTTGCTTACCTAGGAGAAAGGTGTACAAGATATACTAGATCTTGTCTTAGGAAAAAAAAATGGAGAATAAAGTGGACCATCCCAACTACCTATGGATGGCATGTTGATGGAATATACCACTCTGTATTCTTCCTATTTTACTGCTGTGACTAATGGTAGAGGTAGTGCCTCCATCACCATTTAATTGCTCCTCAAATGCTGAATTTTTTTCCCACTGAGCCAGTGGAACTGCCTATGAGAAAAGATGACAGCTAGAAGGCATCTCAATTGTTAGGAAGGATTCACCTTTTCCTTCCTTTCTGCCACCTTTTCAGCTTCCTTCAGGGTTGTCTGACTGCAGGGGGATGTTGTCTACTTCCAACATTCTTCTTGGGAAAACTTAGGACTGGACGCTTGAAATTGGCTGAGTACTTAAGACTCCACAATTTGTACTTTGTTACCAAACAATTTGTTGTCTTACACAACTAGAGATAGGCAAATTGAAAAAATAAATAAATAAATTAGTAAATAATCTTAATTATTCCTTAGTAGTTTAAAAAGTCTGAATCAGCCCAACTACATAGAATTTACTTTTCCCCATTATATTATATTAGGATTTGATTAATTGTTTTTCTGCCTGGTCTAAAGACATAAGCAGTGAAAATTGGCTTTCCATCTGCTTCCTAATTATTTTCATATCAAATATCTAGGTTCAGGAGAGCATTTAAAAAACTGCTAATAAGGTCCTGCATGATTTCTCATTACAGATACCAGAGCTTTTAATAAGTATCAAAATATATTGTATTGAGTCATTAAATTCCTAAACCTGTATTTCACAAGTCAAACTGGAAATTGAAAATATTTGCCTTAATGACCTAATGTTAATCTCTCATACTGTTTTTTTGTAAATGTATAAACAGATCAGTGAAAATCAAGGATAATTGGAGATAAGAATGTTATGGTGTCTAAAATATGGCTTACTGCACAAAATACAACCTTAGCTACTGCAAAGTATTTCTGGATAGTAGTAGAAGCAAGCATTAAGTTCAATTAACAGCACAAATGTACTTCTTAAACTGTAGGACTGGAACTATTTCCTTTAATGGGATTGAGGGAGTACTTGGGTGATGGAGATTCTATTTCCACACTACTATTGACCTGACAAGGTACCCAGCACATCCAGTTTCTCCTCTGTGCCTCAGTTTGCCAACATGTAAAACAGAAATCCTTTTGAATTCTTGGCAAAATACTGTCTACTGTCTAGAAAGAACCAACAGAATTGGATAAAATCACAATCAATTGTAACAATCAGTTGTAGTTTCAAAATTCTCATCCACATTGCTGGTACCACAGCATCCATTTCAGCTGTAGACCTGCAGATTTTTGTCAATAATTATAGTAAATGCATTTATTGTATTTCAGGCCTCACTTCTGTTTCTAGCAATACAAAAGTGTTTTATTACTTGTATTTTTCTATAACTAATCTTAATTAATCATGAGTGTTGCAATCCATGAAAAGCTTTAAGTAGTGCAAATGCATAAAATCATTTTTTCTATGTGTGTTAACAATTTAGCATATCATGTTTACCAGGCTAGGTTTTGGGAGGGTAAGTGTAGGGCAGCACCACAGAGGTGGCTTCTGTGAGAAGAGACAAAACACTGCCCCATGTCAGATAAAGCCAGTTCCAGCTTGCTCCAAAATAGACCCACTGCTGGCCAAAGCTGAGCCCATCAGTGAAGCTGGTGGTGCCTCTCAGATAACATTTTTTAAAGGGCAAAAATACACTGCACAGCAGCTGTGAAAGAGTAGTGAGAAAAATATGAGAATCAAGCCTGTAGACAATAAGGCTAGTGAAGGACATGTGTCAGGAAGTGCTCCAGGTACCAGAGCAGAAGTTCCCCTGTAGCTATCCGCCTGCAGCCCATGGGTCCCACATGGAGCAAATCTCCACGCTGCAGCCCGTGGAGGAGCCCCCGGTGGAGCAGGTGGATGTGGCCTGGAGGGGCTGTGTCCCATGGAGAGCCCCTGCAGGAGCAGGCCCCGGGCCGGAGCTGCAGCCTGTAGAGAGGAGCCCATGCAGGAGCAGGGGGTCTAGGGAGAGCTGCCGGCCGTGGGGGACCTGTGCTGGAGCAGTTTGCTCCTGACAAATGGGCCCTGTGGTATGGAGCCATGTGGGAGGAGTTCTTGAAGAGCTGCTGCCTGTGGGAAGCCCACACTGGAGCAGAGCAGAGTGGGGAAGAAAGAGTGACAGGGAGGAGCTGTTAGGGACTGACCCTGGCCTTTATTCCCCATCTTCTCCTGGGCCACTGAGGAGGAAGAGGTGGCTACTCTATTTTTAATTGGTGATAAATTTCCACGTGAAGTCTGTTTTCCCTGTGATAATTGATTGAGCAATCTCCCTTTTCTTAACTTTTTTTCATGAGTTTTTCCATTGCATCTTCTCCCCCCACCTTGCTGTGGAGGAGGAGAGAACAGCTTGATGGGCAAGAAATTTTCATATCTTTCCATCTGAGAAAGTCATCTACTCTTACATGTTCTGGGAATTATTAGGTTGTTGGTAGTAGAGGTGTAGAAAGTAAACTCTCTGCTTTTTTGTGGTTGCATTTTTAGACAATTTAAGAAACAATTATTAGGTAGAGATGGGTAGGAGGACATACCGACAGTTACTACCTGCAACAAAACTCACGTTAGATTTTATTTGAAAAAAAAAAAAAAAAAGTCTTTGAGGAAGAAAGATTTTAACCTAAGTGGAGTGAAGTAGCTTGTTAAAAATAGTGAAGCTGCATTAATTATTGGAGTCACTGGCCCATACAGAAAACATTTGTTAATTTACTATGTACTTTACTGCTTCTTTGAAAACTATCAGCAAGTGTACACTAAAACTAGTTTTATTAAAATGGATTACAATGAAATAAAACTCTAGAATGATTAAATTGATTACCATTACTGTAAAATTAATAGGTCAGTGGACTGAATCATTTAATCACTAAAGATTTAGTTTTTTTTTTTTTTTTTTTTTTTTTTTTTTTTAACATCTCCCCTTAAATACAATAGCACAGTGCTTACAAAGATTTAACAGAAACACCTAAACATCCAGCTCCTTGGAAATAAGATAGAAATTAGTTTTCTAATACTTCCACTGCTTACTAGTACCTACAGCATTTGTCTTCTGTTGAAAGGCATTCCTTTTGAGGTAACGGCTGGTAGCATAAATTCAAAAATGCCCCTGCTACCTAAAAGTTCACATGCTGTTTGAACAAGGAGCCTTCTTTCCCCAAGAGACCAAGTTAAAAATTCACAATATTTTTGAGAAGATACCTTGGGATGCATTAAATTATCATCAGTGAGAAAGAGCATCTCAAGTGAGAACAGAGTACTGGCTTACAATAGCAACACGCTCTCTCAGAATACTAGTCTGGTTGATGCAAAAATAGTGAATCGCATCAGGTTGTATGGTCTGTGCAGGAAGAAAAGTGCTTCAGAATAGGTTTTTGACCTTCACATTCATGAATGTGTCTCACTGTTTGGAAAACAAACTGAGGTTCCACAAAAATTAGGCAGTTTGTGTTCTGAATATAATTGTATCCTAAAGCTCTCTAGGTGGAGAAATTTTGCCTTGAAAATTTTAAAGACAGAGCCTGTGCTAATAAGACTTTTTACTAGCTTGCTATCAAAATAAGATAACTGAAGATTTTTACCTATTAACAGATATCTTAACTCATGTTAAGAAGCCAGCAGTAATACTTAACTATAAATGCTCTACATTCTCTCATCAGTATGAAAGTTTCCTTTCCTCATCAAGGAAGAAAAGTAGAATTAAGCATGTTTGTATGCGAATTTACTTACAAATGAGGGCTTTTTTATTTTATTTTTATTTTTAAACTAAACTCCTTTTAACCAACATAATCAAAGCAGCTTCCATATTATCCGTAAATTTCATTTATTATGAAAATTAGAAATTCTCAGCTGCAACTAAGAAGCCTTTGAGTCTCACCAAGCCATACAACATAAAAAACTGACTAGCAATTAAGTGTATGAATCAGACTTATAAGCAAGAGTCTTCTGAGAAAAAGGAGCAAGAAAGCTTTTGTTCAATTACACACTACAGTAAAAGCTCAAAACATAAGCCAGCATAGATCAGACATAAGCAAAAGATTCTTTAGTACTTCAGACTGATTGTACTAAGTATCACAGAAAAGGCATGAAACTGGCCCTTTTTTTTGTTGTTAGGCTGATTATCAGATTGACATCAACACTTGATATTACCACATTCATTTGAATCCTAGACAGCTGTTCAATTTTTGTCTCTATGAAGGCAGTATTAAAGCAGTGTGAAGGTATCAAGACAGACATCTGTTCAGCTGTACATATACTTATCTAGGAGACTTGCTATTTTTTGTGTCTAAATAAATCTTTATTTAAGGATGACAAAAAGCTTTTTCAAATGCAAACCAAACAAAAACCTCTACAATGTATACAAGTACTATATGAATTCCATAGAGAAAATAAGAGAAAATCAAGGAGCTGCTGCCTAGATCAACGGTTTATAATCTTCCTGCTTGAGCCGAGATGCCCCAGACAAGTCCGTGACCTTCACCCAGAAACATTTTCCCCAACCATGAGAGAACACAGTGCCTTCACCTGCTCACTCTACAGCTTAATGCTGTTTTGTAACTAACTTCTTCTGTAACTGAAGTACAGCTGCTATAGAAGAAGACTTTACAAGAAAGTAAACAGAAAGACACTAAGTTAACTAATCTTCCTTAAAACCCTTCATTTTAGAAATGCGCAACATTTATCTAATTTATATTAATATACTCATATAAATACATCAATATAGTTTTGAGGGTTAATGGGGCTTTGGGGAAAAAACATTCCATCATCCATCACTTTTTTGGATACTAACATGATAAACTAGGGTAGCTGGTGCAGAAATTACACAAAACATCAGTTCAAAAGTGGAATTATAAGAACAAGATAGGTAGAGATTTGCAGATAGTTTCCCTTATAACAAATATATATATATATTTTTTTTTAAAAAGATGCAGATTTTAATATAAATTTTACACTAAAAATAATCACCAATTAATCTCTGTATAAGTTGTTCATGACAAATACCAGTCACACAGTGTAGTGAAATAAAACAGCTGACTAAACAATAAGTTTAACCTTTACCACTGTAAATAAAAATAGACGTTGTAATCAGGGCCTCCTGATTTTTAGACCAGATGGTCATTTTTTGAGAAATAATGAACATCACAGAGCACATGTAAAAAATTAAATGACTGATAGTAAACCAATGGTAACACAGGTCTAAGAAGCCCAGATTTGTCATGCATTTTTGGATGTAAAGTAGGAGACTGCCCCAACTGTTGGAATTTATTTAAGATTGTTAGTTAGAAAATGAAGCATATGCTTCTTAAAAATAATTAGAATTGGCATTAGCAATATTTCTCATCACTGCTGCTCTTGAATTATTTTCATCTTGACAAAAAATCAGGTCACAGATCACAACTTAGACTTGCTTAGAAAGAATCACCTAAGCCTGGCAAAATAAAAATAGTGTTTACAGTATTTAGAGAAACTGCACACATTTCTTGGACCATCTGGGTCAAAGACAAAGTCTTGAACAAGCAGCCGTTACTTGGTAAAAGCATGGGTGACTTCCATATACCTACTTTGGATATAAAAGTATATTTATAATTTCAGAATTGGACACTGTGGGTACATCTTAGGGTATTTAAATTCTTTAGCAAAAGTGCTTCAGCTTCTCTAAACTGCTAAGCAAGTTCACATTTCATAACTAGTAACATTTATTATTTTGTGTGTGTGTGTGTGTGTGTGTGTGGTCCATCAACCAAGTGTAACTGTGATTTATTTGTTTACCATAAATATTCAGCTATGCTACTAATTCAGGATTTGCTTAAGTTTTGGGAAAAAACTGCAAACCATTACTCTACTCCTTCCTCCGACCTTAAAGCTGTACTTACATCAGGAAGAGCATATAGGAAGCATTGTGCTAATAAAAACAAATCTTGCATTTAGCACGGCTAATATTATAGTCAACTTCTTGGGTAGCACTAGCAGCTGATCTAACTGAAAAGAGGAATACTTTGGAAGGGAATGCCTACCTCTGAAGGAAACATGAATCCAGACCAAAGATCTGGTGATTTCAAGTAACCTCTTCTGCCATTTCTGCCTCTCAGTATCAAGGGACAACACTGCAACTGCACTTTGATCATTTGCTCTACAATCACGTCTGTCTTCTGAAAGGTAGACGCAGACTGCAGATAGAAAATGAAAAGCACACTGAAAACCAGGCTACAGCAACACAGACACAAGAGCCATTAACTGCATTCTACTGGCTGTTATTTCATATAAAAGAAAAAGAAAGAAGGCAAAAGAGTCACATGGTTTATGAGACAATTTCTGAAAGAGGGCATTAAAGAAACAAAAAAGGAAAAATGCCCATGGCTTCTGATGGGGAAAAAATCACTTAAACTTATCTGGGAGTAGAAGGAATACATTTAAAGAAATGTAGCAGATGGAGAGCAGAACAACATCTTGAGTTAATTTATTTTTGAAGTACACAATCAGTTTTATGATATAATTGAATTAAAGAGTCAGAGGATGAAAAACTTTTTTTGTTCTACTTATCATTTTCATGAAAATAACCATAGCAAGTTGTTTGAGATTTTTAGGGAAAAAATAAATAAATCGATCTTTAATTTTTTTACTTAATGGATATAACATAAACCTGTTGGTTGATGAATGTGTCTATGTATAGCAGCAACATGGGCAGCCACCAGGTGTCTAGACTGCTTCATTATTCAGGCATCACCAAAATATGATGCTTGTCACGCAGATATACCAGTTGTGCCATCCAGCAGCTGTTGAGAGATATTTCTTCTGCTTCTTATTATAGGAGCTCTAGAAGCTCCCCTTCAAAACATACACCAGGATATGCCTGTGCTGCAGTCACCTCTAAGAGCTACAGTCTTACACAGATAAACTGGTTTCAGCATTAACTCAGCAACCTTAAAATTAATATCCATCAGTAAACAAAATAAGACATTTTAATCTCTGGATGCATACAAAAACAATCCATGTTTCATTAATCCAGTGGCTAACTTCCATTGCTTCAGAAAGTGTCGAGAGCATCCCTTAAAGAAAACAGTTCACCATGCCAGAGAGGTGCTTTCCTTTTTCTTGCTATGCAGGTAAATGGGTCACCCACCAGAACATGGTGCACAGACAATCCCCACACTCCCTAACCACGTATAGCTAGAAGACAGGCTTCTGGATAATTTCCAAAATGGTTAAATAGCTGGATTTTCAGAAGCTAAGCATTTCGTTCAATCAGCTTAAACCTTGCTTTTCAAATTGATCTTTTGGGAGAAAGGATAATGTCAGTGCTTGTTTGGATCAATATTTCAATCAATCATTTTTCATAATCCCAGTCACTCATTTGTATCTTTTTAAAATTTCCTTAGTGAAAAAATTTGCAGCAATAACCAAGATGCACTCTATGTATAGGGTGGTCTTTTGTGTGCTACTTTCATATCCATAGCATTTGGGACACTAATCTCAAAACATTTTTCCACTATTTAAGATCTTACTTTTTATGAAACATCTTTAAGGCAACAAAAAATGAAACAATTTAAGTGCTTAACAGGGTTAAGACCCAAGCAAGATCCAATCCCACTGCATTAAGCAGTGTACAAATCTCAAAACAGTACTTATCATCCACGAAGATGGACTTAGAGTTGCAAAGGTGCAGAAAAAGTTAATAGAAAAAAAATGATATAATGTACACTATACTACATTGTTTATAGAATAATGAAAAACCATATTAGTGCCACATTAGGCTATGACTGTATTTGGACACTAACAGAAGGAGAGAAAGACAGACAAAAAGAAGATATCTGCCACGAGGTCTGAGGCTGAGTTCAGAGAGTCCAAGAGCAGAGCTTTGAAAATAGCACTATCATGCCTTCTCCCCTCTATCGCCAACTTTAGACTTGTGCAAATTACAAAAGGCTGCACAGAGCTGACTGAAGACAAAATGGATCATTTCTAAACACCTAAAGCATACCTTGTGTAGGGGAAAAGAATATTACTTTTACACTTTATGAACTGCAGAAACTCTCGTAGGAGGAACTATCCTACCTCTATTGAACATATCTGAGAACCCAATTTCGTCCCTTTCAGTTTTGTTCTGAATTGAACTATTACTATTAGTATTTTCAAGAATAGGGCACATCCTTTAGGAATTTTGTATTAGCTTAATTAATAGTGCTAGAACAGCCCAGATCCTGAGATAGGTGAAGCTTTTGCACAACAACAAGTTTTGTATCAGCATGGTCAATATCAGTCCTTAGAACCACTAAAGGCAGTTAACACTGGGACACTGTGCCACTATGTTTTTTTACGGCACGTGTGTAACAGCTACAGGTACTCTGTGACAGGTAGGAGGTTCAACACACTAGGACAATGTTTGAGGTAACACACTAAATTATATTCAAGCTCTTTCATCATCAATGACAATTTACTATGGGAAAAATTCAGAGCTGAGATATACAAAAGTATGTCTGGAAGAACAGTTAAATTTTATTGAACTTAATCAGTGCTTTTAAAATCAATTACAGATTTTATTCTTCTTCTCTAGAATGGGAATAAAAGCAAATGCAGAAAGTTTTTGTATCTATCCCCAAAACCTCTTGTGAATCTTAATGCCAATGCCATACCTCAATCCATATTTTTTATTATTTTAAATCTATTCCCAACTCAAGTCTATTTCACTTTATTAGGAAGGGGGCTCCTCCCACCCCACCATCCTTTCCCCCTCCTGCTGGGGGCCACTGCTGCCCTAATTTGGCACAGAGTGATGTCTCTGGACCCCTTGCTTCCCACCCCTCATATCAGGGTCAAAAGACACCAGCGTTTCAAGCACAGGCTCCTCAGGAGAGTGTAAGAGAGGATGCCTTGGCAATGCTTCCCACCCTTCTAACTATGAGTAAGGCTGAATTTCATCACTTCCCAAGAACAAGTGTAACTCTATTCTTTTCAGTGATAAATATGGTAACGATCCATAAACATATATACATACCTGATGATAGTTGAGACTTGGTCCTGATTTTATGCAAGGTTCCCTCCCCCCATGCAAATCACAATTTTAAGCTACTTAGAGATGATATACAGTCCAGTAAAATGGATTGTCGCAAGGGGATTTCATTAAGCATTCCTCTTCAGAAGAGGAAAAAAAATCATTTTTATTTCTGACAGTTCTTTAATGCATTTTCCTATTCAGCTATCAATTATAGTAAGTGAATGATATGCTCCAGGCCAGATCATCCAAAAGCATAAATATCTGCATACAGCACTGACATCTTAAAAGTAAAGCAAAACACAGACCAAATGTGGAAAAGGAGCAAATCTACCTTCTCAGCCAGTTAGTTTCTGATAACCTCAGAATCTGTCTAGCTAAGAAGTCACAGAAGAGCTCATTGTTTTGCAAGCTGTGCTACAGCACATTATGCTATGGCTTGGCATCTTCAAGAGCAGATGACTGGAGTTAGGCTAGTTCTTTCACCACCACCATCCCTTTTTTTTTTTTTTTTTTTTTAATAAAAAAAAAAAGATATTGTGCAGTATCAGGTATGCAGCAGAATCAGTCGTAACCTATTCAGCATATCTTCTGGTGACAGGTAACTTGTCACTACATGCTTCACTTTCCTTCCCTACAGGCTGGCAGCTTCGGCACACTTTTCATTGTGCAGGTGCTTTCTTTTGGCAGACTTGTTCAGATAATAGAGCAATCCAATCAAAACATCACTGAGAACCCTTGACAGAACATTTGCTGCTTTAGAAACATTTGCACTCACCATATGGCAAGGGCAGCTTAGGCTATGAAACCGTGATCATTTTTGTTTTTACTCAGTGAGGGCATCTGAGATTTATGATGGCCAAAATTCATTAAGTGTTGACAAAGCCATCCAAATTTTTAAAGCAATTTGTAGGATAGTTCCAGAACTGAGTAAAGGAGCAGCATTTGGTTCTCATTGCCTTTTATACAAAGACATATCTATTCCTGCAGTCATTCTGTACATTACAGCCACCAATTCATATTAAAGGGAAGCAGCAGCTTTCCATAGAAACAAACAATATAACAGCTTGCAATACGGCCAGACTGTTTGCATTTTTTTATTCAGTGTTTTAAGGAACTTACTTAGCAGAACATGAAAAAGAATGACATGACAGGCATGATAATCAGATTACTTTTTATATTTTAAAGACAGTGAAGTCTTTAAACATACCATGCTCTAGTTTGCTTTTAACAGAGAAGAGGTTAACTTGTGTTTACTGGAATTTTTAGAATCAGAGTATTTTCACCAACATGGAAAACTGTGGATAACATTTATCTTACACCTCTCAATGCTAGTATAAGCTCTCACCATAAATAGCTGCAAAATATGCACTCAGATTATCAAAAAACAATCAAAAAGCCTTTACAGATTGCTTGATAGTATACCTGTGTGTCAGATTTCATGGCAGTAGCATTTTTTACATGGTCACTTTGCAAAGGCAACAGTAGCTTTCATTAACATTGGCTCTTCATCATGAGGAGCTTCTGAAAAATACCTTTAGTCCCCTTCTAAGGATACAAAGTTACTCCCTAGCTAGACATTCTATACAAAGTTTTAGTTCAGTGGAAGAGATTCCATTAAAAGGAAAGTGATCCCACGTAATGATGAAAAACTTTACTTAAGGGTATTTGCAGGTATTTTTTGCTTGTTTGTGGGTTTATTTTTGGTTAGTTGGCTTTTTTTTTTTTTGTTTTTCTTTTTGATGGTGTTGGTGAAGCAACTGTTCAGGCAAGTGTAGCAGCAAGTATACATCCCACACAAGATAGCATTCTGTCCATTGCATACTTTCTTCACCTGTTTACTTTTGTATTATACAGTTAATGTATTATACATCAATCATTCACTTTTACTTATGTTCAAGATTCACATTATTCTGTACACTGATGTGTTAATTAAACATTTTCTGTTGGTGACAGCCTCACCGTCCTCAGCATTAATTCGATGTCTGAAGAATAATCATTGTAAGCAAACAGACATGAGTTTCTTCATTTAAAAAAAACAGTTGTGTGGGACCTCATTTGTTCTAATCAGTGAAAGTGCAAATCCATGTTCTTTATGCTTATCTTTCCTAATGGATTCAAAGACTAAAGCTCACCTATTCTAAAGCCTACTTCAGAATAGTATGGACACCAAAGACCATTTATTGTTTCTACTGACTTGAGTAATTTTTGATCCTCTCACCCAGTTTCTACCTAGCCTATTCCATAACATGAGAAGTTTATGACATTAGAAATAAGCAAGCAGAGTATCCTGTTCCAAAAGTTTCTATAAACCTAAAGGAAAAGGAGATGGAACACAAGGCCCTGGAAAATGCAGTGGGAGCAATGCCTATTGTGGCTGATCTGAGCCAATGGTTGTGCCCCTCTACCTGGCTGCAAAAGTACATGGGATGCCTACGCCTGTCCTCAGTAGGCTGTATGGACAGCCTGTCTACAGGCTGGAATGGAAGCTAGTCTGACTGGAATTTAGAAGCTAACAACAGTTGTTTCTCCACTACCAGAGAAAGAAAGCAGGTATATAAACCCTTCCTACCACTTGTACTGGGCTCTGCCTGTGTGTAGGGAATCAACCACCTTACTGTCCTCAAGGACTGCCAGAGTATCCCTAAGTGGCACAGTGCAGAACCACCTCACTGAAAGGCTATGGACAATTGTAGTAGAAAGCACAAGCCTTGGGGATGGACTGACAAAAAGTACCATACCAATATTTTAATTAGTGGTTGATATTTAAGTGAAAAAAGTCATCAAAAACTAGGACTCTGGAAAGGGAAATACTCTACTACAGGCAAGTAATTTTCATGAATGGCAGCACAGCTCCATAAAGCTAAGAGACACAAAGAATCACAACAATGCAATAGTCAGCCTAGACCTTCTACCTTTCTGTGAATGAGCTTATTTGTCAGACCACATGCAGGGCATGTAGGATTAGATAATGAAAGGTGGGCTATATCTGTTAAAACTCATCCCTGAGCCAGAATCCTGATACACCACTACTGTCTTCTTGCCACATGTACCAAAAAACAAAACAAAACAAAACAAAAAAACCTTCTGTTATCTGCATTTTACGAACGACAGAGTTTTTACTTGCTAGACAATTAGGTCTGGGAAAAACAAATTAGAGACAGACCATAACACTAAAAAAAAAACAAAACACATTCTATTTATGCATCTACTGGGAACATTTCATAGATTTTTATCTACACAAACTATCACAAAAGAGCATTTGTAAGTTCCAAATTCTTATTTCAAAAATTCCCTTTATCTAGATATTCTACAATGCAAAGTGGTCCATAAGAGCTTTTCATCTTTGCAAGGGGAAATTTTTTATAGCAACATATGCAGGCAGAGCTTATATTAGTTTGTTATGCTACAGAGTCATTTCCTGTTTACTTTCATATACACGCTTATTCAAGTGTTTTGAGGCATTTCTTAAAATATTGCCGTGATAACTGAACACATCTAAATACTTGTGCAATTGCAGATCAATTCAGCAATGAGATTTTTCATATGTAGTAGTATGAAAACACAACAGTAACTTTCAGAAACCCAAGACAACACCAAAAAACAGAAGTATCTACTTGAAAGAGAGGAGATAGACATCTAATCAAATGTATATAAGATGTGGAAGGGGAAAGTTACCTTATATTTTCAATACAATTAACCTATTCTATTCTATAACATGAAGAAGTTTGTGTGTACCAAATGAGGTTTTAAAGGAGTTCGGTTTTGCAAATCAAGCTTCCTAATGGAGACTATGACCAACACAACCATTTCCATATCATGTTGTTCATGTTAAGGCATCTTACTTCTTCCCATACTGTTTTTCTAGAGTACTTGGACTTACTCACAATAGCCATCATGTGTGCTATTAAAACTACTACTATTATTATTTACCTTTGTTACCATTCATTGTATCAGACCCATGCAATATTTAGATGTGATGAAAATTGTGAAATGATTTTTACTTTTGTCACAAATACCTTAAATCTCATGTTAAAGATAATTTAATGCTTGAAGCACTCAGCAGACTTAGAATTCTACATTCAATCTTTTTTTTTCAATGATCTTTAACATCAAACATTTTTAAACTGCAAATTGAATTCCAGGTACCCAAGGTATCTAGTACCCTAGATACAAGCGGGTATAAGTGCTATATTTGAATATATATGTTCTTGTGGACTACTCCAACTGCAAGATGAAATGCATGAACTTATGTACTTTGATTAAGAGGACCATTATTCCCTTACAGTGCTTTGATTGAAGTACATTAACAGACTGCACTTTTAAGAAAGCGCAGTCATGCATAATGCAGTGAGGATTAATGTCTACAGAGGAATGGAAGTTCTGTGTTTTCCCTAGGGGAGGCATCATTTTGTTACAGTCACAGCTCAAGTTATATGATCATCATATAGAACATGAGGTCATAATTTAGCATACATTAGGAAAAAAGGATATGCGTAGTCAGCTTCAAACCCTTGAAGTAAAGGAGAAAGTTAAGTTTCTGCAGAGCATTACACAGGTGTCCTGCCTGTGTGAGATTCCTTTTTTCAATTACCCATTTGAAGGGCTTTTTGCTAACCATCCATTTTAGAAGGGACACAGGCTGCTAACTTTAGGTTCCTGAAGTTAGATCATTAGAATTTGGTGAGTGAACACTCCCACAGTCTCTGATACCCAAATCAACTTTTCAAGTTTAAGGATATTAATCCTTATTAACTTCACTCACCACCATTAACTCTATTCAAGTGGAAGAAAGTTCTTTGGCTTACTTTCCTCTCTCACCACTTTCTTCTGAATAAAGATGACATGCTTTGGTTCATTCCTACAATGTTTAGAATTTTTATCTAAACAGTTAATTCTGTACATTAGAGGAACCCATGGCCACCTGTACAATACAATTCCAGATGTAAGTGATTTTAGGAATCCCCAGACATTATGGCTCGCTGGAACCCAAGCACTACTGAAATTTAATGGAAATTACATTTGACTTCTTAATAATCTCTGTTCCTGAGTATTTGTGAACAAATGTTACGGTGCCCTAGGTTTACCTCCATAATTCAGCCTAAACATTGGGCATATAAACCAGGCTTTGTTCATGCTGCTTCTGAAGCAGTAGTATTATATCTCTGCATTTGCTCTGCTAAGGAACATATGAAGAAATTGAGCTGCCTATCTGACTGACCTCTGGATCTACCTAGATCAAATCTAAGTCTATGTTATCTATCTAAACACACAGGCCAGGTTTGCTCTGATACATCCAAATCCTGTCAGACATAACTGCACATAGACCGATTTGAGCAGTCATTTATAGGAGGAGCAGTAAATACTCACAAAAGAAAGTTTACAACAAGTCTTTATCCCAGAATAAGTTACTGAAAACAGACATTGCTACAAAATGGTAAGACAATTAGGAAGTATATGAAAGTCTCATCTAAATCTCCTAAACCCACTATGAAGCACTTATAATTGAGAACTACAGCAACCAAAGGATATCTAAAAGCTCCACTTAAAATAAAAATCAGTTAGACCAGGAAAATATATGCAGCTAGAATAAATACTATGAGAATGTGAGGGCAGGCTGAAAGCTAAGAACAAGTAATGAATTTCTCATAAAAGCTATCTTTCGAGTATTCCTCCCCACCCCCTTTTTTCATTTTAGAAGCAATTCCCACCTGGTCATGAATATTCAAAAACAAATTTTACGCTGCTTTGGATTTCACCCTCCATCAAACCATCTCCATTGGTTCAGATCCTGGTTAAACACAGTGTGCTATGACTACAAGAATCAAACCAACACTAAATGTATGCTCAGTTCCACAAAAAGTGTTTGAAGAAAGCAGGATGTTCTTGAAAGCAGAAATATAGCAGAAGTTAAACACATCTACTCATGGCATAAACAGTATGCTTTTCTAGTAGACTGATAATAATATGCAATTTTTTGCCTTTATTCATGTTCTCCTCCTCCCAAAGGATTCTGAATATTTTAACTTAAATTGTTTGTCTTGAGACAAATCAATTTAATATTGATATAGAAAATGAGCTGAATTATTAAGCCCAGCTACTATGTCCTGTTTTCTTAGATGGAATCAAATCTATACCTGCATACCAATTTATAATTGCAAGAGCAAACTGTTTCGTCTAGAAGTTTGTTTATATAGACATCTCAAAATAGAATGGATGCTTTATGTTTTTACTGTTCCACATGCTTTTTTCCAATATTGCAAGAAGAATCACTCAGAAGAGTGTCAAAACAGACATTTTCTTGAAGAGAGAAGTGCCAATATTTCAGATGCAGACGATGGGGCCACGGTGTTTATTTTTAATTGGAACTGGAAATTTTGCCTCCAACTGTTTGCAAGGGGATCTGTACACTTAAAGGACAGTTTATTACAGTGCCAGAGCAGTGTTGTCTCAGCTGCTTTTACACTGATTAGCTGTGCTATCACGGGATGTCAGGTGTCTCTTGAATTGTGCATGTACTTTGTGTGCACTTCCCATCTATTAGACGTTAATTAAAACCAGGTCGGTCTTAATATACTTATAGTAACATTTCAGAGATAGGTATGAAGTTGACAAAGCAAAGAAGTATGATGAAGTGTTGTCAAATTCTACTCCCCTGATCGCATGGATTGTCAAGGTAAGGTAAACATTGTTTTAAAGACTATCACTATGACAATAAATTGAGAAAGTACATTCTAAGGGAGGCCTGGAACACAAGTCCACATCTGGAACCTGTTCTCAGCTCTTGTTCAGCAGTCTCGGTCAAGCTATCTGTCGGTGAACTTCCTACTTGCAAAATACTCTTTTCCTTGCAAAAACTGTCTAACCTATTTGAATAGTAAGATATTTGAAGCAGGATGTAACTTTTAGTTTCCTTCCGTTTCACAGGCAGCACATATTAGCCTACGTCAATTCTGAACACTACCAAATAGAGAAACTGTAGGAATTTTCATGAAGTCATAAGCTTTCAAGAGATGCCTACAAATTAATTGTGGAGTTGACTGTATTTAGATTCTTTACAGCAATACTGGATTGTAACTAAGGAAAAAAGCAGTGAATCTTTTGCCTGAATCCTCAAACAAAATAGGAATAGAAATTTGAAAATATTTCTTTACAACAGTAAACAGTAAAATCTTTCCTTACCGTTTGTTGTGATTTGGATTCACACTAATTTTTATCCCAATTAACCAATATCCAACAAACAAGCAGCTGAGGAGAAGAAACAGAGAGAGTATTAGTTTCTGCCTACATGGAAACCAAAGGAACATGCTTCTAGTCTTACTTCAACCATCCTGGAATTATTATTATGGCTTCTCCTTATTTAAGGTAGTTTTTAGTTACTTTAAATATATATATATCCTTCTGAATCTTCTTAGTATTTTATTAAGAACAATAATATGATCTAAAATTCTAAAACCAGTAAATATTAACAGTTGGAAATAACCCATTTTCAAGGTAAAGCAGATGCAATTCATTAACATGAGACAGTCACCATAACAGTCTGCTAGACAGAAATAAACTTCCAGTAAAACTTCTTTTAAAAATGCAGCTTTGTATAGAACAAAACTGTCACTTGAAGTATCAATGAGTTCATAATAATTGCCTGAGTCATAACAAATATTTTTAAATCTACTGCCTTTTCCCTCTTTATTCCAGCTCAAGAACTTGATTGGCAGATCAACCACACACCAGCTCTCAGCTTTACACTGGTACTTAACTGAGCATACAAGATGCTTTCTGCCCATGCTCCCCCTGCCCCAGATCTCATCTACACTATTTTTATGCCTGTAAGTTAGGCATAAGTAGGCTTTTAAAATTACAGTATTTGTACTAGGTTTAGCTAATTTAAATTACTGTACAAATAATCTAAAGCTAATCCAGACTTTGTTGTATTAAGGAATCATGCAAGGAAACTCAAAGCTTTAAAGCATGATCACGCTCAGACAGGACACAGTCAACATATGAGCCACATTATACCAGCCTCACTTGCAGTACATTGTGGCTTTGTTTTACTTATGGATGTTAGGTGTATTAATCTTATCTGAATAAGAAAAAGAATGTTTGAAGAGCCACTAAAAGCCTGTTTAAGAAGCAAATTCTGGGAAATTCTGAATTGGACTGCTGTTCAAAATTATATATGGAGGTAAGAAAAGTTTGATTTGGCAGAGCTACCTCCAATAGCTACCTTGCTTTGTGCAAAATCTAAGGATTATTACAACAATGCATAGATTTTAGGTATATCAACTCTTGTAACCCAAATTTAAGTGTTTTTTTTTTTTTTTTTTTCTAGACTTGAATCATGTGATTAGATATTTTTTGTGGCAAAGAAACATTAAGCCTTAGATACATAGAACAAGAAAGCGAAGTGTAGAATATCAGTTCACGAAAATGAAGTACGATATACTGTAAATATTAAGAGAAAAATCAAACACCATGTAAGCTTATTTCTACGCTCCATTGCCATGCCTATACCTCTTAGCTCCTTGAGAAAAAGAAGGTCCATTAGTTCACAGTATTAAGACTTGTGCAAATTAAGCTTAAACTCTACCCCGAGTACACTTATGAAAATTCAGATTGAAAGATGGAAGTTACCATTACATATTCTCTTACTGTTATTCCAGAGCTCTTTCTATCCATTCTTGAAGCATTTGACTCTCAGCAAGCATTTGACAATCAGACAAGTATTTTTAAATGCATTTACTATTTTAATTTTAAGATAAAGCTTACACATTTTACAGTGAAATTTGATGCTGTGTTACCCTGTCACTCTCAAGCATATATAAATATCCAATGTATAAATATAAAAATATCCAAGTTCTATTATCTCATGATAACCTGCTTATCCTGTCCACATCTGTGAGCATGAAAAGGCTTCCAAGCAATGGTATTTTAAATTCATAAATATTCATAACACTATGCCCATGCATAAATACCAAACAAACCTGAACCAAATAATTTTTTAGCAAGTAATATATCACTGTAAAAGTTAACAAAAAGAATCTGTACATGATTATTTGGAGAACAGATTACTCTTATTCTAACAGGTAGTAACTGGACATTTTCCACAACAAATTTATTTCTTTTAGAGATACATTATAGGAGTTTTTTTTTTTATTTTTTTGTTAGCATTGCTTTTTTTTTTTTCTTATTGTTTTAGTGACACCCCCATCCCCCCAATAATTATCAATCTCCACCATGTATTTTCCATTGGAAAGACAGTCAACCTAATTACAAAAGCCTGAGGGCTTCACCCTCATGATTGTAATGAATGCCAGAAAAGTGAAAAGCTGCATAACTAGGTTCATTTCTCCAACTGAAAAAATATTTATGTTACTATATAATTAAATTAATGGCTTTAAGCTACAGAAGTATTACAGCTCTTAAAAATGGCCTGATTAGAAATATCTGTAGTTGTTATACAGAGGTTGTTACAGATTCTATCGCCTTTTTCCCTCCAATAGCAGTACCAGAAACCCTTCCTATTCAAATTGTTTGAGAAGTTAGCTATACTGTAATGTCGGATTAGCCAGATGAGATCAAATTATGAGATAACAGTTTAAAGTGCAGAAGCATTCCCTGAAGCAGCTTTCATTTAAGATTAAATGTCATCATTTCCATAGTTCATTAACTCTAATTCAACAGGGAATAACTTGTTAGCTGCACCAGGTTTCCAGTATCATTTGTTGCTTCTTGATGAGATCTTGTTTACTTCAGAAACTAAACTTAACAGTTGTATTTTAGCAAGGAATACTAAGTATAGTATTAAAAAAATAATATTTGCCTCTTATGCCTAATAAAGTTGTAAATTGTAATATTTGAACTTAACTCATGCATACTTCTTTAATTATCCAGTTAAGAAAGCCATTTATTCAGCCAAGCCATTTTTGAACATCAAAAAAGTAAGTAATACTGCAATAGTTTAAAAATTATGATAAGGCTGACACACTGGGGAATTTTATTTTATTTTTTTATTAATATGAGATTAATTCATGTACTAGCTTCATCATTTCCTAATGCTGTTACAGTTAGCTAAGTTTGACTATTAAAGTGTCTAGTATATGCACTCAAACAAACACTCAGCATTGATGACTGAACTGCCTGTCCCTACAAAGTTCTAATGCAGTCAAATTCTAAGCATAAGATTTTTAAAGGCTCTTCAAATATCAAATCACTCATATGGTACCTCGGTGAAATCTGGTTATGCAACT
This sequence comes from Oxyura jamaicensis, assembly GCF_011077185.1. Taxonomy (NCBI): domain Eukaryota; kingdom Metazoa; phylum Chordata; class Aves; order Anseriformes; family Anatidae; genus Oxyura; species Oxyura jamaicensis. The sequence goes on from NC_048894.1 coordinate 74,347,399, forward strand.
GTTTCAAAGAATCTGTCATGACGTGCAACTACAATTGACTGCTAAGGAGTACAATATTATCGAAGTTACTTATTACAAGAACGCATTTGTTGTTTCTCTGACTTCTAGAAATGGGGTAAAAGATTGTGTTTATCCCTATCCATACCACCAACCCTTTTTCAGGACTAAAAAAAAAAGAAAACTAAAAAAGAAATGCAGAGATCTATGATACTAACCAGCTTTTTTACCATGTTTAAGTGCTCCACATTTGCCACTTCACTGCTGACTGCTGTTTGGCTGCTGTGACTGAGAATACAAGAAGTTAGATCTAAACTACTTCTCCCTCAGGTTCTTTCAGAAAATTCCTGGAAGTAAGACCCAAAAGTCTTAAAGAATTACATATATAATTTCTATTTCTTAGCTTTCCCACCACCACCACAATTGTAGAAACTCAACTCCCTGAATTTTTATTCATGCTCAGATCAGAAGGGCTAGAAAAATAGTATTAAGTTCCTCCATTGTTACTGTATAAGTCTAAAATTTTAGGTAGGCTGTTATCAGTAACTAGTTACCTAACAGAAGACGGGTGTGATGTACCATACTCACCATACTCTATACCAAAAAGCGTTTTAGAGTTTCCCACCAATAACACTCTGTCCTCTCAGTCGCCACACACATTTTACATAAGCCTAAAATCGTTTTAACTCACCAAGGCCTGGCAAGGGTTGGATATTTACTGAAAATCAGTTCTGTCATTACATACATCTGAAAATAATCTAAGTTATTAACAAAACCAAATTTGAGAGCATACTCTTTACAATCCCCACGCATAGCAGCAATTATAAAACTCACAATAGAAATCGAGAAACAAGTTCAGTCCCTGCTTCTGGCACTCCTATTCCATAGGTGCATGGTGTTTACTTGAATCTTGCCAAGTTCTTCAGTAATGGGGAGAAACAGAGTTTAACATAGTATCATCTGTGTGAAGCTTAAGCAAGATAGTAAATTGTGTGCCAAATGTGTTCAAAAACCATGCATCTGGTTAGATCCCAGCTGCCATTAGCTACAAGGTAAAAAAAAAAAAAAAAAAAAAAAAAAAAAAGGCAATGAAATTATTTTTTAGATTTGCCTTTAAAGTCAGGAAGCAGCAGCTTTAAAAGGCATAGCCTGATATGTGGCATGGGATGAATGAAGGTGTTTAAAAACTCACATGAGGTGCTTAATAATTTTAAAAAGTAATTAACAACAGAAATGAAATCTCAAAGTAGGTCTAGCCTAAGGATTATTAACCATCTGAGGTTAATCAGGAGGCATCAGCATCTACCATTTCTTAAATAATCTCCCAAGAAATGATCTGGACCTTAGCCTATATTAATCTTCCAATTAATTAAGCAATAGAGATTCAGCTTTCAGCCTCATTACAAAAGTCACACCTTGCTACAGTTCAATAATAACAGCATTCTCTAATGTCAGGAGGCAAATAAACCTCCACGGGAGCATATAATTCTGTATCGTACTGCCTGCACTATGTAAGCTGAACAGCATCTGCAGTCAGCAACATTTTCATTGATTTCAGCATATTCACAGTGTCAGCCCCTATTATCAGCAAAACCTCATCAAACAGCAACTGTGACACGCTCCTGATGCTTCCCCAGCCCAACCAAAGAGAGATAGAAGCCTCTTAAACCTAGATTTTACTACTTAAATTACAAGTGAGGACACTAGTTTCTCAGGAAAAAATAAATAAATAAATATATAAATGGTGGGATTGCTATGATTGCTATGAATACTCTTGCTTTTTGTCTGCATCAACATGAACATATTTCTATGAACATTGTCCTAACCTCGTCTGAATCACAATTCCACATTTAACTAGTTCTAAACAAAGGTGAATCTGGCACTAGAGAAGAGAGTAAACATTGCTATCAAGTCTGTGTCATAGGATAACTGAAAGAAACAACGGTTCAACTGTCCAGCAACTTAGAAAAGCTATCTTTTATCAAAGTTCAGAAATATATAAGAAAAATGACGGGTGGACTATCTTGAATTATGCTATAAATTTTTCCACAGGATAAATTTCCCAAAGATTTTATATTTAAAAAATAGAATAAGATGGATGCTTCAATAGTATAGTAATAATAGATGTTTTGTTAAAACAAGAACTTGCGTATTCTCTGAACTTCTGGATTAAAGCTGGCAAATTCAAAATCAGTGACTACATTTCTCTTTACACATTTTCTTTTTCTGCAGAACGTACCACCAGCTTATGGCACATTGTCACAGGATGCCACAATACAGTCACCATTTTCACAGAACTCCAACAAAAGTGAATAAATATCAAAAGGAACAGAGGGCTGCTGTTAATTCAAAGAATATTAGAAGAACTGTTATATCTGATGATTCAGAAAGCATTGACCACACTCTAGTTAACTGCAATTACAAGCTGTTTAGTCCTTCATTGAACACCACTGGAGTTGAAATCATCTGCAGGTGAACCCCATACTGAACTGAGAAATGCAATTCTTACATTTTTATGCATTTTAGATAGGATTTTACTAGACTTCACTAGAACAGGGGAAAAATGACTGTCAAAAAGGAAAGTGCTCCACTTATAAAAAGAGAATTGCACTGATCATTTTCAAATACAGTGTACAATTCTTTTACTTATATTTACTTACTCTGAAGTTTTGTAGGGTTGGTAACCCTTTCTGAGGGAAACTAACACAGCTTTAAAGAAGGGAAAAAACCTCCCCCTTCCGGTGGTTGCTCAGAACAGATGGGGGAGGGGTGTATAAATTCCATTGGAACTTACACTCCATATTAATTGGGGCATTAAATAAAACACATGATGTAAGCACCCTATTATGTAAATATTATATCATTATGAGTAGGATGGAAGTAGTACACAATTAATTTCGGCTAATTGATACGCAACTTGTGAGTAAGACAACAAATATCAGGAAGTTACTTTTTTCCAGTAAACACAGACAGATATTTTTTGTCATGGGCAATGAATCTCAAGTAGGGAAATGAACTGGTAAATCATCATAGAATGGATTGGGTTGGAAGGGACCTGAAAGACCATCTAATTCCAACTCCTTGCCATAGGCAGGAACACCTCCCAGCAGACCAGGTTGCTTAAAGCCCTATCTGACCTGGCACTGAACACTTCCAGGGATGGGACTTCTCCAGAGAACACATTCCAGTGTCTCACTGTTCTGTTAGTGAAGAGTTTATTCTGAATCTGTTCTAGATCCACACTCCTTTAGTTTAAAGCCATTACTCCTTGTCCTGTCCCTACCCTCCCTGACACAGAGTCAGACCCCAGCTTTCCAGTATGCCCCCTTTAGGCACTGGAAGGACACTGTAAGGTCTCCCCAGAGCCTTCTCTTCTGCAGGGTGAACAACCCCAACTCCCTCAGCCTGTCTTCATAAGAGAGATGTTCCAGTCCTCTCATCATCTTGGTGTTCCTCCTCTGGACCTGCTCTGGCAGGTCTGTGTCCTTGTGCTGGGGGCTCCAAAGCTGAACACAGGGCTCCAGGTGGGGTCTCATGAGAGCAGAGCAGAGGGGGAGAATCACCTCCCTCATCCTGCTGGCCATGCTTCTCTTGATGCAGCCCGAGGCACTGTTGGCTTTTTGGGCTGCAAGTACATGTTACCAGCTCATGAAGCAACATGCATCAAAAGCTTTAGTACTGCCACTTAAATATTTCCATCTGTGGTTTCTTTTTCAGGCTGCCCAAGTTTTTCAAGCTTTGTTGAAAATACTCATCTGACAGTTGTTTTGTACATCTTTATAGAAGGTATACTATTTCTGGATTTATTACTCTCAGTCACAAGCCTTGCATACGGTAGCTGGACATTGGAAAATAGTAGTTCTCAGGAATTCAAGTTGTTTTTAGAATCTTAGACAGTAGGTATCACTGACACGAAGTAACTCCTTTCTCAGACAAAGCTTCAAAGCTGTGCTTGAAGAGCATTTAACAACTAGAGCTTCTCAGGGGAATGTTTAACAACTAGAGCTTCTCAGGGGAATGTATGTAATCATAGTTTAACACTCATATTCTTCTAACTCATGTAGGGCTTCAAAATAGTGCTTTTACAATTTGACATTTCAGCCACAACAAGGGTGACAGGGAAGGGGTTCATAGTGAAAGTAATGGTACAACTGAGCAGCTTCCTTTGTAATCCCCAAAGAGCTGGAAAACCCTGACTATGGATGGGCAATTTTATGAATGAAGCTGACAGCACTTTGAATCATGCTTATCATTTATCCTGTTCAGCTCTGGATGTGTTTCTGGAATTCCTGATGTTTTGAAACCATGTCTTCAAGAACCAAACTCATCAATTAAGAAGGGGAGTAGAATGCATACTAGAAAAAATACACTTATGATTGCACACATTGGCGTTTGGCCATCTGCAGAGTCTGGGGGAAGGCAGGAAGCATTCTACTTACTTCTCAAGCAAAGTTAGTAAATTTGTTTTTGAAGCTTAGCCTTTGTGAGTAGGCATGTTACACGCAGAAGCCAGTAAGAGCCAACAAAGAATACCATACATGCACAGAGTCATTAATTTTAATATAAATAATCTAGCTATCAAAACTCAATTGTGTTAACATGATGTACATTTTGCATACATTTAGATATGTTACACCAATCATAGAATAAAGGAAGTTGAAGAAAAACAAGCCCACTTCTATGAAATGCTTAGGACTTACTCCAAAGTATTACGTAATTACCAAGGTGTTGTATCATATTTTACTTAAGAAAAATCACCAGGACAGATCTCTACTGGAAAATCTTTGTTGCCTGCAATGCACAAATGCTCTTCCTTCAGACTGAAGGACTCAATGAAATGAATGAAATTAATTCTATTGCAAAAAGCTTATAATTAATTTCTGTTTACTTAATATGATCCTGGAGCTGGAGAATAAGTTAATTAGAACTTTTTCCAAATAATGACAGGTTCCACACGTTTCCTGGAATATAAATGTTACCAGTGTAAATAAGAATGTTGGGCTTGCAAGCTGAACTCAACTTGTAGTAGCGTTATTCCTCACAAGTAAAGCAGGTAAGTGGGAATATAAATCTGATGTTAGTTGTTTGCTTTTTAAGCTAATTAAACACACTGCAATTTCTCTTTATAGCTAGCTCTAGAAATATAACCTATCCTGGGACAAACTCAGTATAAGAAAATAAGTTTTCCACTAAACTGTCTGCAAGCTGCATTCAGAAAGAAAGAACAAATGCAGCAATACTCATTTCAAGTGAAAAGGTTTTCCTCAAAAAGACTACATTATCCTGAGCAACAGTTTCCTTAAAGAGCAAGAAATGAACTGGATAATCTGATTACCACTTATAAATAAGGACTTGTAACAGAATATACCTTATGACAAATCATCACCTGCTATACAAACTTACTCATGTTGTGCACATTCCAGGTCACTTTCCTCAAATCAGCAGGACTGAGGCTATTGCTGAGAGCAAACAGTTTCCAGACAAGAAAACTGAGGGCCTGAGTTAATAAAAATTCCTGAACCAACAAACATTTAACTGTGTAAAGGAGAGAGAGCTAGTGTGTCAAACTACGGTTAACCAAATGAATTACTATTCAGTATGAATGTTTATGCTAATTTCATGGTCAAAGAGGAAATAAAAGTAAAGGGAAGAAAGCAAGCAAGCAAACAAAAACCCTTCCTTTTACTTCCATTTAATTTCAAAGGGAAATTGTCTAACATGCTACTAAGGGAAAGCCTTTCTAATGCATGCATCCCAAGATAAAAAAGTACGTGGAAGACTGAAGAATTGTGAATGCTACCTTGTTACAGACCAAAAGTGACCTTAGAGTAGCGACACCATCTGTAAATCTTTCCCTAATCAAGGCTGTGACACATGAAGCACACTGCTAATAACCCTAGGACCCCAACATACTTTCCACTGTGTCCAATGGACAAGTTGCATGTCTCAGCTGATACTGCCGCATGTGGATCGAGATCATGCCCATCTCATCCAGGAAGGCATTCTGGCAAGCAGCTGCAATGCTCAGCTGAACCACAGTAGTGTTCATAGAGCAAGTCAAGAAAACCACAAGATTAATTGCAGGCCTTTTAAAAAATCCTGCAGACCTACTAGCCCAGGCTTTCTCATGTATCACACAAAATAAAGGCAGGCCCTTGGCTTGGCACAACAGCATTGTGTGTATTGTTCCCTATACTGTGCCATACAGATACAATTACACCTACCTTCCCATCAGAACAATTAGTTGCTTGAAGAGAAACTACAAGCTATAATAGCTAACTAAGGAAAAAAAGGGAAAGAAATGTATTTCATATACTGCTTTAGTTTTGGTATTTCTGCCAAAAGCCTTTGGCCTATGTATTTTTCCTTTTTGCTTTCCAGTCAAGTATAGGAGCTTGAGGCTGAAGCAACAACCAGAGAAGATAACTAACTAGGGAAAAGGAAGGAAAGATGCAGCATTTGATACCCTTGGCAGAAGTGCAGGAAGACAACAAATGAAGACTCTTTTCTATCTAAAGCTAAGGTCTGACATACTTATTCCTCATTTACCAGGGAATTAGAGTTTAAAGATACTTTGCATGATAAATTAGCTATTCCTCTGCCTTCATGCATAATTCTACCTGCAGCATCTTACACCTGCTTATCCCCTTGTTTCTCCACAGTTGGAAGCTACATCCCCGAGCAATTTATTCCAGTGCTTCCCTACCTATGCATTTTGAATTTTTTCAAAAGCATTTAACCTCAATCTTCTTACTCTTTCATGAATTCATTATCTTTCATCTTATCATGGATGAAAAGGATTATTCTGGCCTTCTTTGCAACAGTTTTACATATTTAAGATTCTTCTTAGACGTGATAACATGAATTAAAATCATATTTTTCTTGTAAGCTACATTTTGTAGACCTATGATCATTCTTATTATCCCCGCTGAGCTTTCTCCAAGTGTGCAGTGCAAAGCTCAGAACTGGACAGAAGCCAAGACCTTGCTAGTACTGAGTAGAAAAGGATTACTTCAAAAGGCCTTAAAGACTTGTAAACTTGCAGAATATAATATTTCCATTTCTCCCCCTAAACAGCAGGATTTGACTGGGTTATGGTTCACTTAAGGATCCACTAATGAGTTTTTTTGGAATAGCTGCCATCTAAAAAATTGTTCCACATACTGTACTTGGGCAATTTTGTTTCTTAATTCCTCCTTTATTCTATTTCACCTCAAAAAAGTTATCATCCCAGGTTTTTTTTTTTTTTTTTTTTTTGTAACCATAATTTATCATGAACATTTCCAATTCTCAAATGCATAGTCTAATTTCCATGACATTAAATTTTTCTTGTTTTTCACACCCAGACCACCAGTAAAACACAAGTTAGAAGCAAAGTATCAAAGATTGCAAAAGTGGTTTTGCCTTAATGCTCAACTATTCTGTAGTTCTGAATAGGTTCAATGAAACCGTTCAGTTACCAAAAAAATCTCCCCACATACTTTTTTTTTTTTTCTTTTTTTTTTTTTTTTTTAAGCATTAACCTGCCATGCATGAAAAAGTTTGGTCTTTCAGAGATGACTAGCAGACTAAGACATTACATGCTGATAACATCCAGTTACTATTTTTGAGAGACAGTTCATAGCCTCATGACACTGTACTCTTCAGTTGCAGTTCCAGTCTCAGCAACAGCACTAGCATCCAGTCTTCCTTTTTACCTTTTAGCAAATTAACATGAATTACTATGGAGAAAATGGAGTGAAGTTATACAGGTAAAAAAATGACAAGTCTGCTAGTCACCCCAGAAAATAAGATTATCATGGGAATCATGAGCTTACGTTTAAAACATAATCAATTTTATGACCAGTTAATTATGACTACATAGATTGAAAGATTGTGTTTATTGTGTTTATTTTTACTTAAAAAGACATAAGAATATTATTTGATTAGATAAATATCAAAAAAACTGTGGATTTAGTTGCAGAGTTTTTAGTTCTTATTTGTATGTTGCTAGTTATGTTAATAACAGAATATTACAACTTTGAATTAGCATTACATTACACTTGTACAGGAAATAACCATGCATTATCAAATGCCTTAGTTTTGCCAAGGTAACTGGTAATGAGGGCACTGTTCATACGTTACACAATTAACTTGCTAAAATCTATAATAACGTGCACCTGTGATGGTGTAAAAAATGTATCCTGTGCTAAAGACTCCATATGATATTTGCTCCAAAGTTTTCTATGAAAAGTTAATTTCATGGCAACAGTTAAGGTATATTCAGAATGTTACACCACACAGTCAATTTTTAACTTAAATGACTGAAGGAGTCTTTTCCAATTGATACCAGTAACAATTTATTTTCAAAGAAGATCTTAAACTTCTGTGACTTAAAGCTCCAGTATCAAAATGAGGCAAGCACTATTCAGAACATTTCTTTCTTTTGGCAAACCTGCCCAGAGCAGGGGGGTTGAAGCTAGATGATCTTTAAGGTCCTTTTCAACCCAGGCCATTCTATGATTTCTGTGGGTTTCTTTGCCTTAGTGACTGAAATGGCAAGAGGCATAAAAGGCATCACCTTCCCCAGTGAGAAGAGCATCTGAACACTCTTCTTTTCCAAAGTCAAATACATTAACAGACCTGCTCATATCTGCATTGGCTGAGCGTGGCTGTGCTTCATGAAAGCATCATTTCTGTCTTAAATAGCTGTTTAGTTCTCTGATGCAGAAATTTCACAATGTCTAGAAAAGACTTCTCTAGGATTCCTGAGGTCCTAGAAAGTAGAAAGCAAGGTGACAGTTTTATAACCCATGGACTCCCCCAGCAGTGAGGTACAACAAGGCATAGATCACAGGCTGGACCAGCCATGTAAAATCAAACATCTTATGACAAGCACCCAGGAAAAAAAAAAAAAAAAAAAAAAAAGTAGGAAGATGCTGACCTGCACCATATCGATCTTCACATTACCAAGCAAGTTAGTTAACAGAAGCATGGCATAATTTAGCTACCTTCACCAAACACCTTTTCCAGCATGTACAAGACAAGTTCCTTGCAGATATTTTGGAAGACCAAATGGACGGCAGATACATACTTTCCATATCATCACTTAATTTTTCAAACAAGAACATCTTGTTACAAAGACCTTCAAGAAATTCAGCTTGAACGAAGAAATTTTATATGCAGAAGAATGGCTAGATAGGTAGACCACCCACTGAAAAAAAAAAAAATTCTCAAGTGTAACAGCATAACTCTTCCTTGTTGTTTGTTTTTGTTCCAGTTAATAGCCTTGACCCTTGACTTTTTTCCTTTCTCCCTTTTGTGATGCCAGAAATACTCAGATCTGCTTGAGAAATTATATCTGTGTGACTCTTTTGTATGATTTGCAAAAGACATCTTAAACATGTCTGATTTTCCTCAGTTCCCTGTGAGTTTCAGTTACATTACCTACTATGAAATAAAACAGTTACCAAAGGAAGATCTAAAAGATAGGTCAGTATCAGGCAATTTCAATTTAGAAGCAGTACCTTCTTGCAAAGGTTACATTTAAACATGTTGTGGTTTAACCTGGCCGGCAGCTAAACACCACACAGCCGTTCGCTGACCCTCCCCCCTCCCTCTCTGGAATGGGGGAGAGAAACGAGAAAAAAAACAACTGAAAACCTATGGGTTGAGATAGAGACAGTTTATTAGGACAGGAAAATAAAATGATAATAATATGTACAAAACAAGTGATGCACAATGCAATTGCTCACCACCTGCTGACCGATGCCCAGCCTATCCCAAGCAGCCGGCCCCCCCACCCCAGCTAGCCACCCCTATATATTGTTCAGCATGACGTCAGATGGTATGGAATACCCCTTTGACCAGTTTGGGTCAGCTGTCCTGGGTCTGTCCCCTCCCAGCTCTTGCTGCACCCCCAGCCTGCCCACTGGCAGGACAGAGCTAGAAGCTGAAAAGTCCTTGGCTTGGTGTAAGCACTGCTCTGCAACAAGTAAAATATCAGTGTGTTATCAACATTAGTCTCATCCTAAATCCAAAACATAGCACTCTACCAGCTACTGGGAGGAATATTAACTCTCTCCTAGCTAAAACCAAGACAAAACAAAACATGAAGAACCAGCATGAATTCTAGAGTGAAATTCAACCATACACTATGAATGGGAGTAGGGGGAGGGATGTACAAAATGCACATGCAACAGGACAGGACATCATACCAGGAAAAGCTGACAAAGTATTGAGGTGGTTTAGTAGTTACTCAGGTTGGTAATTCACTCCTTCCAGTTTCCCCTACCTTTTTTTTTTTTTTTTTTTTTTGGTGGTAAATTTGTATCTATGTTCAGTTTAGAGGAGTGGAAACTGCCCCATAAAATTGGCTAACAGTACAGCTTCCCAACATTTAAAGACATGGTCTTTAGCACAGGATATATTTTTACATGGAACAAATTTAGCTACCTGAAGAAAAACAACAGTAGCTTTGTAACCATTTCAGAACTTTTACAAGTTGATCCCAGTAGACAGAGATGACTGCACATCTTCCCATTATGATTTTAAATCAAATGTACGATTGCCTTTGTATGCCAGAGCCCCAAGTGCTTGACTCAAGTGCCAGCAAGCATGTTTTATTTTCTATTAATTTGTTCAACCTGTCTAAATCTATTTGTGTCACGTCAGACTGGTGCCACCAAATGCTTTGACATTGACTGTTTCTTGAAGATGTTGTTGTACAGCAGCTTTTCATTGGAAAAGCATGCAGGACTTGACAGAAACAATATTAGTTTACTTCAAAACATAATTCAGTAAGAATAATAGAAAATGTTAAGTCCAGAAACAGTCCAGAACATCAATGTAACACCATGATTTTGCTTAAGTGTTCAGTACATGTTCAGATCATGTTGAATAAGTCAGGAATTTGAGTGTCTTGGAAGCACACACCTGGAATTTTTATTCTCTTCGCTCAGCAGTTATAACTTCCAGATGGACTACTTGCACAGGAAGTTCAGCTATGCTTTCACTGTATGCCACTGAAAACCTACCGTAAAAAGATTCATTTTACATTAAGCTGTTTATAAATGCCTCCTAAACATTATTCCATTTAAAGATTGCATTCCTGACTTAATTACCAAAACCTGTTATTCACAGTAAATAAAAGAAATGGAAGATTCAAGGAGACCAAGGAAAAAACTAGTAGAGAATTTCAGGTTGTGGAAGCTCTGTTTGCTGGGGGTCTTCCTGGTTTTCACATATGACCTACCTATCACTGAACATACAAATAACATTGAAGAATAATGCTCAGTACTGCTATTACTCACATGGAATGGCAATATAAATATCATATCTTCATACACAGATATATAGCTTTCAGATTACTTAAAATATAGAATTTTACAGAGATAGATTGCACATGTACTAGACCCAACAGAGCATATGTTGAGCATAGAGCAGAGCAGGGCATATTTACGTGCAAACTTTATGATGTCTTCAGCTTTATGATGTCTTCAGCTAAGCTGACCCCTGACAGACATTACCAGAGAGGCGAGTCTGGCTAAGGACATGATTCTGTGCTACGCAACTTCAGCAGTACTGAGCCAATTCTATTTCTGCTGGCTTCTCAGCTTTACATTTCATACGGCTTGTATACAGGTGACTTCTGTTTCACAGGGGTGATCTGAACAGCACTTAGACTGACATACTTGACAAATCTTCAAGCCTTGTTGTGGTTTACCCCAGCAGGTAGCCAAGCACCATGTAGCCATTCATTCACTCGCCACCACTGCAAGTAGGATTGGGGGGGATAGGGGAGAGAATAGGGGAAAAAAAAAAAAAAAAAAAAAAAAAAAAAGACAGCTTAACAGGTCAGAAAAGGAAGGGGAAATAATAGCAATAATACAAGAAAATATGAAGTTACGAAGTAGGTGAAGCACAATGCAATTTCTCACCACCTACTGACCAACACCCAGCCAAACCCTGAGCAGCAGCACCCCAGTCCCAGCCAACTCTCACACTTTTACTGTTCATCATGAGCCCATAGGGTATGGGACACCCCTTTGGCCAGCCTGGGCCAGCTGTCCTGACCGTGTCCCCTCCCAGCTCCTGGTACCCCCAGCCTCCTCCTAGCAGGGCAGAACAAGGAGCTAAAAAGGCCTTGGCTCTGTGTGAGCTCTGCAACAACTAAAGCATTGGTGTGTTATCAGCATTATTCTCAGCCTAAATCCAAAACACAGCACCATACCAGCTACTAGGAAGAAAATTAACTCCATCCCAGATGAAAACATGGTAAACCTGATGATAGTTTTAAACAATGAAAATGATGCAACTATGCTACAAAGCTGTTAGGGCTGTAGACTGTCTCCTTCATCCATATCAAAGCAGGCAGTGACCAGCTGTTATAGTAAGGCATACTGCTTGAAAAAGTCATTTTTTGGCTTTGCAGCCCCCTCCTCCTCCTGTTGAGTTGGCAATTAAATGTATGGGCTGGTAACTAATAAGTAGCAAAGGCTTCTCAAAGACAGTTTGCCTGTACCCTCTCAAGCCCCTGGCAGGGCATGTAGTTCATTGTTTGTGTTTTTTAAATCCTCCACATCCCCCCCCCTCTACCCCTCAAGTTAGAGAGAGACATTCACTTATACCAGTAGGAATTTTACTCCCACAGGGCTGTGTAGAATATAGGACTAATTAAATTGAAAAATGCAATTGGCTCTCCTAATATTGCAGTGACATGGATGTTACAGGAACTAAAAGTACACAGCTTCCCTGCTGCAAGGGGAAATTCAGGAGCTATATGCATCTGTCATGGGAAAAGACATGAAAAAGAAAAGAGAAACTAGAATGATTTTGAATCATTTTTGTACATTTTATGAATATTGTGAATAATCTCCATACTTTAAGAACACATATTCCTTCATCTGTAGGTCTCTATGCGTCTTTATTATTGATATGTTTATCAGCTGTGGGGTGACATTACTTGCCATGTTTGTAGCATTTGCAGTTACTTAATATGAGGGAAAGGCCAAGACATTCTGAGAAACCTGTTCTTCTCTTACACTTCCTTCACCCCTAACCACACATGTCCCTGTTCTTTAGACCCAAAGAATAATTTCCTGCAAGATCATTTCTTACTGCAGAGGGAAAAAATGACAAGACTGATATGCAAGAAAAAATTCTACTGCCAAGGCCTTCAGCAATGAGACACTTATCCCCCGATGAGTTGTTGCAACTGGGGAGACTCATTCTCTGTGTACCATCCCCAAGTAAAGAGCACAGGACCTCTGCTCTCAGAAGAACTAGCAACTGCTCCAGGTGAGGCAGCACAGCACACAGCAAGCCAAGAAGATAAGGCTCGTAAATTGGGATAAAGCGTTTTGTTGTTTGGCTTCAGGCAAGCACCAGCATGTATGAAAGCTCCTCCAGCTCCTCCACTCACCCTTATGTCCCACATTTGCATTGTCCAGAGCAAGAGGCCAAAGGAGAGCTGATGCATTTTAACAGGCTGGGTGTACACAGAAGGCTATGTATACAGAAGACTGTTCTTCATTCCTTGAAATAGCCTCAGACTGTAAAAGAAACAAGTTGGCACCTACAAATTTGTAGCTTATTGAAATAATGCCCAAACTACATTTCATTACTCAAAGAGTAAGTGTGAAAGACTTCTCAATTATTTCCAATTGACAAGAAAATAGTCTATATAACCTGTGATTTATTCGACATAGGCACAATTAGATGATGCATCCCTAGGGTAAAAAAGCATCACACCTTTCTATACAGAGGATAAGGCCGAGTCACCCTAAAGCTAGCCATTACAAATCACAAAGACAGTTTGGTTTATCAAATATCACATTTCCATTAAGTCACACTTATACACTGAAAGAGTTCTCATTATAATTCAAGATGTGATCCTTCATTCCTCTTACACAGGATTATATCATTTGAGAATCTTTTATTATGTTGGGTTTTCAGTCTATTTATTCCCATCTACCAGCTGCTGGAATATGAAATAGCATTAACTGCAAAAACAATATGCTAATAAGACACTAACGATCCGAGTCTTAAAGACGATTCTTCTTTAACCAACCTCTGTCATTAAAAATATGATTTATAGTTTATACCTATTATATCTAGAAATGTGGAAAAAAGGGCAATTCTAATGAATTACTTTGCACAAAACGTCAGATCCCCAGGAAGGACCTGCAAGATAATGCATTAAAAGTTAACAGATTTCCTAGCATGACATAAAGAGAATTATTAAAGTGATCTTAAGATCAGTGATGCTGAATGTCACTATTGCTTAAATCATTGATGTTATACTCTGATAAAATGAAGGCCTCACTCAAAGTGTTTAACTTCTTGCTGACAAGTCTGACTAGGGAACTGCCAACATGTTTTAAACATGATATACAATAATAAACTGCAATAACACTTGCCAATATGCAACAACTTTATATTTTATTACTGAATGAATTTTAGAGTTTCAATACAATTCTGCAAACTACTATTTCCTTTGTCTTCCCTTTCATACTTTTTGAATTTGAAGCACCCTAATGACAACCACATTCTGCCGAATAAAAAACCAAACATACAAACAAAAAAAAATGCATGTACGATAAGCAGATATCTATCTCCTGCAGTTGTAGCAGTTGTATGTAAGCTACTTCAAATGCAGAAATCCTGAAGTACCACCTATGGGCAGTTTCTATACCTTTCCATAGGATGTTAATGCTAGCACTAAAAATCCTTTGAGGGGACTGGTTAAAAAAGTTATTCACAGAAAGGATCTGGAGCAATATCTCATTGAATAATCTGTCCAGACAATTCCTGATGTAGATTTCATGTAGTATTAAGCTATAGATCCCTAGTATCAGGCAGATCTGCATGTTATCTGTAAATGCCCTCCCCTCCCTCACCTTTCTATCAGCCTCTGGGGAGGTGATCAGATATGGTTTGGCTATTTCTACACATTGCCTGTGCACACTTTGCATACAGAAGCCAAGAAACCTTGGATCAAGATACCCAGGGTAAGTTTAAATATATTTAACAGCACCAGAAAGTGCTTATACACGACAGGTGCATACATGAGTATTAGAAAGAGTTATTGCAGATGTACAGATGGATCTGTACATGCAAAATAGCAATTCCCCATCCCCCCACCCCAAAGTGCCTGGTTTGTGGTTTTTTGTTTTCTTTGCTTTATGAAAACAACTCCGCAGCAACAGCCTGTTTTTTGGCAGATTCCATATTTTTCAAAGCAATGTCAAAAAAGTAGTTTCACAAACCAATTAAGACCTCTGTCAGACATAGAGGCCCCACCTTTCTCCTTGATTCACTGGTTGCCTCATTTTTCTTATATCCTTGCTTGTACAAAGGGGGTTTATAATACTACCCCTTGTACAGATGCTCTTGGTCAAGAGAAAAAGCCTCGAGGCTTATTTTGTTATTTTATATAGCTGGCTTTCAATCTGATCAGGGAGTGCTGGTGCTAACATGAGAGATGCTATTAACTACTTCTTATATCAGCATATTTAAGTCATTCATAAAACCATACCCAAGTATTTCTCTCCTGCCTTTTGTTTGTTTGTTTTTAATAGCTCTCCCAACACAGTTCTTTATCACTTCAGAAAGCCTTCATTAAAAATAATATTGGTAGCTAAAATTCTCTTTACATTGTAAGTCTATCCTCCCTCAAAATACTCTGCTCTCTTAGTTAATGATACCTGGAAAGCTAAATGAAAAAAATCATATACTTATCAGCCAAAATTGTTTTTAGACCATTCTTTCTTGCTTATATACCTTAATATCAATTTAAATGAAGAGTTTACTGAGCATTACGAAAAATGCAACAAAATATTTACACATCCCCTTGAAAAGAGAAATATAATTGCCTATATAATATGCAGATGAAAAAAGCTTCTGTGTTCCAAATTTGTAATGGCAGTGAAGTTCCATGATCAGGATATATTCTGGGTTTCTCAGAAGTATATGTTCTGTTAGTATCAGTTGCACACAGGTCTCCTTGACTATAATCTCATAGAACAGTGAGGTTATTTACTACAACTCATTTTACACTATTGGCTATACAATTTTTACATTAATAGATGCATCAAGAAATGATGAACATTAAAAACAGAACATGAAATCAAGCTTGATATTTGTAGAGAAGTATGGAACCATATTTGATCACTGGTTTTCAAAGGATGTGCATGTAGGCAGTTGAAAACCAGAAGTTTTGATTGGTAGGAGCAGGAACTACAAAGATGCTCAAAAACCTGTATTCTGTACAAAAGAATAGAAATTACTTGTATCTGACACACCATCTCTATCAATTAATCTCAAGTTTAGGGCTGCTTTTTCATTTTTCTCCAATCCTGAAGTCTGTTTTTCTTATCCAGCAATTAAGGCAGTAAAAGAGAATGTTAACTTAAAACAAATAAGGAAGTGTGATATTTTATAAAATCATTAGCTAATCTGAAACAGAAAAGACTTGCTGACCTGTTCAAGGCTGTGCCAATTAATTATACTTTCTGTAGCTTAAGATCATTACACTTTCCTTTTTAAAAAAGTTTGAGTGGCCCTGAGTGCCAATTTTTAAGTTAACTGACAAGTTGAAATTTAGTGCTAAGCTAGGAAGTATTTTTGTTTTGTTATTAAATTGGCTAGTTCTATACTATTTAATTAAGAAGTGCTAGGAAATGTTCCACAGCACTGGAATTCAATTACTTGTCCCTCTAATTGTTCAAACAGCCCTGTCTGGCATATTTTTGGCCTAGACTGGCCTAGAACAACTATTACTCTTCCAAACAGCTCTTGGGCCTGATTCAGGAGTTGGCAAGGTCCAGAAAGGTAATTTTGACAGAGCAATTTTATTTTTAAAGGCTAATATTATGGTGCAAAGGCCAGCTGACAGAGTAGGGTTGTGTTCATGATGTAGTCTTTGACACATTTAATTTACCAACATAAAGCACAACTTTCCAAGGCACAGCTAGAGCCACACACCTCAAAGCACAAACACCACCAAACCCAGATGCCAGGAGAGTTTGGAATCACTCAGATGACTAAATCCTTTATCTAAGTCACATTTCAGAACTCTGGCAGGTTTGGTAAGGTTATTCATGGAAAGATTAAGCAATGAGGGGCAGAGGCCAGGATTTTAGACCTGCTCTACTGCATAAAGAGAATCTCGGATTTGTTCTTATTTTTCCATCTGCAGCACAGGAAGAATCTATAAATACCTTGGAAAGTCACATTTCATCCTACCTAGCAAAGACATGCCCCCTCACAACTGTATAAGATACATATCGATTAGTCCTAAAAAAAGTGATAGTAGGCTGAATAAGAAAGTCACTGTCCTTTTTGGAGTAACTATATAGGTGAGTTCTGGAAAAAAAAGCCACTTGAAATTTCAGCTAGGAAATGACTGTTTCTAGACTTCAGTACTTTATGATCCATCTCAAAAAAAGAAAAAAAGATTCACATCCATGTTTGCTTAGGTTAGCTTTTTTTTTTTTTTTTTTTTTTTTAACACTTCAGTTAATAGCCTTTAAAGAAACCTTTCTTCTCACTGACTGATGGAAAGAGAAAAAACGCTTTAATGCCACAACAGTCATTAGAAGAATTAGTTTTAGGTCCTTCATCTAACCCTGAGTAACAAGTTATGGCTTAAAGCATAAGGTCTCCTTTCTTCAGACATTTTTTGCTCCACAGCATCAGGTTAGTATTTAGTAAGAGTTTGGAGTAAAATCTCTGTAAGTAGAAGTAATCTACAAAGTAGAAAAGGAAAGTGTTTTCCTATTTCACAGAATCACAGAATTTCTAGGTTGGAAGAGACCTCAAGATCATCGAGTCCAACCTCTAACCTAACACTAACAGTCCCCACTAAACCATATCCCTAAGCTCTACATCTAAACGTCTTTTGAAGACTTCCAGGGATGGTGACTCCACCACCTCCCTGGGCAGCCTGTTCCAATGCCTCACAACCCTTTCAGTAAAGAAGTTCTTCCTAACATCTAACCTAAAACTCCCCTGGCGCAACTTTAGCCCATTCCCCCTCGTCCTGTCACCAGGCACGTGGGAGAACAGGCCAACCCCCACCTCGCTACAGCCTCCTTTAAGGTATCTGTAGAGAGCGATAAGGTCGCCCCTGAGCCTCCTCTTCTCCAGGCTGAATAAGCCCAGCTCCTTCAGCCTCTCCTCATAGGACTTGTTCTCCAGGCCCCTCACCAGCTTCGTCGCCCTTCTTTGGACCCGCTCAAGCACCTCGATGTCCTTCTTGTAGTGAGGGGCCCAAAACTGAACACAGTTCTCGAGGTGCGGCCTCACCAGAGCCGAGTACAGGGGGACGATCACCTCCCTAGCCCTGCTGGTCACACTATTTCTGATACAAGCCAGGATGCCGTTGGCCTTCTTGGCCACCTGAGCACACTGCTGGCTCATATTCAGCCGACTGTCCACTATCACTCCCAGGTCCTTCTCCGCCTGGCAGCTCTCCAACCACTCATCTCCCAGCCTGTAGCTCTGCTTGGGGTTATTACGCCCCAGGTGCAGGACCCGGCACTTGGCCTTGTTGAACTTCATGCAGTTGACCTCAGCCCATCGGTGCAGCCTATCCAGATCCTCCTGCAGAGCCTTCCTACCCCCGAGCAGATCGACACACGCACCTAACTTGGTGTCATCTGCAAACTTACTGAGGGTGCACTCAATGCCCTCGTCCAGCTCATTGATGAAGATGTTAAAGAGGACCGGCCCCAGCACCGAGCCCTGGGGAACGCCACTAGTGACTGGCCTCCAACTGGACTTGACTCCATTTACCACAACTCTTTGGGCCCGGCTATCCAGCCAGTTTCTAACCCAACGAAGCGTGCGCCAGTCCAAGCCAAGAGCAGCCAGTTTCTTGAGGAGAATGCTGTGGGAGATGGTGTCAAAAGCCTTGCTGAAGTCAAGTTCCTCCAGTAGAAATAGGAAAACACTATATATTTCCTAAATAGGAAAACACTATATATTTAATATGTAGCTGTAGTTGGGTGTTACTGAAATGTTATTTGGATGTTACTGAAATGTTATTTGGATGTGTCTTGTGGGAAAAAAATATTACTGAAACCCTTCATTTAATGGAAAATGTAAAAAATAAGTGTTAATCTCATTTGTTTGACTGATGTTTTCATTCCCTCTGCTGTAGGTTTTTTTCCTCTATATAGATGCAAACTTCTACATGTAGAACTAGTTTCTGAACAGTTTTAAAAGCTTAAGAAATTTTTCCACGAAAGGACTAGTACTTTGGAACAAACCTTCATGCCTTACATACTAAGCTATTACACACATGACACTACACATTGTGGAGGCTTTTTACCAATGTTCATTTTTAAAGAGTAATGTTATTTCTAAAGCTCAAACCTAAAGTTACAGATGCATCTAAACAATAGATTTGCCAGCTGTTTGTTCAGCTGAAGAGCCCAATTAATAACTGAAGCTTCTATGTGTCATTCTTCTGTTAAGGTTTTCTACTAATACACTTCCCCGAACCTTCCTTTCTCTGAAGACACACTTCAATAAAATTGCAGTTGCAATGTCTATGATGCCTTTATAAAGATTTTTTTACTGCTTCATTTTTATTTGTACAACTCATCAGCATTTTGGTCACAATAGTTAATTTTTCATACAGTTATAATAAGTATTATAATTAGCTTTGTGATCTACAGAATGCTGTGAGTCAAAAATAATAGTACAAACATGCCTATGTTAAAGGAACATAATTAACTGTAAGAAAACCATACATCTAAAATAAACCTGAGGAAATGTACATAAATACAATTCCAGAATGCCCAAAAATCAATTTAAGTTTTTAAAAAAAAACATATCCTTAGTGAAAGTCCAGAACACCTGTAGACTTGGTTGGGATTTGACTACCTTTCCCTGTCTGGATACTAGTTAAGTCCTATTACTCTTGCCTTACCACCCCTATTGCTTCCAGAAGACCACTGCACTGCAGAATCACACTTAAGAGAAAAAGCTGCTGCCCAAAACACATGAGAACTGCTGGACTTCTCAAGTGAAGACTGCATGCTTTCAAAAATACAATGCCAGAATAGAAAGAAAGCAGTTTAAAAAGTTTACATTGACTCTAGAATTACAAGACTTAACCATATTGTGCGCCAAGTTCAATTTGAATGCATCTTCCAGGTTTGAGCCTTTCAGCATTCACAACAAATTTTCTTCCACTGAAACAACGATGCACTTCTGCCTTCATCTGTGTCTCACTTCCAAACATGAGGCAAGGGCCTAGACCTTCAAGCAGTACAACAATCACTTGGCTTTAATGTTAGGGGTTGCCCAATCCAGCGGCACAGTCAAGGACAGGCTGCTGCAGCTCCCTGCCCCCCAGTCCAACCAGTAATGAAGGCACATGCACAACACACACACAAACATTCACACGTCTGGCCACAGAAATACATACCACACCAATGGCCTCATCCTATTCCCTTCTCTAGAGGATCAGGATAAAAGTTCACCACTAGATGGAGACAGATGTGCCGACCCCTCCAAGTAGCTATCTGTAGACACAAAGTCAACCGAGCAGCTCTCTCAATCCCACTACCCTGCCCTCTGGTGCCCAGACGCTCAGCCCCCTGATGCCCCAGCACCCTTCCAGCTGCTGGAACAGAGCCTGCCCCATATATATGCACCAACACACACTGTGGACTTCAGTAGCTGGCCTGGGATACTGACTACCTGTCCTGCGAGGATTTTTCATCTCCACTTGTCCCATGCAGGGGTGCAAAGGTACATCCATGCCCAGGCCTTACTACCTCTTCAGCAGTTGGCCCACATCTCTTGGTCCCTCTGGCAGACAACTCATACAGAGGTGTCAGGAATGCACATTTCCAGCTCAGTCTTGCAACTGTTTGGACAATTGGCACCCAGATTCCCCAGCCTCACTCAGCACGATGCTCAGGATCAATCCCATGTGCACACACACTCTCACTCACTCCAATTGCTGGCACTCAGACCTCCAGACAGAAAAATATGCCAAGTCCCTTCAGCCAGGGAAATAGTTGAAATAAAGTTTAAGAATACATGACATGTTGCTTGTCTAGCCAGGTCAGCACACAGGGGAATAAGAGGCTATAGGTCTGTAAAGAGTCCTATATTCCATACATAAGCTCTGTGCAACCCCAGGCCATCATAAATCCCATACTCCTCTACAATGGAAGCCCTCACTCTGAAAGGTGATGGAGACAACCACTCCACTGACTAATCTTGATGAATTTCATCCCTCACACCAGGTACCTTACAGCCCTCCTGTGGCAGTCCTTGGAGGATTCAGGTGTGGGCTCCCTTTCTCCAGTGGGGTTATCCTGCCTGACACTGTGCCTGTGTGTGTGGAGACAAGCCTTTTAATACAGCAACCTAGTGCTTGGTAAGTCTTCCAAATATAGGTCTGTAATCACTGATTTTGACCAGAGGCCCAACTTCGAAAAATGTCAAGACTCTACCCGTGATGACGACACAGGTTTTGTAAGTAATAAGTGCAATTGAAAAGGAGTCATTTGTTAGATACATCATTATGAACTTCAGTGAAAAAAAAAAAAAAAAAAAAAATCTTGTTCTGAGTGACAGGAATTTACCGTGAAGTTTCTGTTACTAACAAGCATGCAGTATCACTAGATTAGTATTGAATTTTTCCAAGGTGTTTTTTTACTTTGGTAACGTTTTAAGGAAGCAGAGTAGTACTTACTGACTTTTATTTGTTGACAAGGTCTCAAACCTGATTATGTATACTTTATCATATTCCACTTCAGTTCTAACTATGATTGGACTACAGTGTTTCATGCAGTCACTTGAAGTATGACTTTCATTTGATGAGGTAGCCTAACTCCACAAGCAGCCCGTAGCACACTCATGAGATCCACAACATGAATTTCAGGCAGCTGCTGTGCAGGATAAGTAAGGCACCACAGCCAAGACAATGTTTCTTCCACATCTGTGCAATAACAAGCCCTGCATTCAGCGGGGACATGACTTTTGGAGTCTCATTGCAACAGCACAGTAGTGTAGCAATGTCAATTCAATAAAAAGTCACTTGAGAACCTGTGAGAGTTGGCCTGCAGAAAGAAGAGCAATGTCAGTTTTTCCTTCTTCCATCTCCCCTCCATTTATCTTCAAGTCAAACAATCCTAGTAGTTGGTTGGCTTATTGTATCAATAACAGACTTCATTAGTGAATTTTTCCCTCCCGTCTCCTTCCTGGAATGGAAAATTTTGCTCATCCATTAAATATTCAGAACATTTGTACACAGTGGCAGAGAGAGACTTTAGTTGTTAAACCCCTGCGTGCGCTTTGAGATGGATTAAGTCTAGCACATTGAACATCATATTTTCATTTGAAGTAGAAAGATAGAAGTAGATTCTATGACAATTTCAGGCATCTGACTTAAAAATGCATGTGGAAAATTGCAAGCTCAGACAAGAAACAGCTACATCCACTCACCCTGTCACCCTCCCAAAGAAATCCCCTTAAATTTTAACCAAGTAAATATATATATATTTGTATTTTTTATATTTTTTGTTATGAACTGTTTCTACTAGTTGATCCCGTTTAGTGATGCCATCAGCCCTAATGGGAGCATGCTGATCAGGTGCAAGTACACATATTAACCTGTGCATACAGGGACTTAAATAGTCCTTTAAATAAGCAATCATTGTGTAATACCTATTTTATTGCACACAAGGTTTAGCTTCCTGAAGTACAAAAGCAAAACTACAAAACAAGAAAGGACTAGAGGTGAGAAAGAGGCAATTGTCATGCCAGTGGCAGCCACTTGCCTTTTGAAGCTGCCACAGAAGTACTATCAAGGTTTGCAGGTGCAGAGAATGAGACCAGCAGGCCAGGAAAAACAACATGAGAAAAATGAAAGAAAGATACTGCCACAGAGGCCCTGGGAAACACTACTTCAGCTTCAGTGAAATGTTACAGTGCTGCAGATAGGCCCTGTAGTACCGCTAAGGCTGCTATGTGCAGCATCATTTTTTTTTTTGGGGG